>NC_060160.1:20846616-20867544 GCF_021292245.1 Micropterus dolomieu
GGGGGGGGGGGGGGGGGGGGGGGGGGGGATAAGCAGTTACTGTGTTTGGATGTAGGCTACTCTGTATAAGGTCTACATCAGTTGGAGGTGTGTGTGTGTGTGTGTGTGTGTGTGATAATTTAAATGAGCCACCCAATCATCCCGCAATCTATTTAGCAGCTGATGTATAATGTGTAGTCATTGTAGCTAAAACAAACTATCTTTTTGTTACACTAGCATTAGCTAATTTAAAGTCATATTCCGATGTAGGTTTGCTTCTATAATCTTTGTATGACACAAACACAATTTTTAATGATAAATGGCAGGTAAAGAGGAAATCCAGACAATGCACTTTAAGTACACAGAAGACTGGAGCAATAGGAGAAAACTGCAAATAAATGTAAAGGGAACTGCATGGACTGAAACCATAACTATATTTATAGATCACTTTTCATGGTTTTAAAATACATCGTTAAAGGATAGAAACATTAAAATTTAAATTGTATTCACTGAGCACTTTCCAAAAGCCATGTTACAAATTGCTTAAACAAGTGCAAAGATTAAAAAAAAAAAAAAAAACCTCACTGATCAAGATGGATTTTGATCAGTGATTTGAACATGGACGGATGCAAACTCCATTTTTTTTTAAGGAAAAAGTTGTTTATAAATTACTTAATTTCTTGACGCGGAATATATCTCCCGTAGGACTGCTCATGAGAATCACTTGAAATAATTATTCCTGTGCAGCCACTGAGCGGCTCTCGGCCATCCTCCTCCTCGCTGCATGATGAAGACTCCCTCCTCAGACCCTCCCACATTTTTGTATGTTTGCGCTTCATGACATCACGGCCTTAAATATTCCCGTTGCTTCTTCCCACTAGACCTCATCACCGCTCCGCCAACGTAAAGAGTCTGACGGTTCAGCGATGGTTGTGCAGCTCCGCTAGGTTGAAGTTAAACAGCGACGTTGAGCCGTGTGAATCTGGCAGACTCCGCTACCTCCTGGTCTGCTTTGCTAAATAGGACTTTTGTGCTTCCAGCACCGGGTCCTCCTTGGGGAGAAAAAGCGCCTACTGGGCTTCAGTGCGGGGAAAAAGGAAGAGCGGCGGAGAAAAGGACCGAGCTATATCGGGCGTGGTAGCAAGAATAAACTCATCTTTGTTAGCGAAACTTCAATAAGTAGCGCCCATCATGTCGCTGTCGGTACCGCAGAACGGAGTAAAGCCGGACAACGAGCCCGTTATCGAGCTGTTTGTGAAGGTAAGACCGCAGCACACGTCGCACGGGGGAAGTTTTACATTTTGAGCAACTTACATTTGATTAAACCCAAATCAGTCCGCTGTGGTGATGGATGCTCCATCTCTGCCTATAGGGTATGTTAAAGCTCCCTCTTCTATCTCCAAATTTTAGCTAAGACCACCTGAGCAAGCAAACGTTACACGTTGGTGTTTCTACATTTGATAGAAACATTAGAAGATTTCTTGCCGCATTAAGTAATTTTTTTTTTTTTGTAGGCTTTTCGGTCCATAACCCTCTCTGTCTCTGTGGCCATGTGGATCCTGCAGTGTCACCAGCAGGGCGGATTTCCCCCATTGTGGGGGAAGAAGAGCCTGCCATGCTGAAAACTGGGTGCTAAAACAAAAGCTCAGTAGTTGTGGTCCGTACGGTCCGTACCAGTTGATTCAAACACTGTTAACATTTGCTCACTTAGTGCAGTTGCATTTTCATACTTGAATGTTGATTCACAAGATGTAAAACGTCAAAGTGATGGGTTGTGTTGGAAGTACAAACATTTTAACTGCCCAGCCAGGAATGGATACTTGAATAGACTCAGACCAGCCATTTCAATGTTAAGTTTGGTGTTCAGGTGTCATCAGTCTTTCCATCCAAAGATCTCTGAAATACAGACCAGTTTGGTGGTGCTGTTGTGATGGACAGTTTTCCAAGTTTACTTGACTTAAACAACAAGAGTATCAAAGATAATTTAGGCGATTATTAACTGTATGTTGCAGGTATCTTCAGTGGTGTTCTTGATACTAGTTATTAAATGTCAAAGCACAATTCATCATCTTTAGATATGGTGTTAAATCAGGAAGCTTGATGGATGGATTCCTGATGATTGTTATTTTTTATTTTCAGCCTTTCTCTTAAGCTGCATCGAGTTCTCTCTGCCTCAGCAGTGACGATGGTGAAGGTGGAGGGTTGTGAATGGCTGTTTTTTCCTTTCTTCAGCCTGCTGCTTTACAGGGCGGGAAAATGGCAGCAGAAAGAAAAGGAGGAGTGTGGGGCTGGGACAGGGGGCCTAGGGGAATGGGAGGGGGTATTGCGGGGTCCTGGATTGCCTGGGAGAGGGGTGTGATTGTGCAGTGAGTGGTGTGTCACTGACCAGAACAGCAGATTGTGGTTTGCCCTGGGAAAAAAACAAAAAACAAAATTGTAAATGCTACATATGAGAGTAATTACATGTGATAATCTCTAATGAAAAAAGCGAATTATCTGCTTTTATTTAAATTTAATCAAATCATACATTTGTAATTGTGTGTACCTGCCCACTGTCTTGAGCTGGGACATTGTAAAAGTTGTGCTCTTTCGTTGCAATAGTTGTGAATTAGGGAGACTTGTATCAGCCTTTCAGTTTTCCAGATTCAGTAGAAATACAACAAACTTGGGTCCTGCTTATGTGGTTCCTGTTGACTCTGTAAACAGAAACCTTTTATCGTGAGGCATGGATGAGGCTGAGCAGCAGGCCCCTCAGTGTAGAGGCAGAACAAATGGAAACAAACTGGCTGACCAGCACCATTTCTCTTAACTGCCTTTCACAGCCTACAGGAGAGGTTACATCATCCCCAGGCCTGGAAGGTTTTCACATGTGGCCAACTCTTCCCTCCCGGCCCCTCCCTCCTTGGACTGTTGTGTACAGACTTTTCTCCCCGTTGTGTGTTTTCCTGATGTGTCTCCGTGTGTGAGGTTTGTCTTTTGCCTGTGCACGGCTTCGTGTTATGGATCAGCGTCTGACATGTCCACATCTATTATTGACACCCCTTGTTATTGCGCAGCGTTAAACACAGTCATGGGAGACAATAGCAGCCGTGCAGGTTGCCATAGGCACACTGCTAGCCAGGCCTCTGGCATCAGCTGATAACGATGTGTGTGTTGTGTGCCAGTGCCACATATCAAAGAGGAGTTGCTGCTGTGACAACACTGTTTACATTTATTCATTTAGCTGATGCTTTTATCCAAAGCGACTTACAATTGCTATACATGTCAGAGGCCTCTGGAGCAACTTGCTCAGGAACACATTGGGTCACAGTGGGGGATTGAACCCGGGTCTCTCACACCAAAGGCATGTGTCTTATCCATTGCACCATTGCCACCCCTATTACCTATTAAAGGTAGCTGACTGTCCCAGTTTAGAGATATTTTGATGATCTTGGTACTTTTCTACCTGCACTGTTTATAGCAACAGTCATCACATTGCTATGGGAACACTTTACATTGTGCTCATCTCTGAGGGCGTGGACGGGAAGCTTGTCAGTTTATATTGCTCTCGGTTGCAAATGAGCATGATATGCCGACTTCGTCAGAGGGGAGGGTCGACCCTTGATCTCATCACAGCAAAGCAGATTAGATATTGTTTTCGCATGCATGAGTGGTAGTCCGTGCTGGTGTGCAGTAGAGGGTGACTTCCCAGCATTCACCCATGTGTGTTTCACATGGCACTTCCACACATCACATGGCTAAAATGGTAATATGAAACCTTAAATCGGATGTGTTTATGTGCTATGATAGTTGGGAAATGATGTCCTGGCCTACACATCATATTCTACAGACTTACACAAACATTTGCGCTTGATACAGATCCCCCTTAAAAAGTCGCACCATTATCATTTTGTTTTGTATGTTTTTCAATAAAAATGATAATCATGATGTATAAATTATAATTCATTCTAATATTGCAAATTGTATCGCAACTGCAATATCAGTCAAAATGACTGAATGGTTGATCAATTGCCGATATTTAGAGAGCAGGGCGGCCAAGGCCGATTTTTATATAATGCCGATATCGAAACAAAGATAAGTCATGTATAATTCCTTTACTCCATACTGCGTACAATATATACATTGTTATCTCGGACAGTAATATCTCGGACAGTAACATGTTGTTTTTGGATGGATTTTTTTATTATTAATGAAATAGAAAAACATTTGGTTGTGCTGTAGATTTCAGAACATGACTGGTGTTTAAGGGTTGAGTGGAGTTCAGTTTGTCAGAAGTGACGTTATTCAACTGCGTTATTTTCTACATAACAATACATATTTAAAGCTTGCCAGTAATGGTGTTAGATTAGATTTGCTGTCATTTTGGAATGTTAACATTAGTGGTAACATTTAGAAAAGACGATGGTGACTGAGGACATGTACTGCTCCAAACATTGACAAGGCTGCCTACAGATGTGTCTCCAGACATTTTCTCTGTATATCGCCCTCGTGAGTGCCGATATCGGGCATTTTATCACTAGTAAAAATAAGCGTTTCACCCTAATGTAATAATTATTGTTAAAGTATTTCAAATCTTTCCTTTTCTAAACTGAGGTTCAAGGTGAAAGCCGAGGAAAACTTAAGTGGTTGTCTTGTGTGATTTCTCCCGGATGGTGAATGGAGATTCACTGTTTGTTAATGTGCATAATTCTTGCATTGAATCATTACAAGTGTGGTTATGTTTTCATCCAATTTTTCACAGCTTTTGGAAAAAGCTGCTCTGAATTAATGTAGGCATGCGAGGGAGTCACTCGCGTATGACCTGACTGTATGTATGAGAACAGAATTTAGATGAGTCAAGAGAAACAGACAGGCTTTATCTCTTCTTGTGTATGCGTCTCTTGGCAGCAAGTTTGCCAAGGTCACACTGCTGGTTGCAAAGCCTTATGCTGCCTCCAGACTTCCATTCTCTTGCCAGCAGTGACAGCAGAGCCAGTAAACATGGCGGAGAAGTACTTTTAAGCCTTGAAGGCATAAGAGCTTGTCTGTGTTTATGTAGGGTTAGGTATCAAGAACCGGTTCCAAGTTGGAACCATTGTCAAATTTCCAAGAGCCGTTGATATGTTAAGACAAGGGCATTTCAGTTCTGCTTATCGGTTCCTAACATTTAGCATATTTCAGCTGTGCTCCAGATTGAACGGCAGTGAGCATTTTGCAGTCCGTTAAAGTTGTACTTATCTGCCAGGACCTGCTACACAAACCAAACATAACGTAATTTGTTGGGCTGTGCGTCAACAAAGCATGCGGGATGAGAGTACCTGTGTTTAAATTTCTGGACCACAGTGGAGAAGAGCAATTTATGCTCAAAAGTTTGACTTAGTTTCACTTAAAAAAGATAACGACGCAGCAAAATGCAAAACCTGCAATACGTAGATTTCATGCAAGGGAGGAAGCAATGACTGCAGTACAAAGTACAAACAAAACGATACCCAACCCTGTGTTTGTGTCCATCCTTTGGGACAGTCCCATGGGAACCGTGAGGATGGAAGGCTCCACACCGTTGGAGCACTCTGTAGAAGGAGTTAATGCTCAACAATACAGTGCCTACTCAGATGTAAGGCTCTCTTCCCTGGGCAAGAGAAGAGATGTTATGGTTCATTGGATAAACAATCAGCTGTCAACAGACATGTCTCTGTTCTTTTTTGTTTATTCAAAAGGCCTCGGGAAGAGCTAGTTTTTATCAGTGCAGAGTTGACCCAAAGGTGACCTTGGGTGGATGGTGTTGGAAAATGATAAAAAGACTTTAAGCAGCCTGAATGTCAGGCTTTTCATCTTTAATAATAAACCATTCGTGTCCCACTTAGGCGGTAGTGTGGGCAATTGAATACTGCTTTTTTAATAGAAAAAGAGCAGTTTGTTTCCCAAGCATATGGCAATGCTGCAGTCAGCATCACGAGTTAGGGGACATGAATTAATGGCTTGTTACTGTTGTAGAGTGCTGTGCTGGTGCCGTGAGCTGTTGTTTCTGCACTGTGAATTTGCTTTTGCAGCACTTGGCCTGTTACTGCTTCTTCATTGTTACTGTCTGGTTGACTGACTCTGGACACTGGCCTAATCGATCTGGCAGTGTTGTTATTACACCAATTTGAAGTGGGGCTCTCCGATCAATTTTAGCGTTTTTATGGGACGACATATCCAAAAGTTTCATGTTCTTGTCAGAGTAGACTATAGATTGGGTGATTCCTGGTTGGGTCTGAATAAATTTATGATGTATAAAATGTTAGTTCAACCTGCTAGCAGGAGAAAGAGCTTAGCTCATTTGTGCCGCCCAACTAGGAAGTCAATGGCTAATGAGGCATTTCTCCTATGAGCTCAAGAACAGGAAGTGAGGCCACCCTAGAACAACTTATGAGAAGATTTGATCGTAAAAGAGGGTCTTGGTAGTTCATGGATTTGTGTGTTTTACTTGTAGGGCTGTACAAGTTACTGCGGCAATCATAACCTACCGGATATGGAGGAAAAACGAGCCTTTGACTACACCTCTGCCTCACTGATGCATCATCTTCAGAAGATGATGTCAGAGGTGTGGGACCACTTAAATGAGGAGAATCTGCCCCGCTTGCTACATGTGTAACTCAGTCAGTCTCAACATGATCCAGTCTGCTTGTGTTTCATGTGCTGTGTTCTTCATAGCAGAGCCTAACCCAAAGTGTTGTACCTGAACATGAAGTGTAGGATGACCGGGACATCTTTTTTAACTCATCATAACTGCATCAAGGTGCGCAGTGTGTCAAAGTGTCCCAAATATCCATTTAGGTCTTCTTTGTCTTTGAAACCCTGATGGTAGCAGAAATTCCAAGTAAAATATTTCACTACCGGTTTGATATGCCGCTTGATAATATTACATGTGGGAATATGATACATAAATATACTGTCGACACTCATACAAACTTAACTGTGCGCGAGCTGTTCCTCAAGTGTTTTGCATGTTTGATTTTTATGACGATGATTTTATGAAAAGCCAGGCAGGACTGGTACTGAAAAGCAACTCAATTGCAGGTCAGGGTGGATGCAACCGGCCAGTGGCCATGAAGTGAGACTGACTGTCTGCTCAGAATTACTGATGAGGCCAGTGTTTGTGCGCCCATGGTGCAGGCCTTTACTGCCGTGCTTGTCTGGCATGTGTGGTAATGGCATGCTGGCATTGTGTTGGTGCCAAAGGGTGGTTCACAGCTGTCTAGACATTTGTCCTGAAGGAATTGCTGCAGAGGTTCATTAAAGCTGAAAATTAATGATTTCTGCATTATAAAAACACATTTGATGTTTTGAAGTTTTAGATACAGTTTGATAGCGGAGGCCAGTTTTCCATTTTATTTCCCATGCAAATGTAAGGAAGATCAGAGAGGATGAGAAAAGTATGGGTTTTGTGTATGTGGGTGTGCAAATATGTTAAAGTGGTCATTATGCTCATTTTCAGGTTCATAATTTTATTTAGGGGTTGTACCAGAATAGGCATGTTTTAATTTTAAAACACCTTTTTTTTTTTTTTTTTTGTCATACTGTATCATTGTTGCAGCAATTCTTTTTACCTTGTGTGTTGAACGCTCTGTTTTTAGCTATCAAGTGAAGCATCTCACTTCTATTCGATCTTTGTTTGGAGTTGCACATGCACAGTACCTAGTTAAGCACTATTAGCCAATCAGAAGCAGAGTAGGGCGGGTCCTGACAAGCCAGTAACCATGGCTTTAGTTCAGTTGTAATGTTCCTGAACCAGTTTCGCTACCTTGACTGGAGCAAGAGTGGTAAGTTATTAATTGTAACTAATTGATCTTTCAGTCTTAACATTTTAACTGTGCCCTGTCTCTACATTACACAGTAACAACTTTATGTCCGTTGACTGCCTAATGTTTGGTGGGGATGAGGGGAGGCAGCGGTTGGACGTCTTGTCACTGTGTGTGCTGCAGCTCAGTGTGTTTCTCCACCGGTATTTTTGAGGGCGTGCCTGAGTGGCGACTAGGCAAGCCTTATGATGCGTGTTACATAGTGATGTAGACAGTTTACAGAAGTAAAGGCTGGACCACAATCAAGCTGTTTTCAGGCAGTTCAGAGCAGTGTTTTCTGTGGGAGATGGTAACTCCCTTTTGGGGTGGACTGTGGGCTTTTTCACTTTGCAAACCTTTTTTCATGCAAAAAAAAAAACATAAAGAAAAACAATAAAGAAAAGGGGGAAAAGCCAAAAAGCATAATATGACCTCTTTAAAGCATGAGTCTGCCCTAGTCATCCGCCAGGAGTCTATGAATGTGTAAGAGGGTGGAGAGTTGGAGCTGGTTCTGAATTCAGTATGCAGCTCTTTGTTTGTCTTAGACACTTGAAACAACAGTCAGGGCCGAGGGTGATTGTTGGTTCGAGCTGATCTCCTGCATTACTGTCTGTCTGTTGATGAGCAATACAGATCCTTAATGATGGAAGAACAAACACCCCTTCCGTGCCTCTAGGAACCCGTTTGTCTTATCTCTTCTACACTGAGGTTAAAAACAGCAATATTGAATTAGCTTACATCATTCCCGTAGCATGGTTATGCAGTAAGCCTCTTTTAGACTTTGGTCTCCAACTTTCCACAGACATTGGTGTTTCTTAAACAGCCCCCATGTGCTCCAGCACAGTAGGCCTGTGTCTGACTGGAAGTTGAGGTTTCCACTAAGTGATGTCACCCTGAGTCAGAGCTACGCAGAGGATGTGACTCCGGGACTCAGCTTTACCCACCCAGTCCAGCCCTAGTTGTTCAGACGCGGGTCCCCACCTCAATATTGTTTTGGTGGTGGCCGAATCATTTTACCAGTTTAAGACTTTCAGACATATTTTGTTTAGGCAATATATATTTGGCTTCTTTTGTGTAGATAAAAGGTTGTATTCCTCAAAGTAAGATGTCAAGAAGAAACAAGTTTTTTGTTTTGGCATCACTACTGAAACTGTCGCATTGGCATTCATATAAAACATGTCAAATGATACCCAAGTAAGGCTGCAATTAACTATTATTTTCATTCTGTTATTCTGATTACCTTCCAAATTAATCGTTAAATAGCTTGCTCTATAAAATGAAAATTCCGAAGATGTCATCAAATCGTGTTTTGTCCCCAAAATATTAGATTTGCTACCTTCGTAAGCCAGTGTAATTATTCCATTTTATTTCCAAGGCCCAATGAGAACATTAAGAAAGTAGATTGGAGACAATTAGTAGTTTGGTCTATAAAATGTCAGAATTGTGAAAAATATCAATCCATATTTCCCAAAGGTCAAGATGATGCCCTTTAAATGTCCATTTATTTATAATTTTTTTTTTCGTCCACAACCCAAAGGGATTCATATTACTGTCCTAGAGTACTAAAGAACCCAGAAAACTCAGATTTGTTTCTTAAGAATTACTCAAACCGATTAATCAATTACGACATAGTTGGCACTTAATTTAATAGTACAAATGGATTAAGCGTTGCAGCTCTAGATTGATTAGCAGAATAGTTAACATTAGGGCTGCAGCTAATGATGATTTTAGTATTCGAAGCTTCAATAGATTATTTCAAAGATTCACCGATGTGTCGTTTAAGAAGTACTTTTGCCCCCCCCCCCCCCTCCCGTATCGGGATCAGCTCTGCACGTTTATAGGTGATAGATATTTATTAGTCCTTTCGTAAATTCATACTGTGTCATACAGCAAACATCAGACCAACTACTAGACAGCCGCTTTACACACACATCACTCCAGTGCTATACAAGTTATACTAAAGGCTCGTGCAGCCTACACAACTTTAAGCGACGGCCGATGGCCGTGCAGTTCACACAACCTGCCGTCATCACGGCAGTCTTGAAGTCATGTGGTGTTCACACTACGTGACTGATCGGTGACAGGGACACACACACACTCTACAGGAGCTGACAGCAGCTGTGTCACCCGACGCTGATCTCCAAACCACGTTTTGTCAAGAAAACACACGTGAAATTTGAAACGGGAAATGAGTGATCCTGCACACGAAACAGTTGTTGTTTGTTATTATAAAGATAACAGTTATAAAGACAAAGAATATGGGTGAAGGATGGATTAGCACATGCAGTTAGCAGGGATTGTCTGAGCTACAGAGCGAGGGAGGGGAGTTAAAAGGTGCAGCTCCCGACACGCAGTTAACTCCTGACTGTGAGGTTACAACTCACGGCCCAAAAAGGAGAACAACAAACGCACTTGTTCACATTTTCAGCTGAGGACTGCGGCTTACTTTGGCTAGCCTTCAACTCAACAATCAATCAAGATTTCAGTTAATTGCTAAAGTTACCTTGTCTGTGGTCCGCTGGCAGAACACCTTTTTGTTCAGCTGCCGTCGTGCTGTTGCCAAGGCGACATAAGTTTCGTTTTACGGTGGACGGACTGTGACACAGCCAGAGTTGTTGTTTTCCTTAGCATGAAATAATAACATACTTTGGACACTTTCTTCTTTGTCCCTCGCCATTTTCTCTCTCTTCCTCCATTTTGCAAACGGCTACATTATAATCCTGTCGTGTTCACAGCGTAAACGCAATGTGCGACAGTAATAAATGTCCGTGCGAAACACTGTGCTGTATAGTTACATGGATTAAACGAAGCATCGATGCAAAGAATTTGTGTCGAAGCATTTTATTAATTGATTTTATCGATTTTAATCGATAAATCGTTCCAGCCCTAGTTAACATTTATTTTATTTGGATGCATTAATCGAGTGCTCTTTACTCAGCCTTTCAGGGCCTTCAGTGTTTTGCTCTGACAATCTGTAATTCATGGTGGCGACATGGGTTCGTCTGTCTTGACAAGTATCTACACTGCTGACCCCTTGAGCAAGGCATCAAATCATTGCAGGTGTAGGGCTGCACTTATGTAGCTGGCCCTGACATCTGACCAGGCTTTGGAGTAGTACATATGACTACTCAGCCACCTGGGCTGAGTCACCCTCTCTAAAACGACTAGCTTTGGGTTCAAATCATCACTGCATACTTGTCCAGCAAACGAGAGAGGGGCGTAGCCATGATGTTACCATGGCTGCCCACTCTCAAACGGACATTCCTGCTGTGTGTCAGAGCAGGCGGCTCCTCGTTGGTTCCTTATTCGGTCAAAGTGTGGCTTGAACTCGCTGAGCAGCCCACCCAATTTAGAATATGAAGCGTGTTGGGGAGGGGAAGGCATGGGCTTCCAAGTTACTAAAATTAGGCTGTGAGTTGAGACTGGGAGGGCCATGCACAGCCTCACCAGGGTCCATTGAATGCAGACTACTGTAACGGTGATCTCACATCACCGGTCTTGAAAAGGGGAAACTTGCCTCTTAAACAATGAGAGCTCTAAAACATAAATACTTCAGATTAGTACAAATGCCAGTAAATACTTGAGAAAGTGGGAGAATAAAAGAGGCAGAGGTGGGGCTGAACAGCTCTTGCGTTTTATGTGCCTGCTCGTAAAATGTTATTGGACTGGACTTGTAAAGAGGAAACCTTTTTTCAACCTGTTAAAAGTGCACATACCTTCAAGTGCGTACTTGGCCATATTATGTTCAAGCTAATTAGATAAGGCCTAGCATCATCCTCATTACTCCTGAGACGTCTTGAAGGTGGTCATTACATTAGTGGCTTCATGAGCTTAGGGAAGTGACAAAGAGTTATGAACTCAGAGTGTGTGTATGTATGTGTGTGTTTTCATGTTTTTAGATCCTAGTGGGGACTCTAACTTGAATGCACACTAACCCTTGGTGACTTGTGTCACTTTGGGGACAAACATTTAGGTCCCCACAGGTAAGAGTCTGCTTTTTGAGAGTTGAGACTTAGTTTTAGGGTTCAGGTGACAATTAAGTTAAGGATAGGGTAAGGGGCTAAGGAACGCATTATGTCAGTCCCCACAAGGATAGACGAACAAACGTGTGAGTGTGTGTGACACCGCTGGCCCCCTTGCTGACTGAGGTCTCATTGTACTGCTGTGGGGCCGCGCTGTCCTGGACACAGACTCCTTGATGACATCTGACTTGAGCATGACTCACGCCCTCCACTGGGCAGCTGTGTGTGTTTGGCAATAAATAAACAGGCATCTGTTGACTCACGGTCCTTCCATTGAGCCTAAATAAAGCTTGAGAGTCTGTTAGCAGTAGTCAGCTGTTGCTGCTTCTGTGGCCCGGACGTTATCATAGCCGCCTCGCATCAGGGGAAATCTGTTTGATTCCCTGTGAAAGATGGCGTAACCGTCTGTGAGACGTGATTCATTTTTGACACAGCAGGCAAAATGGCAGGCTACACGCTGGGCTTCTTGTGAATGCTGCTGGAATTGAGTTGCTGGTTTACTTCTCGGAAAATGTCTTTCAACTCATGTACCTTGCCTTATAAGGGCCTTCTTGCCTCGCTGCTGTGTTATTGTGGTGCCCCCCACCCACCGGCCTAAAACTCAAACTCTACAAAAAGCACTTTGTGTTGTTGCTGTATGGTAGGTTGTCCAGAACCCCTCTTCTGTCACACTACATAATAGTGGCACTCTAGAAAGTGTTAGCAAGGTGGAGGGGGGCAATTTTTGGAGGGATGTCCTAAACCTCTTCATAGTTTTTTGTTTTGAACCGTAGACTTTATATAAATCTACATTTTAATTTATAATTTTCCACTAAGGTCAGTCTCTAAGCTGCCACTTGGAAGCACAACTATTGCTTTGGTTCCAGAAGCAGTTTTTATGCCACAGGCAGCGGAAATGCAGCTCAACCAGCGTCATCAAGTAAACTAAACAAAGCACCCTCTTCGGCCGGAGCAACAGGACATTTCTGGAATAGTTTCTCCCTCCTCCCCAAATGCCCAACCCCCTCTAACTCTACCAAGGGGCCCAAGATAAGGGCAGAGGTAAAAAAGGGGGGGGAAGAGGAGCAGGAGGAAGAAACAAGCAGTGTGCCAAGTTACGGCACACAGCCTCTGAAGTTCCTCCCACCTAAAGCATCTATTCCCACTTGTTCTCCTTTATGCCCATTAGTGCTACCTATGCTCCCCATTTCCTGTAATGTGTCTCTCTAGCTGTCTGCCTCTCTCTGCAGCAGAGTGCTGCAGTCTGCTCTGCTGCAGCAGCAGAGGGTGGGAGCAATGCCATGGCTCAGAACACACTGAGAGGGAAAGAAAAGTGTGAAATGTCTGTCTCAGCTGCTGTGACCTTCTTCTTGGCCACTTGAGACACAGCACTTAGAAGACTTCTGCTTAAAAGCAGCTCATTGTGCTGAAGTACAGTAAACATCCATGTCACATGTGTCTGGCCATTGCCATGGAAACAGTTGCAGTGCTGCATTGCCACCCTTGATGCAGAACTGAATGGTTCTCTATAGATGTTGCGCCGCGGGGAAAATGGAGTAATCATCCCATTGATGTCTTTCTGATAACCTAAGGATCCGCTAATGCCAGTCTAGTCTAGCGATGGCCGTGGACCACGATACCCCCAACACTTCACGGCTGAAGCTTTATTTTAGAATTTAATCATATAAGGTTAACAAAGGCTGAACAAAGGCAGTGATCTAGTCCAAGCTTTTCAGATATTGAATTCAGAAGGGGGGAGAGCGAGCAAACAGCCGCGGTACAATGGGAGCCAGCAGGCAGATCAAACAAAGCCATCCCACTGGGCGTCACACAGAGGACAACAGCAGCCAGCCTGTCTGCACCAGCAAGGAGCTGCTGGACTGGCACAACACTCCAGAACAAAGTCCACTATTGAAGGCCGTTTGGAACCTGGATCTAAGATACTAAAGAAATATTCTTGTAAGGTTGAGGTCAAACTGATTTTGAATCTTGTCTTTGCAAATCTGTTGGCAACTCGCTTAACAGTATTTGGGTGAAAATCCACTTGATTTTGTGTACACCTTTTGCATTAATGCACATATAGTCACACTTTGCATGTCACCTCCGCAGGGACGGATGGTCAGACCTGACAGACAACACAAGAGGCAGACAAAAACGAAACGATCTCACGGTCGCTCATCTACAGTAACGCCCTGAATGAATGAAGAGGTGCATTCCAGAGCGCAGATACTTGAATGACCTCCGTGCGTGTCCTCGTCAACAGATGAATACGGGGCATTCTCTTTTGGCCTGCCTTGCCTGAGAGAGAGTGGCATACCTCAACAGGCTTGGTATCTACAGTGTCGCTCTGCCCCAAGGTTACGATTTATGTCTTGTGCTGCACCATGAAATGAAAATGAGCAAATTGTCCGATTTCAGTTTCACAGTAATGGCTCTCAATTTTGACATTACATGGTTGAACTAGAAATGATGCAGACATTACTATGTGCCAGTCAGATTTCATTAAGATACTGCGCAAAGCTCAGTTAATGAAATGAAATGCTCATTCTGCCTTCTGATCCAATCCAAACCATATTCCTCTGCTCCACCCTTCTCACTCCATACATGGCTCTGAGCTGAGCAAAGTGAAGGATGATTTGGAGAGTTAGAGAAAGAAAGGAGAGCGAAGACATGGATGGTTGTTGGGACGACAGGAGATATCTCTGACAGTTTCCAGCACCCTCCCATAGCCTTTCTGTTTACTGGTGGGGGTGTGTGGATGTGTGACAGGAAGACCGAAATCACTGCAATTGTTACTGTCTCCTCCTCCACAGAGCGAGCAGACTGTTCTGTCGGAATTAAAAAGAAACGTTCATGTTGTGTTTTGAAATCTCAACACTGCCTTGTTTTCTGCCCGGTGCTTAATGTTCGTCATTAATTTGGGGGACACGCACCGCTTCCATTGATCCCATCCCTGCTGCCACTGTTCAGTCTTGTGTTTGTGCAGTCTAGCAAAAGAGGAAACGAGAGACTGTCCCGGTCTTAATCACTCCAGAAGTTTCCGCCTACTCTTAGACAGTAGTTCTGCAGATTAATGGAGGGGAAGTGTGCTGAAGCATTTAAGACAAGGTGGGTCAGCTCTCCGCTCTTTCCCTTGCTACTTAAGTCTTTTTCGAGGGACCGACAGTAATCCGTATGAAAGAGTCATTGTCTGAAATGGGCCCTCTCCCTTGAGTGGGTGCAGTAAAACACCCTGGGCCGAAAAGGTTGTGCAACAGAGATGTGATCTCTATCAAGACTTTATTTTTATTTTTTTCCCATTTTGTGCTATCAGTGGGAGAAACCTGTTACAGATGTTTTTAAGATCTTTATGTGCTATCTTGTGTTTTATGCTTGCAATAATTCAGTCAGGGACATTTACACTGTGCTTAATGGCCTCCATAAGATAGAAATAGGTGCCACTTAGCAACATATCGCTGATAGTTAATCTGCTCCTATTCTAACTTGCTATCTGTCTGTTTGTTTAAGGCGGGAAGTGATGGAGAGAGCATCGGGAACTGCCCCTTCTCCCAGAGGCTCTTCATGATCCTGTGGCTTAAAGGAGTCATCTTCAACGTCACCACAGTGGACCTCAAGAGGTGAGTCCTACTCACACTCCACTACCCCCTCTTCTTTGCTCTTCTGCCACTTGTCCTCCTTTCATTGGCTGTTTTTTTTCTTCCTTGGATAGCCTCCGACAGCTTTTCTGGGCGTTTCCACAAAGGCCTGTACTGTAACGTGCTCGCTGCTTCCCCACTGCATATTTGGTTTTCCCACGACCCCTTTCCCAGGGCCGGAGAAAATCAGAGGAAAATAAACATAGTCCATAGACTTTGGAAAGGCTATTTAAGGTTCTTCACTCCACTTACTTCCTGCCTAGATTTTTGGTAGACAACTTGTTATTTTTCACCACTTGGATCAGAAAACGGGGATCCACTGCAATTTTGACCGCACTTTTATTTTTCCTCCCAGCTGCAAGCGAATGTGCTTTCACATGTGGATTCGAGTACCAGAAGCTCTTTACCAAACCCACTATGTTTTGAGGGTATGATTCATCTAAATGCTCCCTAAAATGGTTTTTCCACTTGCTGAAGTGCAAGTGCCAAATTATTTTCAGGCACGGTCAGATGGACGTCTGGTTTATATGGTCTTTCTTCGTCATGTGTGTCTGACTCAAAAATTCAAGATTTCTGACGTTTTCTTCCAAATCGTGGTTCGTCCACATGGCAGCTGGTTCCTCTCTGGGCGTCGCCTCCTCTGGGACATGGAGACCACTGCTTATTGACAAAATACAATGTACTGATGTACTTGATAAGCGGCTAAAAGGAGCAAAGCAATGTCTGTTTGACTAGTCATTTGGTTTTGAAACAAGCCTGAACTTTCAAAAATGAGTGCATAGGTTCATGTATATTTGCATACATTTTCCCTGGCAGAGGGTGTGTAACATGTATGCTGATATCCTGTAAAGGGCATTGGAGGATGTCCGCCTACTTGGCAGTGTCTGTGTACTCCTCACTCCTCAAACATCCCCTTTGTTCAGATGGAGTGACGACTTATTTATTTATATTAGGACGAGTCTGTTGTAAAAGCAGGCGCGTTTGCCACATTTATGGCTCATTTATGGTAGTATTTTAAATGGAAGAACTGTGCATGAACTCCTGTAGAAGGACATACATGTCACTGCCATAAGTCTTTTATCTTTTAGTGTTTTATCCTCCCTGAGGTGACCTCTTATCTTGAGTCAAGGCTGTCGTGTTAATATTTGTTTCTGTGGTGAAAGCCTGTGATTCTCAAGGTTTGTTATCCACTCCTCAGTTATATTATTGGGTGAGTGTGCCACATCCCCTTTGCATACCGAAGAGTTGAAGTCATTTCCCTTTTTTCTCCTTTGTGTTTTTTTATTTTTTTTGTGCACTCAGATGGTCATTGTGAATTTCGTCATACTAAAAGCCTCGACCATTTTAAGAGTCTGTATGTCTAGATGTTGTTGCTGGATACATTAAATCAAAGATGATTCACGCTCTGTCAGATCTATTAGGCTCTTACAGTTGCTGTGTTTTTATGTTGTATTTATGCTGTGATGATTTAAGCTCCTGGGTTCTGTGGATTTTCACGAGTCAGTTGTGTTGGCACTGCTCATTCAACACATGCTCATTTTTGTTTATGTGTCAGTGTCATCTGCCTGCCAGAGACATCTGGTACAAAATGTGCTGGTTTGAAGGCCGTAGAGAGAAAGGGACACACAAACGGTTTAAAAAAAAAAATGCAGTCTGCTTTTAAAGAACCACAGCCACCGTAATTGCTCGACCTTGCTTGAAATCTATGAAATGAATGTGTGTTTTAACCAGGAAACATCAGACCAATTTTGAATCTTGTATCTCATATACAGTAGTTACTCACGATTTGAAGACCGATTTTGCAAGTCTTCAAACTTGCCGACAGTCAGGGGGTGATCGGGGGCATTTTAGCGCCAATCGGCACTTGATCGTTGTGTGAACTACTCAACGATGCATTTAAGATGCTCGCCAATGCCAGACAGATATCTAGCATGCTAAATATCTGGAGTTGTCGGCCGACTCCACATCCAGCCAATGAGAGCAGGCAGCTGGCAGAGCAGGCAGCTACTTTTTCACTACAATCCTTGCATACAGTCACGTAGTGTGAACACCACAACGACTTCAAGACTCCCAATTACAAGACAGCAATGTGTGTAGTCTGAACAGCACAGCGACCTGCCGACGTTAAAAGACATGTAGTCTGCACCAGGCATTATATGTGAGGATGAATGCTACCTTTCCTTGTAAGATCCACAAACATGCATCAAAAAACAACCTTGTAATTGGTTGCACTGCTTGGTTCTGTTTGTTTCAATCCACTAAAGCTGCTCCACGTCTCTTCCAGGAAGCCTGCAGATCTGCAGAACCTGGCCCCGGGCACACACCCGCCCTTCATCACCTTCAACGGCGAGGTCAAAACCGACGTCAACAAGATCGAGGAGTTCCTTGAAGATGTCCTTTGCCCACCCAAGTGAGTGCTTTCTCACCCCTGTGGCAACACTTTGACACACCTAAACACCCTGCTCTCCACTGCTGTCATGAGCACACTGTAAACTTCTAAATGCTGTTTTGACACGTAATGAAGCGTGGAGGCCTTTTTGTATGGATTTAAACTGAGGCAAATGTTTTACTTAAAAGATGAGGATTGAAATATTCAATAGGTTTCTCTTTGTCAACAAATCCTGTGAAAAGACTAATGTATGTCTCTCAATACTTTGACTTCCCCACCCAGCCTGTCTGCTTATTTGTTCCTACTGAAGGAAAAAAAAATGATTACAAATATATACTTTATTTTTTATGTAAACACTACAGCCACTGTAGCTAACAGTACTCAGCAGGAGTAAATAGTATTAAGTAAATCATATTTTTGATTTAACACAGAAAATTGCCAAATCAGGGTTTGGCATTGATAACTTCTGTCTTTTTTTTTATGAGGTTTGTTTGCGGGTACAAAGTTAATAACATGCAATTAGCATATAACCAAAAGTGCTGACACATAGTGATTTATACCTGTATTAGCTGTAACAGTGGGGTTACAATGAGTGGAGAGTGCAAATAAAGGGTTGTGCGTACATCATGTACATTAAGCTGATGATACACAGGGCAACCTTTTGAGCAATGTTGCTGGGCAATCTTGCTAGTGGCAAGTAGTGGTGGGGGAAGGAGATTACGGTAGTAATCTTTACTCATTACCATTGACGGCAACGTTGCCCTGCACGATTGCTCTAAAAGTTGCTCTGTGTATCATCAGCTTTACACCTGTGTGTGTTTACTTGTGTGCAGGTACATCAAGCTGGGTGCAAGACACCCAGAGTCAAACACAGCTGGTATGGACATCTTCGCCAAGTTTTCAGCATACATTAAGAATTCAAAACCAGATGCTAACGAGGGTAAGCGTACCGCGTACACACAAACACACACACACTCACACTCACTCTCACTCACTCGATTGGTTAAGAATGGCCATCCAGAGACCTTCTACTGTGTAGGGAGAGTTCTCTGGTTGCTAGGCGACACTGGTAGCCCTGCCCTGATTGGTGGATTACCGCTCGGGAACACAGAGCTTTTGTTCTGCTACCTCCTCCTGTCCTTGTGCCACCTGTCTCACCTGGTGGCGCTTTCTGGAAAAAACACAGAGCAGCTATCCTGAGAATGAGCTAGTCCTCACAATCTCATCCTTCCTTTTCTTGAGTTACACACCTCTGTCCCTGCTGTAAGACAAAGGCCGTATCACAAGCTCAACAGATATGGCTTTTGGAATAATATGAAAAATATGAAAGGGTGTGGCCTCATAGATTCTGTTACATCCTGGGTGGAACAATATGTGAATTTGTTCCACTAGAAAGATGTTTATGGTATTCACAATAACCCCAAAGATTTTGTATCACGTTTTAGTTGGCTGTTCTCCACCCTGAGAAAATATTGAACCATGGTGAGCTGGATGTGAAAGCCCAAGGCTGTGTCAACAGAGTTTGAGGCCGAATCTCATGGTTCAGTGATAAGTGCTCTCGAAAGTAACAGGTCGAGTCTACTGTTGAACTTCTGACGTGAACATTCATGTCATATTTTCCAACAATGGAATGAATTGTTAATAATCTATAGTGGATTGATATAGGGTGATGGCCAAGTAGAACACCTGTGCAATCAAATACTGTCTATTGAAATGTGTGGTGGTGGGTAATAAGCCTCTGAAAGTCTTGGCTTGTACAGGTGTTTGTGATATGTCTGTTTCCATTATTAATAATGTGTACATGTAGGCAAGGGTTTGTCTGTTGATGAAATGCTGCCCCCATGTGGTTGACCAGCATATGGACATAGCAGGTGTAGTAGGAGGCCTCAGGAAAAGCCATGACAAATTCACACAGTCAGAAGTAGATTATTTGTTCATACTGAATATATAATTTAAAAACAGCTTTTACTGTTTCTATAATAACCTCTTGTGTTTCCTTGCAGGTCTGGAGCGCGGACTTCTGAAGACACTGCAGAAGCTGGATGAGTATCTCCACTCCCCACTGCCTGATGAGATCGACCACAACAGCATCGAGGACGTCAAGGTCTCCAACCGCAACTTTTTGGATGGGGATGAAATGACTTTGGCTGACTGTAACCTCCTGCCCAAGTTGCACATAGTCAAGGTGAACAAAAAAGCATATTAAACATCACTGATATGTTGTTATAATACAACACCCATAGAACCCCCCCCCCCTAATTTAGCTAATTAGATTTCTTCTCAGGATTGTGTGGGAGCGTTCAGACTGTACTTGACAGAAATCTCCTTCACTCAATCTGTTTGGAACAAACTTCAACTATTGGCACATTGAGATAGTTGACCTCACTCATCTCCCAGCATAGCTCTACCCAACTTCAACCTGAGCAGTGGGGAAATTAGCTAAAGTGGAAAAACCCGTGTGTGGGTGTGCAGGTAACTTATCCCACCCAAACAGGTGTTACAAAACTAATAGGAGGGTCAAGGAGATGTCTGTCAAACAAAGTCTTAGCACACACACTCCCAAGGAGTTTAAAAAAGCAATGAAAACACCTGTGAGTACACAATGGGTATGTAGGGCCTTTTTTTTATTTATTTTTTTTTTTTTAAATAAGCCATTGTTTTGAAATAAAAACTATCCTCACACTCAGGCTAATCATATTGTGGGTGCTTATGTTTATTTTTTTAAACTAAAATTACCATATTTCCCATGAGTGATCACGTTTTATATTGTTGCAAAGATGTTGATACAACTGTGTAGGGCTGCAACTCATTATGATTTTCCCATTGTCAATTAATTCCCAAAATAACTATTTTCTCAATGAATCATTTAGTTTATGTAAATAAAAAGTTTTTAAAACAAATTCCTTCCTCCAGGTTGTGGCCAAAAAGTACAGAGGCTTCGACATTCCCAAAGAGATGACTGCCATCTGGAAGTACCTGAACAACGCTTACACGCGTGAAGAGTTCACCAACACCTGCCCCAGTGACAAAGAGATTGAGATAGCCTATGGCGACGTAGCCAAGAGGCTGGTGAAATAAGCTCCTCTGTCCCCGACCTCCTCCCTTCATACCCCCCCCCCCCCCCC
>NC_060160.1:20867564-20905321 GCF_021292245.1 Micropterus dolomieu
CACACACACACACACACACACACACACACACACACACACACACACACACACACACACACACACACACACACACACACACACACACACACACCCCGACACTACCCCCTGCCCAGCACAGGGACTTATTTGCTCCTTCACGAGAAAGAAATAAACAAAAAACTCTGGACTTCTTTTCCTTCTCTCCTCATCTAGAGCGAACCCCAATGCATGAATCCTGCTCTGTCTTTTTTTGTTCATTTGTTCCTCTCCATTCTCTCCAATTTTTATGGAGACCTCCTTTAGTTGATTCAGCAAAGGCCACCTTGTTGCACCTTTCATCATTAATTGCTTTTGTTATTCATTTGCTGACGAATGTTAAGAAACGGTGAGGCGTCGAAGTAGCAGCCAGACATGTGCATCAACACTTATCAACGTTGGGAGCCACGTCAAACACTTTCCCTGATAAGTGACCTTCAAGCTGACCTTCTCTCTGCATGCATTGGAGAGTTCACATGCTGCTGTCTGTTTAATTCTGAAATCGCTTTTTCTAGGATTGCTGAGCACTGAGGAGAAAGCTCCCCCCCTTGTCTTTTGGCTTAAGAGGCGTTGTAAACAGTGTTGAAGCGTCAGTGTTTTTGGCTGAAGTCTGACAGGTTTAAGTAGGAGCTGAAGCTAATCCAAACCTGAGTGGTTGACATATCAAGTGCTTTATTTTTAATGTTAAGCTGTTTCAAATAAATCAGAATAATTGTAACTGCAGGTAAAGCTACCTGGCATCCATGCTCTGATCTCGTCATTGCCTCAAATAGGCAAAAGTCTTGTAGCTTAGCTCCGTAGAATTTGAAGGGACTTTCCTGTACCGGCTGCAGAAGTAACAACTCAGGAAAAATTCTAACCTGAGATCTAAGAAGTATCCAACCGTATGTAGCTTACAGATGTATACAAGTCTAGACCAGCCTTTTTGTTAATCATCACATTGCCATATAAAATGTTTAGACACTGACACACTGAGCAGACTTTCTTTTATGAAGCATGAAGGAAGTCTTCACTTTGGTCGTGCTAACTGTAGCAGTAGTTTGGAATACACATGGCAGACCAAAAAGGGGCACCATATTCTGGTCTCACTGGATAGGATGACTCCGGCTATATGTAAGCAAATTAAGTGTGGTTTTTTTGTTTTTGTTTTTTTTTTTAAAGGGGGGGGAGAGGAAGAAAAAACCACACACACTTACTGTTTCCTTCTCCATAGTAGACGGAATGAAGGACGCTAATGTGCAGTCAGGCACCAGGAAAGGCGACACTAAAGATATTTATGAAAAAATGTATTGAAGAGAGTAGCAATGAGGTGAATACGTGGTTGGTCACTTTTCTCTTCCGTATGTAGATTGATCTGAGGTAGTGAATGTATGTTATGATACAGTAGCTCCAAAAGTGCTTTAGCACGGGTAAAGCAAAATCTGTTTTCTCCCGTTTGCCATGTTTTTCAGACACTTGTTATGAAGCGAATTTGATAAAAAAAAAAAAAACAAGAATTGTAAATATTTGTTTTGAATTTTCAGAATTCAATGTGTAAATTTTATACATTTCATCATAATTTTGAGGAAGACACACCTGCTTGGATTTTAATTCTAGATCAACCATCTCCTTTTTGCCTTACTTGTTTTTCTCTGCAGATGTTTTGAAGGAAGGTTTTTCAGAGATGATTTCATTACAACATAAGTGTGGCGTTGTACAAAGAAAATATCCAAGCTATGTCATGGCTTTTTTTTTTAACAATATTGACTGAATTGAAATAAACTTCTTTTTGGCTTTCTGACTTGTGTTTTTGTATAGGCCTTTAGTGTTATTTTAAGTATCTTGTCATTCACTATAAGAGACTGGGCTGCCTTGGGCCCTCAATTCTAGGCACTGTTTGGATGGTTTTAGATTATCCAAATGTTCATGGCCCATACCAATATCCCATAGCAATCTGAGCGAGTTCCCCCTTCACATTTAAGATTAGTAAGAGACCTAACATCCAAGAATACCAGTGACCAAAAAGAGGCTTCCTATGGTCATCACTCAGTTTGAGTGGCTTAAACCGGCTCTGTTGCATAAACTGCCCAGCTTATGAAATGGAACTGTTATCCAGCCTTTTTATTTTTAGCCTTTAACTTTACAGTTAAGCTTGAAGGTTCTTTCCTGACCAGTTTGACAAAGAAAGCTCTCAATATTAGTTCCAACTTACTTGTTTCCAAAGCTTTTAAAACACATCTTGTGGCCATCTGCAGTTGTAGAGATGACAAATGGCTGACTACAGCGCCTGTGGGACACCACGCATTGGACAATGTAATGAGAGGTTTTTGTAAAAATTCCTTACTTTAAAGGTCTCATCTGTGGATTGAACATTAGCGCCATATTTTCCTGGTCTGCCATTTTAGCTACTTTTTTCTGGATGCTTTGAGATGCTGAATGTGACAGTTTGAGATTTTTGTTGCCCTGCATATCCAATACTCATGTACAGTAGCAGGAAAAAAGTATGTGAACCCTTTGGAATTACCTGGATTTCTGCATAAATTGGTCATAAAATGTGATCTGATCTTCATCTAAGTCACAACAATAGACAAACACAGTCTGCTTAAACAAATACCACACAATTATGTTTTCATGTTTTTATCGAATACACCGTGTAAACGTTCACAGTGCAGGTGGGAAAAGTATGTCAACTCTTGGATTTAATAACTGGTTGACCCTCCTTTGACAGCAAAAACCTCCACCAAAGGTTTCCTGTAGTTGCAGATCAGACCGGAATATTCTTGGGATGTGTGGTGTGAATCGCTCTCTTGAGGTCATGCCACAGCATCTCAGTCGGGTTGTGGTCAGGAGTCTGGGCCCAGGTTTACGCAGACGTTTTGAATTGGTGTTACTGATGGCATTAATGACGGCTCTGTTCTATTAGAGTGTCTTAGTGAGCCAACATACACAATGACAGGACCCTAAAACTGAAGCATCTAAATGGAATTCAGCCATCATTAATTTTATTTACACCTGTGACCTGTCCAAATGCCCTGCAATGGACTGGCGACCTGTCCAGGGTGAAAAGAACTTATTAGTAAAGGTGCTATATTTTCTAAATTCCTAAATGTAATTTCTTGAAAATGACATAAATCTGGATTTATCATGTCATATTATTTCATTTGATCTGCTAACACTGTCTTAAAAAACAGGTGTGTGTCAGTACAGGGGAAAATACATACAGTATTTAGGCCATTTGTACCTGCAGCGTAAACACAACCTAAATAGCCGACAGAGGGGCCCGGGTACCTTGAGGGACCTCCATGAGCTCCTCAACAAACACAAAAAGGGGACATTTCACTCTTTAAAAGTATAATCAATGCAAAAATTTATTATTTTAGGGAATGTTTTTGGGAAGCGTTGCATTCCTGTACTATAACATCAGCATTAGAAATATCTCATATTTGGGTTTCTTTCTTTGCACTCTATTGTTAGCCACTGTTTCAGAAATACGGATAACTTTGGGAACCCCTGGGCAAAAGCATGTTTGTTTACTGCTCTCCGTCTCCAAGGAATGTCTCGTGTGTGTCCACCCACTGTGGGCTCCACCTCCCCCTGATGACACCCTCTGGCTGTCAGCTTGATGATGTTTTTCAGCCAATTCCCTACTGTTCTGAAGCACAAACAAGTCTATTCTGCAGGGCTGATTGCAGCCAAAGTTTCGCAAGAGAAGGGGAGAAAAAGGTGTGGGGGCGTACAGTTTTTGGATGCTCTCCAGATCATTAAAGTGTCATGTTTCAGCCACACACATTCTCTACTCCCTTACTGGTGTACACTAAGACATGGCCTCCACTTGTAATTCACAGGGAGGAAATCCACCCAGACGCAAACAGACAGTGTGTGTGTGTTGTGTGTATGCGTCTGTCAGTGTGAGGTAAGAGAATACACAACAAGGCTGGCTATTATTCAGACCACACACTCATTACAAGCAGGGTGAGTGTATTAGTGTAATTGGGTAATGAAGGTGAGTATTGTTTCTCAAACATGTTGACTGTGTGTGTGTGTTTAAAGAGCAGGGCTATATTACACACCATGAGAGGGAGCCAACATGTCAGCTAAGCTATGAACACAGATTACAGTGACAGTTGTTTCCTTGGATTTTTCTTTGTCAGGATGAGAAGAACGTGACGCCTTGATATCATTTTTGCTATCGTGCTTTTATTTTAACAGGTAAATCCATCAGCTGTGTGTTTTTCTCTACCAAGTAGCTCAGCGGAACCTTTTCTGTTTGGCATCAACTCTTTCTCTGCAGCGCCAGTTCAGTTTGCAGGTTTCACACAACACCCATTTATACAGCTGGCTAAATATTTACACTGGTAAAGTAGCTCGCTCAAGGGTACACAGTGATATCCCAACTGGGTTTTGGACCTACAATGTGTGAACCTTCTTTGCATATGGACTCTGTGCACCTGACAGTTGATGTGGCTACATAGGTTGCTTTGTATTTAGTTAACCCTGTTGATTGACAGCACAAAGGCCTATTTATATATATGAGTGATGGCTGCAAGAATATTAGGATTCTCTCAATTTGAAAATAATATGTTTGTTAAATATATATTTATATTTCTAATTTGCCCATTTTTATTTCATTCATACACATTATGTCATGACAGTTTAAAATTAAAGGAAAGGATGAATGTTCTGTGGATGCCATTTTCACGGCTACTGTTTGTTTTTATAAAGATATTTGATTTTAGATATTAGATTTAAGTTATTTTAAGATATATAAGCCACAAGTACCATTAATGCTGGGCTTTTTAGTGTTTTTAGAGAAGGTGGACATTACATTTACATTTACTCATTTGGCAGATGCTTTTAACCAAAGCATACAAGCATCAATAAAGCATCAATACAGAGGGTTACAAACAATATTTTGAAGTAGGTATGCAAATACATAAATTTTTAGCTTCTAAATGATAAATATTTTTAATTTTAAAAAAGTTGGAGGGCTAAAAGGATTATTGGATCCCAACCTTTCTGGGACTATAACAAAGCAGCATCTACTTGTTATTTGTTTATGGATTATGATCAAGTCAAACAAAGATTGCCCCACCCCACCCCATTCTGTATTTTGAGAGACCTTTAGAGACCTTATTGAGGTAATTCTATTTTGTAATTCATACAAATTATAAGGAAACATCTTACCTTTTAAAAATTTTTTATAAGTTTGTGTATCATAAATAACCCCCCCTTCCATCCTGCTAGTCCAGACCACCAGGTAAGGAACCAAAAGCCTGTGGTCATGGAAGTTTTCATTTCCTATTTTTCAATTACAACCAATTAAAATTCAAATTAGGAAACATATCTGATGTCAAGATGTTGAAGCAAAATAAAAGGTTTTCAGCTGTCTAAACACGTTATGAAGCAGCTGCACTTGTGTGACTTGTAAATTAACTAATAACGGCTATAAATAATGGCTGTGTTCCACTCAGGTGTGACGGTGTAAGAGCTTGGTATTTCAGGCTACGTGCTGGTTCAGGGGCAGGATACTGGCACACATGAATGGAACCAAACCGTAATTAATGTTATTAGTTTCTCCTGCGCCTTCTCTGCAATGAGAAGTCATAATGTTTGCTAGAGAAAGGGTTTAAATAATTGATATGACACCATTATAATTGCGCAGTTGTTATGGAATAGTAGCTCCTTAATGTGGTTAATGTTCAAAACCAGCTGTTAATGTGACTCAAACAGCTAATGAGCCAATCAGAACCAAGCAGCAGTAGAGAAAGTCTATGGTGAAAACAGAGCAGCTGCTAGCTTGGGACAGACCACACGGTGAGTTGTTGTTGGGTAAGTTAGCGGTGAAGTTCAGGCATTTCTGCCAGACTACAGTACTGCAGACCTCACAGCCCCCATAATGCTTTCCATGCCCTTTATCTACTCTTTACATCTCCAGCAATGTTGGCCTTTTTCCGAAAATATGTTGGCATGTGCTCGCGCCCTTCTCAATACTCGTCGTCTGCGACTAGTTAGCAAGAGCGCCGAGGGTATGTTGATCCTCCCAACAAGGTGTATTTTTCTTGCCAAACATCTTCAAGTCGTACAAGCTGTCATTGACCCATCATCTTGTATGTCTTTTTTGGCAGCTGCTGAGGCTTTTTTTGTCTGGTGGCATGTAGTTACTCATGGCTAGGCCTATATATAGTGATAGCTCTGAAAACACATCAGTATGTTAAGAGTGATGCGGAGTGGCACACTGGAGGAAAGCATGAAACTCGAGAATATTCCTGTATGTTTGGTGTGTCTGACTCTGAATGGGGTTCAAGTACACTGAATGTAAATAGTTTGGGAATATATCCGGTTTCAAGACTCGAACAAATGGTGCATTTTAAAGTGTCTGTTCACCCAAATTACAAAATATTTTCCTCATTTCTTGTGATGTAGACTAGACATTAGCCTCAGATTTCTGCCTCCACTCCAATACAATGCACGTGATAATGATTTTTTTTGTGGTACTCTCATCACAAATCACATAAAACCACAACAGCTAACATATCTTTACATAAACAGCGTCCTTTACACAGAACTATGACTAGCAGCGGTGGACAAAGTTTTCGAGATCTTTAATTTGGTAGCAAAATCACCCTGTGAAACTACTGCAGGTAAACTCCTACATTTAAAGTAAAAGTAGATATTTACTGTAAGCAAAATGTACATAAATTGTCTTCATCCAGAAAATAGTCATAGGCTACATATAGTATACAGTGCACACTGCCTCTGTGACAAACACTCACTCATTATTTTTAAGAACTGTAAGGATCCAACATTTCATTTCATAGTGGAGTTCATTGTGGCATCAGCCATCCAATCGACTGCCAGACCACCGAGTAACAGCCTGGCTTATCTGCCCCGCTCCAGTGCCCGCAGTCAACAAGTCAGGGTGGGTTTTGTGTGCTCATATTGTTTATTTTAGCCCTCATTAAAATGTGGTGGGGTGGCTGTCTCTCTCCAGGGCTCGGTGGCTACTGTGGTGGGGAGATAGGGAGCTGTGGTGGACCCCCTTGGGCGGCCCACAGAAAGCTGCCTCACTCCTTTCCCCTGCTTGCCACTCACCCCATCTGGGCCCTGCTGTCACACCCTGTGGCAGAGCTGCGGTTAACTGCGGCTGTTGGCTGGTAAAGAGGCACAGTGAGGGTTCAAGGATACAAATTCGAGGAAAGTGCCATTCACCATAATTACCACTAGAGGGTACTCAGCCACAGTGAGCTACAAGAGGGTGACCTCTCAAAGCTGGCACTGACTAGTCTCCCAGGGGTTTGTTCTTATCTCCTTTACAGGGTCAGCACTTTTTCACAGGAAGCATGAGGGAGGTTGTGTGTGGATGGGGAATCAGGAGAAATGTGTATCTTAAAAGTTAAGTGTTTTTTTTAATTTTTTTTGTTTCCAAGATTAAAAGGGGAACTGAGTCCTTGTCAGCTGTGTACTTAAAAGACACCTTGTGATGTCAGGTATTTCATGCCTCCAGCGGCCTTTGTCCAGGTTGTTTGGTCTCTTTATAAGACTACAATAGAGGCCTGTTTTATTTTGTCTGTGACTGAAAAACTATTAGACATAAAAGACTTTGCTCTGTCAGAGCCACACCCCCACCTTAGCTCCCCACAGAGGAGGATTTACCTTGCAGTTCATGTTATGTTAGTGTGTCAAAGCCTGTGGCGAATATCTGTCTGGTATGTGGTGAATTATTGCCGTGTCTGTGCGCTTGTGCATGTGTGTAATACTGGGTCTCTGTGTATTTTCATAAGGAAACTATACTCCTGTTGTTCCTTTTTTAAAAAAGAATCAGGAAACGTCTGTTGGGTGTGCTGATAATCCCAGGTGTGTGTATATGTGTGTGCACAAGAGACGGTGTGCGTGAATGTCTTTGTGCTAAAGTGAACTAGCAGGTTCCCTTTCAGAGCCATATAGCACATCTAGGGGGAGAGAGAGTGAGAGGAGGTCTTTGAAGTTTTTGGTTCTGCCATCCGTCTCCAGCTCACTGGCTTTTCTTTTCATGCCAGCCACTGCAGAGGCCAGACCTGTGAAGGAGAAATGCCCCAACTGGCTCCTCCCTGCCATGTCGTCATGGTGAAATGACAACAGACTACACTCATGTGCCCCTTTTGACACTAAAGCTCCTCTCTGTTTTGATTTTGGCTTTTGTTCTGTCTGTGCTGTTTTAAAACAGCTGTCAGAAGTGCACAACCAAGATGCTCGACATTACAGTAGAAACAACTGCTTAGAGCAAAAGGCAGTTAACTCGCAGCCAACGTGAATGCACATATCCGATTTGCACACACTGCAGGTGCTGGCCCTCCGTTCCTGGTTTCTCTCTCATCTAAACCGAAGTGTCTCCTTTACTTGCCAACAGCCATAAAGGATGCTGTGATTTTCAGCTTTAACACTGGAGGAGGAAAGGAGGGGGAGAATAGAGGAGATATATTGATTGCCCTTAGCTGCTCCTTCATAGCCTGTGTGCATGGTTTGTGTTGGCTAAGCCCTCTAGTCTAATGGCTTTTAGACTTCCATTAGATCGTTGCAGGCAGTGTGGTTTAAGTAAGTAACAAAAGGCTCTGTCAGAATGCTTTAAGCGTTAAAAAGACAGCCAGTGTTACTTCTATAGCCTGTCAGCTAATCAGGAACGCACAAGTCGAGATCACAAAAGCCAAAAGGCTGGTTCACTGTCGTCATTTTCAGCGCCCCCTTGGCTGTGCTGTTTTTTTGGTAAGCCCCGAGCCGGATTAAATATTAGACTTTTGGGAATTTGTTCAATTGAGCAGTGAAAGCTGGGGCTCACTCACCCCGTAAACTTACAGTGTCCCTGGTAAAAGTCCCATCTCACACTGACAGACGTGTGAAGAAGTGCCAGGAGTTCTGAACATTTGTATAGTTCACTTAACGAGGAGAGACCTATGGCTCAATACTGGGGAAAGGGAATGGGGTTAGAAGTATATCGTTATGTGTTATTTGGCAACAGAACCGCAGGCCTCAACTACCATGAAAGACAAGTCTGTTGGGTTTTGGGGAATTTTTTTTGTTGTTATGCTGTATTCTGGTTCTGCTTCTAAAGCCATCTTGTTTTTATAAAAGTTGTTTATTAGGAGCAAGGTCCTTCTCTTTTGCAGAGGAAGGCGATGTGGCCTACACTGTTTCAAATGGCTGTAATTATCGGGTAGGTCTGGTTTTGATGTGACACTGGCATTTTGATATTCAGAGATGCTACACATATCTATGTCTATGTTTATTTATTTTTTTTTATTTTTTTTACCAGTCTGGTGTGTGTGTGTGTGTGTGTGTGTGTGTGTGTGTGTGTGTGTGCTGTCGCACTGACCCATTTTACCCAACAACTCTTCTGCTTTCTGGATATTGTGTGGTGTGTACCCCCCCCCCCGCCGTCTGTTTAATGCCACTGTGTCCCTGCAATCCCTCAAAGTCCTGGGCTTTAATGCATCGGTTACCGTATTTTTCCACGGAGATGACTGTCGCTTGCCGGGAAGGCTGCATGCTGTGTGTATGTGCGTGCATGCACTTGTGCCACTTTTGGAAAGGCCCCTGTGTTCTCTCTACCCCAGCGCTCGAGCTACGGATGCCTCCTGGGTCCGTTTCTCCTGCGGCTGGACCACATTACCCCAGGATCTTGCTTTGGTTGGAAGCGTGTCTGTTTTTTTTTCCATCCATCATAAAGAAGACAAACTCCTCTACTGTCTCCCCATCCTATGTTAACAAGCTGTGCTTGGCCCTGGACTCACCATAACAGGTCCTGCTCTGGGTTGCTGCTGGTTACAGTTAAAATCAACACCTCTACCTCAGACTGAAACTTTTCAATATGTAGATCCAGTTTCCACCATGCGATCAGGTGGTGAGTGCCTATAGTACTAAACTCTCTCACCTTTAGGGGCCCCTAACCATGGCCTGTAAGGGCCATTAATTAGCTGAAAAGTTGTAGATTTCAATCTCAGTGCTTATAGACTAGATCCAATTTGACATTATGCAATAATATGATTGGTCACCTCCCCTCTCATCTGTTCTCTATCCTTACACTGGTGCATTAGTGCACCATCAGTGCCACCTGAGGCATATCTCAGAGCTGCTCTCAGACCAGGACACATCTAGACTGGCATCATATTGGCTAGTTGCTCTTTGGTCTGCCAACCAAGCAGGAAACAATAGAAGGCCAGAACAATGAGCTGGCTGTAGATCAGTAGGGTCCCCTTGGCCTCTCCCAGACGCTACGTCTTATTTCCTTTTTGATTACTCACGCCTGCCTGATGAGCGGCACACTCACACTCCTCTCTGTCTGCCTGCCCATGAGAGTAAAGAAAAGGCTTTTTGTAGGAGACTGGTTTTGATTTGGAAGTTGGAATGCTTTTGTGATAATGTCGCAAGATTTGTTGGCAGAAGTTTGATAGATCTGTGTGAGGCAAAAGGAGAGTTATGCGGTGTGTATGCTCATGATTCAGACACATTAAGGCATCAGAAACTACATTTCTGAATATTGTGTGGCTGAATGTGTTGGTGTGCCTTTCTGTGCTGACTTATGACCATTTTCACTGATGGGCTTCCAGGATTTGCCCATAAACAGCCTTTAAACGAGGGAATAGTAGCGCTGGCACTGAAGTCCAAACTGGATTGCCACCCAAGTGTGCAGATTGTCTGCTGTGGGCCGGGTCCCTTTGCTTGGCCCTCACTAGCTTACACCACTGCTCGCCCCTCCACCCCCTCACCACCAGGCCGGAGGTAGGAAATCAAACCAATTACGGTTGTATTTAAAGAAAATTGGAGCAGGGCCGGAAAAGTGGGGTCATTTCCAAAAACCACAAAAAGAAAACTGCAGGGCCACTCTTTTGCAAATACAGAGTGACTGTGGAGCAGAATAAAATGGCACTTCTCGGAAAACAGAAGGAAAAATCTCTTGATTTAGTGTATAAGAAATAAGTATCTTATCTAAATATCACATCTAGAGGCCTTCGTATACCTTACCAAAAAATGATATAATTCCTTTTTTGTTCTCAAAAATCTGTTTCTGTGAGTGAGATTGATGGGTTTTGCTCCCTGATGGACTCGTTTGATGGATGATTTTTAAGAACTGACTTTGTTTATGTTCAGGTCTGCCATGCCCTGCTGTGAGTGGCCTGCCAGAACGCCGCACCTCATAATATGGCTGAATATTCCAAGACGTCCCAGAGCCCAAATCCTCCTTGGCTCGCTCTGCCGCTGCAGCCCCTGCTGAGGTACAGTATAGGGCCTCTCATAAAGCACAAACACCTGTGGGCTTCAAACTGGGGGAGGATAAAGTATTTGCATGCATGTGCATGATCCTTTGGCTTGAGTGTGTCACAGTCTGGGGCCATCTTTACAGCCAGAAACTTGGCTGGGATCAGTGTTGTAATTGCCACCCCTGATCTGATGTCTTCTCTCTGTTTTACCTCTCTCCCCCTCTGTCTCTCTCTGATCCTCCTCCTCGTGTCATCTCTCAGGAAAACCCCCTCATTACCAGGCCCTGAATGTAAATGCTTCATTTTCCATCCCCCCACAAACCCTCTTTGTTCCACGGGCCATTTGGCTGTTATATTTCAGCACTTAAAAGTAATTATTCCTAAATATGAATGCTCCCTAACAGACGTCGCCAGACACTCAAGAGATATATTTCTTCCTTCATCTTTCCCTCTGCCTCATGGGCAAAAACAAAAGGAGGAGAAATCAAGGTGTCTGGTGTCTATACATCAACACACATAAGGCATTCTGCTGCATGGATGTGTGTAAATTCATACACACACAAATACCCGATGATATGACTTTTGTCTGTGCAGGTGCATGCACAGAAAAGAAAAACACACACACAAACTGTTTACTTCACACGCACACACCATAAAGAGTGTAAGATGATCTCCCATTAAGGATGAAAACAAACCAGTGAGTGGGAGGTGTCCCCCGAGGAAATCCATAGTCACTATAGTGGAACCATGGAACCATGGGAACTGGTTAGCAGAGGCCTGCGGGCCAGCCACGGCCAGACACGGGGGTGTGTAATGCTACCACACACACACACACACACACACACACACAGAGTGCAGTTTGGACAGAAAAACCAAAGCATTGGCTTTTAGTCACTTCACCTGTCTAACCATAACAATATATGATACTTTGTTGGTTGTCAGCAGTAGCTTGATTTATTCAGCGTGGACTTTGATGACCTTAATGACGATGTTTACGATCAAAGTGCCAAAATAGCAACAACAATAAAACTGATTGTTTCGGAAAGAGTGAGGATATAAGAAAGATGACGACAGACACATTCTGGTGACGCTTGAGAGGATGAGGGAAAAGATGTTTTTAATGTTGTCGCTCTGTCTAACAGTTTATGGGTTAGCGGAGGCTGTAGGTCTGTGGTGCTTCAGTGGTTTTCACAGGTTTCTTTACAGCCACATGAGCGCTTACTGGTGAAATGTTATCTAGATTGGTGGTCCGATCTCAGTGACATTTACTCTTTCAACGGACAGAGAGTTAGAAATGAGTATCAAACAAGTGGCATACATTTATCTTTATTTGCTGCTTCCAAAGTAAAGAAAGGAAGGGATGATGCAAGCCTTTAATGGCCAGTCATGTTCCCACGTGATCCAAAACAGACTTGAGCAATCATCCTCATTTCACTCACTACGTGCGTACATGGATGAAAAAAGTAAGGGAGATAGAAAGATAGAAAGTGTGTATGTGAACCGGCAATTTAGCGTGTTCCCCTGCTTGAGCAGGAAGTGAACAGAGACCTCGTCCACAGGGATCCCTGTTTCCCCTTCTTGCACCCCTACCCCTCCACTCAGAACCCCACCGTGATGGGGGGGGCCTGGCAGAGAGCTACAGTGTGTGGTGTTTGTCCTTTTTGTGTGTGTGTGTGTGTGCGCGCATGTCAATTTCCTGTTTTATAGAGGAAGCAGTGTTCGCATGTACAGATCGTTATTCAGATTTTCTCTGTGAGGGGAAAAAAAGAAGAGAAGAAAAAAAAAAGTGTGTCAATTCTCATGAATCTGTATGGGAAACAACTAGCATTGTTTCTGGGAAGATGCCCTGCTCTCTTAGTAAAACCATGTTTTGCTTTACTGGTAATGTGCAAATGCAGTGTTTAAATCAAAATTTAAAAAGGCATGTCATTTCATTATTTCCAGTCAAAGAACAATTCTAAAACACTACCAGCTATCATCCCCTCATATAATATGTACTTTTTTTTTCTGCAACTAACTAATCAAATTAAGACCAGATTGGTTGGACACACAAAGCTGTGGTCATTATGCAATGTCAAGAATCTAAAGGGCATCTAAATGAAGGTTAGCTGTGGTCTCAGCCACAATATCCTCCAACCATGGTCTGGGACACAGGTACACCATACAGTCGCCTACTGGGTTTCAGCACAAATATGTATAAAGGCCTTCTTGTAGTTATGACTAATTTACATGTCTTGTTTTTTTTATATGACTCAGTTCAGCAGAAGATTGTTTAGAGAGTTTCCCTTTACTTATCTGCACTTTAAAGATGCTTCTTTGTATGACCACCACATAGTCAGTCAGGGTGTCTTGTGAAATACTTGGTATCACAGGTGCAAAAATAAAAGGAAAAGAAATACAAACATAGTACAAGCTACATAATCTGAACATTTGAAATAACAGTTGAAATAATTTCCAAAGTAGGGGGATGGAAAAATAAGAAATTATATTTCACTTCCAGTAGATATGTTTTTGATCAAATCTTATATTTTGATGCTAATTAATAAATGTTCCTTACAGAAAGACATTAATTGAAATAGGGAAAGGTGCACTGGAGATAAATGTAAACATCTCGCTTCCTTTTGAGACACTTTCACCCTTTTCAGTATAAACTTGATATTTAGGTTTAAAAAGGTTTATTTGTTTTCATATTTCATAGATTCTTAACTATGATTAGAAAATTTATTGTTTATTCTATAAATAGAAAATAGTGAAAATGCTTCTCACAATTTCATAAAATCAGGGTAAAACGACAAATCCTAACAACTGAGAAGCTGGAACCAGAGAATGTGAAAAATTATCTTGCAGTGCTGTTGAGACCAGGAGACCCAGCTTAAATGTACAGTTTGCCGTTTTCCAGATCATCGCACAGCAACTCTGTCTCACACGCGACGGTGACCTTAGAGTTATGGTGGTAGCGCTCTAGATTGACCTGATAGTGAGACTGTTTCTGCAAGTGCCTCTTGTAAGCTTTCAGTGATCCTCTGGGTCTCAACGGGAACCCAGTACTAGCCCCGTGGAGAGGTGCTCCACTGTGGGAACTAGGAGCTGCCTGGTGTATCGTAACACAGGGCGGTCTCTGTAGACCCAAGATGGATGAGAAACTACCTTCACTGGGATCCCTCTGAACTAGGAGACCCCTCTCTCTCTCTTTTTCTTCATCACTCCCTCCATATGCCGCTCCTTGTCAGCAAGGCAGCACTAGTCATCAGTGTGAGAACAGTTGCATCACAACTCTCGCGGTTTCTTAGCCCCTGGCCCCTGTGTTTCTCGGTCAATCTGTGGGAACCCTGATTTTTGGACGCTAGCCTCTGTTCCCACCACCAGTCTGGTTAGAAAATAGACTTTTGGTCATGTACCAGGCACCCAAACCGAGCCAGTTCTAGCCCGCTCCTTCTCACGGGTTTGGGGGAGGAGAGGTCAGCAGCTACAGAAGAGGCCCTAATGGGTTTCGTATGCAGGTACCGCAAAAGCGACACGGGATACTGTGCTCATGAGAAATGAGAGGGTTTTAACGATTCAGTGCTCTTTCCAAAACACACCCTCTCTGCACTCCCTTGTTCTCTCTCTCTCTCTCTCTCTGTCTCTGTCTCTCTCTCTCTCTCTCTCTGTCTCTCTCTCTCTGTCTCTCATATATTTGAATTTATAAATAGTGCTTTATTCTTTTCATCTTTCAGATTAATTGAAGATAAAGTTGTGTGACGGACAAGGCTCGATTTTGTTACAAGAAAAATCCTAAGACATTGTGCTGTTAATCAGAACAAATAACTGACTTCAGAGTATTTTTATTTTCTTCAATGGTGCTCATTGTTTTAGTGTTTCTGTCCTGTGACGTTCACAATCATGCTTCCAGTCCTCTTTATGTTTCATCCACTTAAAATGCAATTTTCTGTGTCGTCTTGTAAACCAATTCATCGCGCTTGTGCCTACAATTACATCCAGACAAGCAGCCTCCTCCAGGAAAACGTTTCCCATCTTTCCTGGAGAGTTACAATTTTCGGAAGAACAGCAGCATAGCGGGAACAGAGAGGAGATGATTTAAAAAAAGCAGCTCTGCTCATGTACGTCCACGATAAAGACAGAGCCAGATGAGAGCTCCTCTGCTCCCCACATGTGGAAAAGAGAGTCGGGTCTCAGAGTGTGTGAAGACAGCTGGAAAATTCCCTTGAGCCTGGACTAATTGAAAGCTTATCATCTTCCCTTTGTGCTTCCTGAGCGGTGGGGGATCAGCGAGGAGCGATGCAGAGAGCAACTCTGATGAGACCTGGAGGAGATAGTTGGGAATGTTTAAGATGGTGCAGATCTGTCATACACTCACACTGTGAAGTGGAGCTCGGGCTGTCCGGGTAGAGGGTGGTGTGAGATCTGTCAGCAGGGCTGTGTGTGTGTGTGAGTTCCTTGTGCGTGTGTGGAAATGCTTTGAGTGTGGAGAGTTAATTGAATACAGTGTGTGTCAAGGCTGCGTGTGTGCGTCCTGAGGCTTTGTTGTTCTGCCAACACTGCCCCCATAGAAGGCCTGACGCAGACACAGCAGAAGCCATACAGAAGGAAAGAAAGGAAAGAATTGAATGAGAAGAAAGGATGAAAGGGACGAGGAACGAGTATAGATACAGTGGAGAGCATAAACATGGAAAATAAAAGAGTGAATAATTTGAAGAAGAAAAACAAAGCCTTTAGAAGTGAAAGACCTTTCATGGTACATCAACAGGTGGCATTAGTTTAAAAGTGAAGAATCGTCGGTATTGTATTTCAGGCTAACCACATGAGACATCTGAAATCAGACCACCCCATAAGGTAGCATCTCAAGTGTTTAATCTTATAGCTCGACTTCAAATGGGCCAAACGGATGCCATCAGTGCCGCATAAATTAATAGCCGCATAGCTGGTAAAAAATAATGGCCGACATTCCATACTTCTCCTGTATTGTTTTTAACAAGTGACAACTTGCCAACGTGCGCTAACATGGAGGCTGCCAGGGCGGTGTTGGATTCCTGTGCTACACTTTATTTACCACCATGTACCACTGCGTTGACAGCTGAGGCATTTTCAAACCCATCAGAAGTCCGGGTAATTGCCAGCGAGATGCTCACTAATGGAAGAAAAGAGGATGATTATTAAAGGTGGTTATTGGGGAAAAACTACCAATCAACTGCCAGAGTTATGAGATGGAGGCAGTGGCATGTATGGCATTTATTGAAGAAGTTAGAAGAACAGAATTTGTTGGGTCAGAATGTGCTGGCATGACATTGGGTCCCATAAACATTTTTTTTTTCTGTCATTTGTCAGCTGATGTGATGATTCCTGGAGGTGAATTATGTCCTGTGCCTCCATGTTTAACGTTTTCACTCTCAACACCTCCCCCTTTTTAACCATAACATACCTCACAGTCCATACTTTTGAGCATTGAATTTCAAAATTAGAGAACTCTTGTGGTATGCAGTTGTTTTCATAGTAAAGCGAATAATGTAGAAGAATGTGGCCATAAATTAAATCTAATGTGGCTTTAACCTCAAAGAAAAAAGATGTCTTAACTCTCTCTTGGAGTTCTTTTAATTAAACTTTTTTTTTAAAGTAATTTATGAAATAAACAGCAGTTATGAACACAAAAGTGAGACATGGTTTTTTTTTTTTTTTTTTTAATTAAAATGATTAAAAACTACATTATCTGCAAACTTTACAAGCACTCAATATGGAAGCATTAACAATATCATTACAGACATAGATGAGATTCTTAAATTAACATATCAGTTTCAGATGTACATGCTTTGAGCAAGAAATGAAAGATGAAGATAAATTGACATTTTGGTATATGAAAAGGAAAAGGGGCATCTCTTTAAAAGAAAACAAAGTAACATTGTGCTCTTAATTCCAATATACAATAAAATACAACTCATGTGTACATTTTGGCTTCCTAGTTTTGCATAAAGAATGATAATAGAGATCAGTCAAGTCATGATCCATTTGCCACATCCCATCATCCTGACAGTATTACAGGCAGTTGTGAAGATCTTTGGTTGTTTTATTTTTAAGGAACCACACAAATATATAAATACACATGTGGTTTCTCTAGCTGCATGATTTTTGCCCATAATAAAGTAAGGTCTTCTACTATAAAAAGGCTCCAGAGGAGAAAGCAGGGAACATGCTTTCCTTCTAAGTCAAGATATGAACGAGGCATTGTTACTGATTGGTTAAAAAAGACGATTAAAGCTAAAGGATCATCATGTGAGATCTACCAAACACCTTGCATAACTTATTTTTACCTGAGCTCCAAATGCAAGTGTTTTTGGATCACAATTCACTATGAAATAAAATTTCACTTTTGTGGCAACTAAATACCCATCTTTCAAAGTCATGCTTCCTTTGCGTGGAGGACTTTTCTAGTACCTGCTGTAAATGCCTCTATACAGCTCATACCCAGGTGATCTTTGCAGGCATTGATGATTAGTAAATTAGACTAGAAAAGACACAATCAGGACCCTAAAGGCTACAAAGCACCCACTGATTATACAGAACAAAGGGACCTGTGCACAACAAGGGAAGGTTTTTGTGCATAACTGCCCTTGGTGTTGGTAAGAAGATACCACTCTGACCCCACGTCCTCCTTCTACCCCTTCATCCTCACACTCTTCCTCATCCAGGGATAGAGGGATCACGTGTAACTGCAGGGGAAAGGCCATCTGGACACAGGGAATGTGCACACACACCTGTGGTGCAGGAATGTGTGTGTGTGTGTGTGTCTGTGTGTGTCTGTGTGTCTAATCATGAAATCATTGATTACTTGATGAAGGATTTTTTAAAAGGACACACGAAGTGTGTTCATCAAATATATGTGAAGGAATATTTAATATTTAGTTCGGCAGAGTTTCAGATAGTTTTAAATACATAACCAAGAAGGAGAAATGAAAGTTCAAACATAGTGCAAAAATCAAGCGACTGGCTTATTTAGCGCAGAAAGGCAATTTGGAAAAAGATTCACCTAGATACACCGTCTCACTAACAGAATCTGTTGGGTGTGGTTCATAAGGAATAAAAGTTTTTAGTGCATCAAAGCTACATTGGAAGACAAAATAATTACATTAAAGGTTTTGTTTTTTATAATTTAGTAGCAATATATTACACAAATTCCAAATTTATACTTAACAACAAAATATGGTATATATACTGTGTGTGTGTGTGTGTGTGTGTGTGTGTATGTGTGTATGTGTGTATGTGTGTGTATATATATATATATATATATATATATATATATATATATATATATATATATATGTGTATGGAAAGGTAGAGAGAAATGCTTAAGGATTTTGTGTATATGCGCACATTTCCTCACAATTTGGCTCAAATAAATAGAAAAAGTAAACTGGCATCCAGTTCAAAAATACCAGACTAGGACTTTTTTTCCAGAAAAAGGTTTGAATGAGAAATTTAAGGAAAAGATGAAGAGAAGACACAACAGGATTTAAATATTCGTGCAGGAAAAGAAACCAATAGGACAGGTTGTCTTTTACATTCCTCAAAATATCAGCCATTGTCCTGTTGAAACACGACACTGATGACACAGCAGAGGAGAATTCATTTCTTAAACATGTGAGTCCTGACAGATAAAATGCTTTTCTCTCGAAGATGCAGCGATTGTGTTGAAGCATCCACTGCATACTGTAGCACCGAAGGCTAATGTGTCCAATTGGATAATAAATTAGGCAACAAGGGACTGCATCAGTACTGTGAGCACATAAAACAGCCCTGGATACAACTGAAGATCACAACTGAAACAGTACCTTTGCAAATTTTACAGAAATTAAAGCTTAAAAGGAACGATTGCTACAGCAGTGCAGTCATGCCTGGGGAGGATGTCGGAGTCACTCGAGGGAGCTAACATCCATTCCGACTGCTCTTCTCACCATAGCAAGTGAGTTGAATCAGTCCGAACAGTCTGATACATGTCTGCTGTGGTTTTTCAGTCAACTGTACTGATCAGACCGCCATTGTCTTTTGTCTTTCATGAGTACCTGCTTACACCAGACAAATGATCCTGAAAGGTCACTATGGCTTCTCTGGTGTTACCCCAGGTCTATTTACAGTTTCAGCTGAACGTCATCTCAACTTACATGGCTTTTATAGTCCTTTAAGAGTACATGTTTTAGCACAGTGCAGGAGTTTACTCAAAATTTACAAAATACATGGAAGTCTTGAGAGAGTTGGTAAAACGCAGAAAATCTTTAAAGCGAGTGCTGGAGAAATAAAAAGACAAACATGCAGCATTTCTCTTTTTTTGTTTTTTTTCTTTCAGTGTTCATCTTTTTTTGTTCATCATCCTCTTTACATTTCCTGCCTTGCTTCTCCCACACCCTCTGATTGTCTAGCTGTCTGTCAGTCAGTAAGGCCTCCAGACGGACTCATCCAAACGGCCTGAGCTCATTGCAGTGGGGGAGTTGCTGTGGCTGCCGTCGGCCTCCACACCCTCACTCTGGGTGTTCAGGCCCGGGTTCATCAGGCTGTTGGTCCCTGCGGTGCCCGTGGCCCCCGAGCAGGACAGCAGGCGGGTGGGGGAACGCTCGCCCCCGGTGTTTCCCGGCGCCACCATGGAGAACTGGTAAGATCCAGAACCTGTGCCGTAATACAGGTAGGAGTTGGACTGGAAATTCTGGGACTGGTTGTTTGAGTAGGGGGGTGGCAGGTAGGTGTGGTATCTAGAAGAGGCTGACATGCTGAGGCCACTGATGCCAGTGCTGGAGGTGTTGGCAGAGTAGGGGAAGGCCCCGGGGTAGTGCATGCGGGGGTCTGAGAAGCGAGGGTCAGTCAGTGGCGACAGAGACGGGAAGCTGGTCCTCTGTTGAAAGAGATCTGAAGTCCCTGTTGGCAGAAACAAAAAACAAAGGGCTGAGAGTCAGCAAACATTAAGCCATGAATGAAAACTGCTGTTGTGATTATGAAACAAGGAGATTTCTCATTTTCTATTATTCTAAAAAACAACCCTCATCTACAGAACAGCAAATTTCCCCAAACCCCCAATTCTGAGCTCAGATTTCTTGCGATATGCCTGACCATGGAAATGTTTGCTCAAAGTAATGAACTGAGACATTTTTTTGCTTAATAGCAGTCATCAAACACTGACAGCACATCACCCCACAGCCCCGTGCACAAGCCTGAAGTTATGAAAAGGCCCCCTTGCCCCAGCCCTCCTACCACTCCTTCAAAAGGAGAGCAACCTACAGTATTCTGTCTTTCTCAGAGCAATGAAAAGAGGCATTGTCAGCGCTGAGGGGTTCTTTGTATAAACACCAACGGCTTGTTGCACTGTTGTGCAACTCATCATGAATCATACTTGGGCGACAGAGGCAGACGGTCACAATCAGAGACAGACAAGGAAAATGAAAGGAAAGAGGGCGAGGGAGGAAGAGAAACATAGAAAGAGAAGAGTGTTTCTGTGTGAATATCCACTAAAGTAATGTGAATCACAGTCCAGGGCCTGTCAGAGTTAACTGCTAAGTGTAATCTCACAGGTAACAGAGCACTGTGAACCCAGCTGTCAGGACTTCAGTTTCACTGCACACATTTTAATTTATTCAGCTGAGAAAAGGGAAATAGAAATATTGCTTGGCAGTTTGCTTCTCTGAGATTTGGGGCCGCTACTGTCACCAACTTAGATCCTTAAGTCAAACACCACATTGCCCCTCTCACTTAACTGAGGCGAATTATTGGCTGACTTTACATCCTGAGATTCGGATATGAACCCATTTGCAGTCGTGTAGGACTGAGCTCTGCCTGCTGCCACCTACTGTAGTATTTGGACCCTGGTACTGGGACAATTATGTTCCATATTTTTGTTGTATTATGTAAGTTAGAAGGTATATCAGTTTTATGGGGTTAAAGTCACAGAGGTCATTCTTAGTAAACCTCTACTGTATTTCCCTCTCCTTTTGACTTCTCAGGTCAGTTTGTAGTTTTTATCACTACAAAGTACCAATCAGGTAAATCAGATACTAGCACTAACATTATGCACATGCATTATAATTCTTATTCAGAGGTGTGTAAATGAAGTCTTGTCTGACAAGTTAAGCATGTCGAGTCATTACGCTCATGACACTCAGATATTTTGGAAGAAGGTCAGGTGGCCAACAGCCAGGCCAAAATACTCTGGAGTTGTAAACGCCCTTCATGTTGTTGTACGCCACAATGACTAGGGAGAGTTCCTCATACCTGGTGTCAACAAACGGTACGCTCAGTCCACACCTGTGGCTCGTACACACGCTCACACACACCTCAGTCCATGGTTATTTGTTTGTCCGCATGTGGCTTTCACGGGTCCAATGTTCCCACATGACTGCGAGTGTAAAATGTGGATTTGTATGGCAGAGAAAAGAGAGCTTGTATTTGTGAAATAGCAAGCGCTTGCACGCCACAGCCCTGAGGGGGGAGAATGCCAAACTTGCGTGCCACAGTCTTGTTGAAATGTCTTTTCCCTATGTCTGGAGAACTGGGTCCATTTTCAGCTACAAAAAAATCTGTTCCTTTGCAATTTCCACGGCCCCTGCTATATTCATTTTTTTTTTTCTCGACAACACATTTCTGCAGTTGAATTTCCTCTTCTTTTTGGGATGAGGGAGTTTGGTGGTAGTGGGGGGGGCTGTTTCTTTTTCCAGAGTCTACCAGGCACCGGAGTCAGGCTGCATATCTGATTTCACGTGAGGAAAATCCAAGACTTCAGCTGCTGTTGATTCGGCCCACTAATTCCTACCGGACTCCCAAAAAGCCTTTGCGCTCTCTCTCTCTCTCCGCTCTCTCGCTCTCTCTCTCTCTCTCTTCATCTCTCTCTGTCTGTGCTAACTTTAGGCTTCAGGGTGAAGCTAGGGAGGGGATGTGTGGCATGGGGACTTGATGGCTCTGACTGCTGTGGCCCACCACCGCACATGATCTCCAGTTAATTGGAGTCGGTAGAAACGTGTTGGCTAAACTGCGGTGGGGATCGACTCCTGTGTTCTGTCAGGGGAAACTGGACTGGACACTTATCACAACACCTTAATGGGCTTGTGCAGTATCAAGCTCTTGACTCTGAGCCAGGAGGAGCCTGCTACCACCTAAAACACTCTATAGCACAGTAGCTCCCTCTGGAGGAGAGGGCTGAACAAACTATTTTGCAATTGAGAAGCAAAGTTCTGCAGTCTGCTTTTCTCCTTCTTAACCATGTTACATACCTTACTGCATCCCCACCCTCCCCCACCCAGTATAAGTACAGGCTTCACTGTTGTGGCTGTGGTAACCGTGGTGTATCTTTGGCAGAGAGGGTCTTCCTAACTGAGCCTAGTAGTAGCTGCCTGTAACCTCTGTGGCCCAAAACCACACATGATCTCCATTAGGCTCATCTGAAACGTGTTGACTAAATTGCAGGGACAGGAGAGGGGATGGACCCCAGAGGGCTAGCTGGCACAGCCTGCTGTCTGTGATGCTCCCAGTCTATGAAGCGGGTAGCTGGGAATCAGAGCTTTTATGGAGAACATAATGTTCCAGCCCTCTCTTTCCTCTTCTAGCTTTGAAGCATAGTGCAACGCACTTATTTAATTCTGAAACACCAAGGGTGGAGTCCTCCTCCTTTCTGCTTAGCTCAAGAAGTCCACTAGTCCACAGTCAAGCGTGTAACCCAGATATGACAGGAGGTTTGCCTTATTTGCGTATGGGAGAAACTGATTTTGGTTGTTAACATAAGGGCAAGTTTGAGGCGCCCATGTCTGTGTGTGTAATTGTGCGCAGAATAATGTGTGTGTGTGTGCGTGCGTGCGTGTCCGCGTGTGGTGGGCTGGCAATGGGGAGATGCAAATCCAGGCGCTCACCTGTGAAATGTTTACTCAGGCTTGATGCAAACTGTGACGGCCAGCGCCCAGGGAATGGTGTCTCAGGCAAATAAGCGGAGGGAAAGGGAGAGAGAAAACCCCAGACTCATCCAGCTTCACGTAAAGACACACTGTGTTGTGCTGTCAAACTGTTTTCTAATCCTCTCCCTCATATCGTCCCTAAAGAAACTAACTCCTTAGAGAGCTTCTGTTTTATATACGGACTGGTTTGGGTGGTTTGAACAATGGATGTCATGAGGATGAGCAGTCATTGTTGATAACAGGGTGATGATGACAAAGCAACACAAGGCCAGGGCAGAGCTGCTGCTGCGCAGGCCAAAGAATAGGAGACCCAAATGAACACAAATGATCTCCAGGTGTTTTTTTAAGCAGCAAGGCTTTAGGGCTGGAGCATCATGTCGAATGCAAATGATAATCACCTCTGTTCTGTGGCACCATGGTCAACAGCCCAAAAGCCTCATCCATGTTGGGCACTTTATCATGTGAGCACAGAGGATTTTGCATGTCCCCAACTTGTGACATGCAATACAAGCAAGGGTAAAGGAAGTCTGTGATTACAAAAAAAACGGATTTTCCTAATGCGTCGACAACCAGGGCGACATGAATAATATGTTTGCTTGTCGAGTAAATCCTTTACTCTGAGAGATATGACACTTCCTTGTAAAGCCACTGACGTGATGTTTGTGTTTTGCTGACCCTAGACCACGTATACTGTTATTGTAAGGACAAAGATATATGAATACATGTAGCATCATCATTTATTACACCTTTTTTTTTCTCTGCCACATTTTCTTTACAGTCTGGATGTCCTTGCATTTCAAGTTCAGGCTGTAATGTCTCAAAGAAATGCTTTTAATAGCCATCACTGTCAGCCACATTTTTCACACTATTGTGAATGTCTTGCTTTGCAGTGAATCTTGCCTCGCACAAGCAGTAACATATGTAAATATGTAATTCCCCGGTCTCAATACTTGATACTTCAGGCATTGTGTTATATCTGCCGAATTGTTGAAAAAAGAGCAAGATCAGTGAGCCAAGCCTAAAAGTGTTTTTAGTCTTTCATTCTCTTTGTGTGTGTGTGTGTGTGTGTGTGTGTCCTCATCAGAGTGTGAGTGGGTGACTCAGCATGTCTGGTGTGGTGTAGCGGTTTCTGGGTAGGGGACGGAAAGAAGACTGAGGGGGCTGTTAGACAGCAGCAAAGATCCAAATCGCCAAGAAACAAATAAAAGAAAAAAGAAGTGGGAGGGAAGCAAGAAGAAGAAGAAGAAGAAGAAGGCAGGCAGGGTGGTGGCGTCCTAGGAATGTTCTGGGGTGTAGTTAGGGCCCTACGGGCAAAACGAAACAGACTCCAAAATTGTCACAACGAATGGCACACCCTGGCATGTCTTGTGCTCGCCTTTCCCGCTTCTCCTCTTTATATTGTTGTATTGTATTGTCAGATTGTTTCAATTTTAAAGGCTGTCAGAGCTTCTACTAACTGCCGAGCTTTAAGTGAGGAAAAAATATTAAAAAGGCTTGAAAGAGTAGCCAAAAGCATAGTTACACAGAAGTCTATGCATAGTAAAACAGAAGAAGGGCATTGTAATTTCTTACCTGGCCATGGTCGGAGGTCCTCCTCCACCTTGCATGTCTTCAGAGCGGGGGTGTCCATTTGATCCTGCCACAGGGCTGTTGTAACACACATATGAACAATAGGTGAACACTAGAATCTACTCCATTGGAAATAATTCAGTGGATGAATTGTGTTTGTGTAGGAGTGTAACATTTTTCTACTTTGTGGAACGAGGAGAAATGGGTGAGCTGCATATGTGTACAGGGTGAGGAAGTCACTGCCTGTGTCATAGAAATCTGAAGTATGAGCCAAAAACCTCCTCACGACAGACTTGTCAAAACTGTCTTGACTTCTGGAGATGTCTTCCTGTCACAGGTTGGCCTCTGCTGACAGAGCAGTGAAAACTGAGAAGAGGAGGGGTGGTTTTCTCACCAGAGTGAGACCAGTCCTGGAAAAACATGCTTGATGGGTGCATGGGAGATATTTTTGGGTCTTTCAGGCGAGACACTGGAGGGGCAGTGGAGACCTGTGAGGTGCAGGACACTCGCTAGCCTGTCCAGCCGAGCTGTCAGGAAGGGAAAGAGGGTCAAGGACCGACTGGCCCAATGCGTGGGACCCTGCTTCACACTCAATGGCCACACCGCAGGAGGGCTGACACAAACAGGGGCTGTTTGCTCTAGGTCTGAGAAGGTGCAGTTGTTACAAGACAACTTGCACGGAGCTTTGTGGACATAGGCAGTCTCTGCACATTAGTTGTACAGAAGTCTAGTCTACAGGGTTACCTATTGTTAAAAACATTTTTCCTCAAATTTATACATAAATATTTTCATCATAAACAGAAGACAGAAGCCTGCACATTATATAACCATGTCATGGTGCTGTACCTTTACTGACAGCAGCAGTCAGCCATGTGGTATCGCTATGACCCTCCGCTGTTGAGACACCGCAATATAGTAAACTCCTAACCTCCTGTAGTGGCAATTAGGAAGGAGAAGGATGCCAGAAGCAGAGAGGGGGGTGGCACTAGGCTGTTCACCTATAGCCGCACTGAGCTCAGCATGTGTAAGATCTGTGCTTCCCCTGGAGCTCCTCCACTTCCTTTGCAAAGGCCCAAATCAGCACTCAGTCACTGAGAGGTCCTGCACTATGCCTCACAATGGCAAATTCTTAAACATAAATGGCCTTATTCAGAAAGGCTTCCAAGCAGCTGGTGCGATTCGCTCAAGAAAATAAACATTTCCTTCAAATATTTTGATTGGCCAGCAGACAACGTCAATACCAGAGGCACAGATTACCCCTGTTAATAAGAGCACCAACCCCCTGGGCGGAGCTGAGGAGTGTGGAAGGCAGGGGCTGAAGTGGGAAGAAGCGGCGACTGCGTCACAAATAAGAAGCTTTGGGGTAGTGCCAGTGTAGTTTTGGGGAAGACACAAATAAACACATGCGCTGCTTTTGAAGTGCATGTGTAGATGAAAGGGGTGGCTGAGACGATGTTTGAGCCAAAATGGCATCCATCCTCGTGACTCCGGATCCAGCAACGCCTCCGAGACATGTAATGCGCCTGCAGTAATGAAGCGTGTCATTGAGACACAGTGAATACCGGTCCTTGTGCTGGCTTCCTGTTTCGCTTAGGCCTTAGGCGTCGCAACGGGGAGAGAATGTGAGAGAGCAAGCAAGAGAGAAAGAAAGACGCCAGCAAGGGAAGGAGAGAGAAAGAGAGCGTGTTAGAGAGGGGAGGAACACGGCCTTGGCTCAGCTATGTGGGACATTTGATATGTCTTTTGAGCCCTCACTTATAACGTGAGCAAAAACAAACACATGGGCTGAAAAATCCTGTGTTCTCTTTGAGAGCTCGTCGTCCTCCCACCCTTCCCCTCTCCCCAGACTCAATAGAGACTGTTCATGGCACACATGTAGTTTCTGTAATTGCTGAAATGTAAAACTTAGCCTGACTCTGATGTGAAATTATAACTTACACAAACAGTCGAGTCTGGTAAGAAACAACTTGCTCTCACTTCTCTTTTTCTTTCATTTTTTTTCACCAAGGAGGCAGATTCCATTTTTTTTTTTTGTTGAAGAACAAAAACATTTTCAGTTTGAATTATTCATCTCAGGGTCACAAAAAGAGAAAAACCACAAGTGAGGCTTTAAGGCACCATAACAAATAAACTCCGTGGCGGCCATTGACATATTATGTAAATAGTGGAGTGCAGAAGTAAAACAGAGTGTCTAAAGGACTGATCCAGATTCCTGCTCGTTTTGGTTGTATTGGCCTCAGAGGGCCAGCTTCCTGCTTGGGTTTGGCAGAAATCAGCATGAAACCCAACTAGCGTGACGGCTATACTCAAAAGTCCACACCACAACTACCTGACGGTGCTAATTTCCTGTCTTGCTCTTGTTTCTAATTGGCTGATCATGTCATTCTGGATGTGTGAATTAGTGTGAGCCCCTCGGTTGCGGCACTAGCAGAGTGCCGCCTCGAACCTGGGGGGGCCGGCCAACTTGTTTATGTGGAGTAAACAGTGTGGTCACTGTGGACGAGGCAGGAGGGACATGGCTGCATTGGGCTGGTTCTCCATCAAACAGGACTTTCTCAAGTTAAGTCCAGCCCAAAGGCCACAGCCTGAACATACTGAACAAGAGGGCCAAAGCACAGCTGCAGCAGATGTGTGCCAGTTGTGCAAGAGGAAGCCAGAGGTATCAACATTTATAATAGTGTCATAAATAGAATTTATAAAAAATAGAATTAGCAGGATGGATGCTGAGTACTTTAAAACGTCTGTAACATATTATTTCCGCAAGATTCTACTGATATTTTCAATAATATCACCACCCGCTCATACAGACAGGCACACACTCACATTCAAACTTGTACACACACACACACACACACACACACACACATACACTATTGGGCCCTCATCAAAGCAATGAGCACTTGACTTGATGGCGGAACGTTATGCTAGTATCTCATATTCATCTTGAGAGAGGAACACACAGGTGTTGGAACAAGTAACATGTTAAATGATACCACCTCAAAAGTGCCAGGACTTTTTTTGGGATGATTAAATTGCTGCTGTATTTCTTTTTCCCCCTCTCTTACTGTTAAAACACATTTAAGTTAAAAGAGCCGCTTTCTTCTCGGCTGTCTGTTAGAGGCTGTGCCAGGGGCTTGTTGAGTTTTGTCTGCATTTAAAATGGAACAAGGTAAAACTGGAATCTGTTTTCTACTTTGCACAATCAGATTTTCTATCGTGTGTATGCTTTACTTAAGAGTGGAAAGAACTGTGTATCTATTATAAATGCAATGTCACGGTTAGATGTTAAAGGATAAACTAAATTCAGTGTCAGAGGAAGAGAAAAAACTGCCACCCACAGACACATATAGTATACACATGTACCTCACTTGAGGTTTTGAAAACCAGAATAACAATTTAGTACTTGATTGTCTGAGTGTCAGATTTGCTTGACTGCACTAGTTGAACAACGCGTTTTCAACCACACACACACACACTGTCCCTCCGCCCTTGCTGAGAATCATTCCACATGTCTACCAGGCTTACCTGTGGCCACAGAAGAACAAAAACAAGCAGCGAATGCAGCGTCTGCCAGCGTGCAGGAAGCCTGTCACTGCATGCACTGTAATGAGCTCTTAATTACCCTGTCTGTCTGGGGCACTAGCGTAGAGAACTTGCAACACTAGCACAGAATTGTGAAGGTGTGTGTATGTATTGTGTTTTCAATGTGCCTATGGTGCAATCGTCTGCATGTGTGTGTGTGTGTTTGTGTGATTTAAGAATCCAGGGTAGCATTGAGCAGATGTCTGGAGACACGTCCTGTTGACAAGAAAACTGAGACAGTATTTCATAGCTCAGACAACAAAATGAAGCAAGGAGGCTTTAGGAGGAGATGACACTGTATTTTCTTATTTAGTCGTCTTCAAGGGGAAAATGCAAGGTTCCAGCTGCAGAAAATGGAAAACATCTTTTGTAACAGCAAGACGGGAATCCATTTAATTATAACGTGTTGATGGGCCATCTATCACCCGGCAATTCTCAAACAAACAGGGCCCGGGATTTAAAGTATCTGCAAAATACAACAGTGTCTGGCAGGGCCGCCAAAAGCTGAGACGTGTGTGCTGTTGATATGTAAACACCTCCCTGTGTATCTGAATGGGATTTATTACAACATGTCTATTTATGTTTGAGCTTCGCTTATAATACTGTGGTGTTGTTGTTTGCGCATGATTCCGACACGTACGGGAGCGCTCTGTGCGATGTGTGCCGCGACATACATTTCCAGTCTGCTGCTCATACACTCCAACAGATAGACAAAGTGGGAGGGAGAAGGGCTCTCTGTTCTGTTATTTAATTATTTTACCACTCTTGTCCTGCGGTATGCCGTCATGATGGTAATACCATAGATTAAGGTGTGTGGTTTTTACAGCCCTTCCCCTCGTCTGTCTCACTCACACTTCTTATAGACGGCCTCCAGTCACCGGCAGCTGTAACGTAAAGCTCAAGGCCTTTCTGACAGTTCCAACTGATGTTAATGTGTTGTGTCTGCTCACTGTGTATGTACTGTACATGTGTGTGTTGCACCATCACAGCCCTTTGAAGCCTGACAAGCCTATGACTTTCCTATAATACTAGCCTTAATCCTGTGCAAGGCAGATGAGAGCACAGCAAGAGCTGCTCTTCGTCTGCTGTCTGGACCAAGTCTGTACACCTCTCCCTGCCCCCCCCATTCAAGTCAGTATAAGCTTAGCTTCAGGGGGCTTTTTATTGGCAGACAACCTACAGAGCTCACGCCAGCCTCTAAACCATCAGAAAATTATAATCACAGTGGCTGTATTGTGTTGAAGCTCCACAGTGTTTATTTTCAGCATAACCAGTCAGTGGTGTTCCTAAAATGGCTGACATGGTTTCTCCTTGGTACAGGCTGTGCGAGGGAACAAAATCAATATCAGCAGTAAGGACACAGGGATGCAGGGTGAAAGACCCTGTGTTCCCCACAGTCAGCTGTTAGATAGGCCCATACTGGTGACTCAGTGCTGGCGAAGCTACGCACAAGGCCAAACACCGGTGTATGGCTGTGATACACACTGATAGAGTTCCACCCACACATGGCCGAGAGCTTCCAAACAAGCCCTCCTGTACACAGCAACATGCTGATACAAAGGTAATGAGATTCATTAGCCAGCATGAGAACTAGAGAGTGGGTGGAAGAAGAGGGCACACTATATATATATATATATATATATAATGTGTGTGTGTGTTTAGTCTGCATGCTTCCAGACATGGCATCCTGTTAAAGACGCTCTGACATGTGACGGAGAGTGAACACTCATCCTCACTCCAACCATCACCCACGCAGCTGTCCACAGCGCACACACATATGCATGAAACAACCCCCTCCCCTCCATCACACCACCTCAGTCTGAGTCTCAGGCCCCCTCCCCAACACCACCACCACCACCACCTCCCGCCCCCGCACATTTGACCAGTCTGAGAGTGACGTGATTGCCAAGGTAGCGGGCGGCTGTTACATTCCTGAGGCTGTAGTGTGCGGTGTGCGGAGGCCAGCTTCAGCACCCAGGCCAAGCTCGGTTGGCAGCACCCGCCGTGCCACCTGGCCACAGACTCAACCCTGCATGCTGTGGGGTCCGGACTCACCAACGCAGGGCATCCGGGGACAGAACTGACATGAGCTTCCCCTCGGACAGCCAACACATATACCAGCTCCCAGATTAGTTAGCAGAAGTCCAAAGTCCCCCGTGGAGGAAATGCACATGAAGGGCTTTTGGCTTAGTTCAATGCTGGGTGAACCGCATGTACTGTGTTGATGTGTAACAGATTTGTGTTACGGATTACTTACCCTCTGGTCAAATAAAACTAAATATGTTTGTTTTATTAAAGGAGTTATTTACTTCTAAGTATTGGCAGTTAATGTGAGCTGATTTTACACTGTTGTGATGATTTTGGTGATGAGGATGTTGGTTGCTTGTGGTTGTATGTATCAGTGGTCCTCACCTTGTGCGCTGAGGTGGGTTTGGTGGATGGGACGGGGATTATTGTTCACTGGGCCTATTCGCATATTCCGCTGGTAGCGCTCGATCTCTGACAGCCTGTCCGAGAACTGCATCTTCTGGGGGTCTTCTATCTTCACTCTGTGCCCTGAAACAGCGACATGAGGAGGACGGGTAAGAGAAAAATCAAGGACTTGCCAATTTACCACCTACGCAACCAGGAAAATGGCACAAAATGGCACTTTAAATTTCCAGTTGTACAAAAATAGCAAAAACAATAACTAGAGTCCTATTGGAAAACCTTTCCTTCTTCCAGATTTCTAAATGGAGCCGGGCAGTTTGACATGTCCTGGCAAAAAAAAAAAAAAAAAATCTCTTTGCCTGTCTAAACTGTAATTAGTGTAAAATTGACTTGGACTGTGAAGACCATCAATATTCTCCATTGTAATTCACAAACACTCAGACATGAAATATAAGCGGGGGGGGGGGGGCTGTTACCATGTTTTTCAGCTCACAAATACAAAAATATTATTTGACTGTTAGCAGACCTTGAAATTGGCTAGACACTAAGTGTTACCCAAGCTGCACCTGCTGCCGCGTCATCTGCAGATAACGATAGCATAAGTGGATGAAAATGATTGCTTGAGTAATGCTGTTTTCCCTGAACCTTAAGTATATAAACTAAATAATAAACTCCAAATTGTAACATTTCTATGAACTAAAGACGTTAAGTGATCTTTATCTTGCCACATTTGCCTAAATCAAGAAATAGTGAGAAGATCTGTACCCAATAAACACCCCTCTCACACACACCCACACACACATACATTCAAATCTGACTAACGCAGCACTTAGTCAGAAGGAAACACCCAGACAAGGCTACCAGACCATAAAGTCATCAGTCTTAAACATAACGCATTAAAAAAAAAAGAGAAAGACAGAAGAGAGAGGCGAGGTGTTTTTTTTTTTTATTTGCACAGGAGGTGAGAATTAACTCCGAGTAAGTGAAGCAAGTCTGCTGCCTCTCTTTTATTCAGACCTGGACAGCTAACCAACACACTTAGTGCCCTTATCGCTTTGATGTAGGGAGATGGTAAAGAAAAAAAATCTCTGATCATGCCTTTTATGTAGACACACACGTACAAATACACATGTTCACGCACACTCACACACATACGTGCACATTCTCTACATGTGAACACACCTTAAATTTCAGACGTCAGTCCGGATGAGGGCTATTCCTCTAATGGGAGGAAGAGATTTTAATGTAACTATCAATGCACCAAAACTGTGTGCGAACCAGCATGTATACATTCTGTGGTTTTCTCCCTGGCATCTCTACAGAGTAGCCTAATGTGAAGTAATGGCTGGATTTGAATATTTTATCACTATATAAAGGGGGCAAGACAGACGGACCAATATGGATTTTGCCCGTCCTTTCTCTCCACTGACCCATGGGCAATATATCTTCCCTCGGAGGCTGACCCATGGGTAAAGTTTCCTCTCGTTTACCGCTCTGTCCATTTGTTTGTGCCCACCACCTCCCCTCCATCCCCTCCTTACAAACGATAGAAATATCTAGCAGTGACGGCCTCCAACACACGCAGATACAGATACACAAAAGGTACACAGGCGCACACTGATGCAATGTCTGAACGCAGGCAGGCACTGAAATCAAAAGTGCAGCACAGAAAACGTTGGTACTTTTTTTACTCACACCCACTGATCAACAGTTACGTTGCACTGAGTGAGTGTGTGAGAAAGAGAAAGACTCAGTCATGACTAATCTGTCTGAGCAAAGACAGCAGTTCTGTTGCTGCTCCCCAGCTGTTTTCCCGAGCATTAGGATGTTAGACGCCAAAGGAAAGGACTGTGAGTGTGTGTGTGTTTCCACCGACTGGCCCACCAGTTTGCTCCGTGCCGTTACTCAGGAACATATTCTGGGCGGACACCAGTCGGCACACACACTCTGTGATATCTTTTTATTCACACTCATATGTGGTCCGTCTGCCTTCTCTTTAAACTGTGATGGAAGGAATGAAGGCCAGCGTTCTCTCTCTCTCTCTCTGTCTGTCTCGCTCTCTCTTGCTCTCACACACACACAGTGCCAGGTCCAGGCTCCATCACCCACATAGACACTGTGGCTACTGTCTGTTCCAGGCCAGAGCAGGGGCGGCCAGGGGAAGCAGCCCTCCAAATATAGCCCCTATATGTGTCCTTGTGTAGTTATTAAGAGATTTACACCACCTCAAACGGCTGAGGTCAGGGAAATGATACATCCCACCGCTCACTGGTTGGAAAAAAACAGACAGACAGCAGGGAAAAAAATGATAATTAGTCAGTTTTTCTGTGGCCAATGGTGGTCTAAGATGAATTGGCTGGCTCTTTAGGGATGAAAGTGATCATTCAGCTGCCCACACACACACACACACACACACACACACACACACACACACACACACACACACACACACACACACACACACTTGAGCTGAGCTGTGGATCCCGTGGCCCAATTCCAGTTGGCAGGGACACAGTGTGTTTGGCGACACACTGTTCAAAGCTTCCAGTAGGGGGGTTTAGTGGACTGCGAGAGGGTGATTTCTGGGGGGAGCGGAGGCTTCATTAAAATGAGGCCTGGAGCTCATTTACCCGGGGCCCACAGTTGCTGTTAACACCGCTAATCAACAGGGAGGCGGCTTGAAACTTTGTTTTCCTCTTCTTCTTTGTTTTTCTCTCAGCCTTTGTCTCATGGAAACTAAGCCTATCTGGAGGGCAGCACACTCAGACTTCCTCTCATCTTTTTTAAGACACTTTATTTGCATCCATCTGAATGTTGCTAAGCTTTTTTGTGGCTACCATAGGGATTCTGTAAGACTCTGTATGTGCATCACGTGATATATAAGTTCAAAGGCCTGCTGTGCAAAACTATACTGAATAAAAGAGGAATAATTTGATTACTATTTTGTCCCTTTAAAAAAAAAAAATGAAAATGACTGTTGAGTCTCAGTTTCACTTGGACTTTGGGAGTTCTTTGATTATGAGTTAAGATATGCCTCTACTGTATGATTTAAAGTGAAAAATCATCCTTTAAACTTTTATCTCTGTATTTCTTGCCTTGCTGACAAAAGATTATTATTATTATAGTATTATAGTATATAGTATATATATAGTTATTCAATGTAGAAAAGTTTTTATAACTGTTGTCTAAATCATTACAGTCTCTGCAAGATAGCAACAAAGACACTCAACCTGTATCTTCAATTTAAACCTTGTGTTAATGCGCTCCCTTTGGCCAGTTGACCCTTCCTATAGCCACAGTGTGCCTGCTCCAACCGCCAACATTTGACTTCTACTCTGCAGGTCCGGGGGCCAGAGGGGTGCCACTGTTCCACACCGGCCCCATTTCAGAGGGGTTTCTGTGGTCGGATGAATATTTAATGTGTCAGGGTGCACTTAGGAGAGAATGCCCTTGTTTTTCTCTCTATGATATCATAACCACAAGATAGAGCTGGGAGATGGGGGCCAATGCACACATGAGGCCTAAACAGCAGCGCTCAATACGCACCCAGAACCGAAATGGATGCTAAAGGTTGTGGATTTACTAGCCTCCTCTCAGAGTAGCGGTCGCATCATCTGAAAGCATTATGGAAGTCTATGAAGAACAAATAAAATGCTTGATATAAAATGTCTGGCATTAACAATGTACTGAAAGGCTGTGTTTTGAAGAAATGGGTGTGTTGTTCTCAGCCCTGCTTTGTTTTGTTTGTGTATGTGTGTCTTTTTATTTCCTGATAGTATTTTATCTCCACTGCACAATCACTTGAGATGCTGCTTTGCTCTTTTGCACTCGTGCTTTGAAGCTCATGGAGATGGATTCAAATGTATGCAATGTGAGAAGTGTGAAGTTATTTTTCATAGATTGCACCCAGTGCTCTTAAGATCAGACCACATGAACAGCAAATTCCACCGAGTCTTGCCCAGCCTTCCCTCCACAAAGACAGCTCATATCAGCTCAACACAGACAGTGTTTGCTCAGTAAGGTGACAGCCAGGCCTTAAACGCCAGTGTCACAGCTGAATGATCACCCAATATGACCTGTTTCCTTCCTTCATCCCCCACTTTTTCTTTACTTCTCCCCTCTGTCTCTGTCTGTTTGTCTCTGTCTGCATTGAAAGAAAGAAACATATGTTCCCGTCCAAAGGGAGACACATTAAACACAAGCTCTTTTTAGTAAAGGGCTGGGCGCTTTTTCAGGCGCAAAGTGAAACTCTATCTGGACGGCAAAGGGCAATACGTGCTTTGGCCTTGGCCCAAGTCTGCACTGAATATATTTGAAGTGTAAATATTTGTATTTGACGTATAAATGGACATGATAGGCCTCTGATAACAGACTAGAATTGATTTGGAGTGCAGGTATCACACATAACACTGAAAACTATGTCTGGATTGTAAAGTCTATGTCTAAGTATTGCTATAGGATTACATACAAAAATGTCTTTGCAGTGTAAGAAGCATGTGTGAGTCTAATATGAAGGCTACTGTGATAGCAGCTGTCTGTGATATTTTATCATGTTTGAATGAGATTCTTTTTTGTGTTGATGAGTCAAGTCAATAGTACCACAACTTACAATGCATCTGGCTTTCCTCTTAGGTAAGGTATGCCCATGCTTTATGTGTTCATGTATCGAAAGTAAAGTCTTGAAAAGATGTGAACACAAGAGCAGCGTCCTTATCTAACTTTTGAAACCCCACAGTGCAATGTGGGGCGACAGTTGAGCGTATGTTGCAGGGAGGCCTACTTTCCTGCGAGCAAACTTCCGTTTACCCTCAACAGGCACTGGGGATGTTTCAACATCTGTTGAGCAAAGTGTTGTACACCTGTCTTCCTCTTCCTCCTCTCTAGCAGACCTGAACCCCCTACATTTTCGTTCCCACCCTCCTCCTTTCCGCCCCTCTTTCTTATACTTCCCTTTTCGTTCTATTACTGGCACCACAGCGCAGCTCAAAAAGCATCTCTGCAGCAGTGTATTTGGCACCGTGTCTCCCAAGGCCACCAATCACACAGTTGGGTATTTACAGTGGGACGAATCAAAGTTCTTGTTTTGAGGCTGACCCTGAAGGATGTGGGTTTTACCCTTGGCTGGTGATTGTGGCTGTCTCGTCTGGGCCTAAATGAGTCGATGCTAGCCACACACAGACATTACGCTACTTTACACTTATTTACATAACATTCTCGTAACACTTTCAGAAGTTTTACGACTATATCATTACAATGGATTGAATGCACAGACCATTTATTATTTGGTACATAAACTAAGTGTGAATTGAAGTCTCTGTCATGAACAGGACAGCACTGAATACAGTGGCAAGTGGAGTTTTGTAAAAACATAATTTCCGTCTAAGCTTTCAGGAGGTGGTCAGCAAATGTTTTGACATGCGTTTATATGTAGTGCGCCCTCTCTGACCAGAGCTGGGGGATCATCTGGTCCCTCAGGCAGATGCACCAGTCTCTCTCTGGGGACGTCAGCAGTGTGAAAATCCCCCTCGCAAGCCTGAAAACAAGCTGCTCACAGCGGAAGTTGCTACATGAGACTGTTTGAGCAAAGAGCACAGCCTTCCTTTTCTGATAAGGGGATAAAGCTGTTTGTGTGTGTGTGTGTGTGTGTGTGTGTGTGTGTGTGTGTGTGTGTGTGTGTGTGTGTGTGTGTGTGTGTGTGTGTGCGTGCGCGGAACAGAAGCACTTCCACACAAGGACAGCCCTACAGGCGGCAGGTTGAGGCAGGCAAAGAAAGTGAAGGGGTGTCAAAATAAGGGCCAATGCACCCGGATTCTCTAACAATACAACAACAAGGCCCGTAGCAAGTTTGGAGCAATCATCCCTCTTTTGTTCCACCATCCCATACTGTGTGTGTGTATGTGTGTAACCGTCTTCTAGTTGGGGAGTTGAAGTGTGTTGGGGTTGATATGAAGCTGTTTTTCAGGCCTTTTTGGCTGCTTGCCTGCAGACTTTGTAGATTTCCCAGTGCTGCTGCTGCTGCTTTGGCCTTGTCGAGCACAGAAGGCCTATTTGGCTCCAGTGACAGATCATATTTAAGTAATAAGTTGCATTGAGTGTGTTATTTTAGCTCTAATGGTGAATGGGGTTGTTGTGTGTGTCTGTGTGGCATGCAAGTTCGCGTGTACGTAGTAGTCAGGTTGTTCTAAGCAGTGAGGTGCCGGGGGAAAGGTGGGGGCCTCGCAAGGCTGTGGGAAAGGAAAGCAAGCTGACGCTGTAACATACATCAATGCAACGCCAGCAGATGTGTCAAACGGCTTCGCGTTCACACCTCTGTGCATACTAGCTCACACACAATAATGTGCAACAAGCATGCATTTGCCCCCCTGAACGTGCACACACAGTTCCACAGAAAAGACAACTCATATTCCAGGTGGGTCAAAGTGAATGTGTGAACTTTCCACTGTGTAGGCATTAACATCACTTTCAGTACTTTCTCTGAGGTTATCATGTTAGTGGACTGCTGCAATAGCGTTGCGGTTACAACAATTGACCTCCCTTTTCTGTGATGTTTCCAGCCTATTTTGAAGAGCCAAGACTTCCTTCTGTGTTTACCAAGAGCATTACAACCTTCTCCGCTCCTGGAAGTAAAAGAAAGACCTCGCTACACCTATTATTTGCTCACTGTTCCTAACCATTAAGACCTGAAGAAATAAATATCCAAAACCGCAGGGTGGTGGTACATAGCGTCTTTTCCAGTAACCAGCAGGTGCCTTCTTCCCACAAACCGTCCCCCGCACCACGTCCGTCCCCACTGCCCTAACGCAGAAAACGGTTTATTGTCATAATGCAGCGGGGGAGAAAATATTCCTCCACTCATGGGCCATTTATTTTTCTAAATGCAGAACGGAACTTTTATTGAATTACGGCTGAAAGGTCGTAATGGCTCCCTCCTGTATGGGTCAGTGTAAATAAGGAAGAGTGAGCACACAGAGTGGGCATTTTACTTCCCTTCATAGGTAGGTAAACAGGAAAGACGCTCGGCTGTTTAGTTTAGAGGGGA
>NC_060160.1:20905421-20923220 GCF_021292245.1 Micropterus dolomieu
AATGTGTGAACTTTCCACTGTGTAGGCATTAACATCACTTTCAGTACTTTCTCTGAGGTTATCATGTTAGTGGACTGCTGCAATAGCGTTGCGGTTACAACAATTGACCTCCCTTTTCTGTGATGTTTCCAGCCTATTTTGAAGAGCCAAGACTTCCTTCTGTGTTTACCAAGAGCATTACAACCTTCTCCGCTCCTGGAAGTAAAAGAAAGACCTCGCTACACCTATTATTTGCTCACTGTTCCTAACCATTAAGACCTGAAGAAATAAATATCCAAAACCGCAGGGTGGTGGTACATAGCGTCTTTTCCAGTAACCAGCAGGTGCCTTCTTCCCACAAACCGTCCCCCGCACCACGTCCGTCCCCACTGCCCTAACGCAGAAAACGGTTTATTGTCATAATGCAGCGGGGGAGAAAATATTCCTCCACTCATGGGCCATTTATTTTTCTAAATGCAGAACGGAACTTTTATTGAATTACGGCTGAAAGGTCGTAATGGCTCCCTCCTGTATGGGTCAGTGTAAATAAGGAAGAGTGAGCACACAGAGTGGGCATTTTACTTCCCTTCATAGGTAGGTAAACAGGAAAGACGCTCGGCTGTTTAGTTTAGAGGGGAGTGTGTAGGGAGTAGATGGAGAGACAGAGAGGGAGAGAGAGCTAAGTAGCGATGTTGGTAGAGCTCGTCAGTGATTCTAAGAAAATGTTTTTTACTTGCATCATCAGTATGAATTAAAAGCGCTGTCTGAGGCTGGCTGTAAATAATTCGGTAGTTCCTAGTGCTGTTCTATCTGGCGTCAGCAAATGCAGGGTGGAAATTTTTGTCTGAGTGGAAAAAGAAAGGGCATTTCACCCCGGGGCTATTGTGTGTGGCTCTGACAGTCATCATCTGGCCTGAGGAGGAGACGCCGCTCTGTTTCAAAATGTTACACAACGTTCTTCTTTTTACTGTTATTTAGCAGAAACGTGGGCATTGACGCTGCAGCAACATGCCGAAGAGCAAACAGAGGCTGCGAGGAGAGAAGAGATGAAGAAAAGTGCCAGTAATGGACAAATGGATGTATTTTCTTTGTTTATAACTCTGTTTAGATGAGGTATTTAGACTAATTAGCTCTGCTTTCACAGGAAAGCCTAAGAACAAAAGCCTAAGTAGGATTACCAACAGCTGTGTGTGCATGTGCATGTGTCTGTGAGTGTGTATATGTGTGTAGCCCTCAAAGGGAGTTGGCCTCAAAGCTTCTAGATGTGGTTAAGGTGGCAACAGTGGTCAAAGAGCCTCCATCTCAGTCCTTTATTTACCCTCCCACAACAAAATTTGATTATATTACAGCTGCTTTCATGTCTGTTCTATCATACTTTAATGACACTGACAGCAGCAGTCCTGCATTGATCCATATCTAACATAAAAACACATAAAAATGTCTTACAAAATAATAGCTTGTCTCTAATATGCAGACATCTTGCATGACTACTGTCCTCATCCGCCAGCCATCACAAGCCTCAGACCTCAGAATGCGGTGAATGTTTTTGTCCCAACACACAAGTTCCTCTCTAAAATCAGTCCAAACCTATTCAGTATACACTGCTGCATTCCAGTGGATTTATCAGTTGGCCAATATTTGCTCTACTTCTAATCACTGGGGCCAAGTATGACGCGTCTGGAGTGACCCCAGGGAAGAGGAACGCCACAGTCGACGGCCTCCAGTCAATGCAGACGCCACAGAGTGTAATTTCTCTGAAGAAGACATAAAATCTCCTCTTTATCTGTTCCCATCTGTCTGTCACTGGTATTGAGGCAGACTATCTTCTCTACAAAATCATAAATTAGATGGTCATGAGTTTGAGGCTAGACTATTTGTGTGTGTGTGTGTGTGTGTGTAAAAGAAAGAGAGAAATAGATTGTGTGCATGCGTAGGCCACTATGTCTCCAGGTTATACATCTGGGAGTCATGGTGAGCCATTAGCAGTCAGGAAAGCACCCAGCATCAGACATGCCACTGTTTTTCCCCTCCCCTGGCACTGATACACCTGTAGGCCTTTCTTTCAAAGACACCCATCTCCATTTTCAAACATCAAAGTTGCCTTTGAGAGAGCAATTCGCACTGAGGGTGAGCCTTTCATGTGATTTGTAGAGCATGGGCGTGGCCGGTGGGGCCGACTTAAAGAGATGGACGCACCTGGCAGGTGTAAGTACGAGCAAATACATACGCAACAACGCACATGCTATCTTTTTGTTGACTTTACAGAGAGACTGCAATATCACAGGAAAAATAACACAGCAAATGTCATTGTTTGTCTATTTGCATACTTTGTACAGTATGTGTGCCAAATGCAAATAGAATCAACCCGCCAACTCCAACATGCACCCCTGCCGCCTCGACTCCCCCCCCACGCCCGCCATTCTCCTCCTGGAGCTGTGTGAACACACCCAGCCGAGCAAATAGAGGCAACAAAACACGACAGCACTTGTGTGATTTTAGTGGATGTGTGGGTCTATGGGTGGTAGTGTGAGCTCTATCTGAACAAATGCAGGTATTGCATTTACACTTGTGGTTAGGGTGTATTCATGTGTATCATTTTCAAGTCTCCTCAGACAATTTGCCACTGTGACCTCACTGAGCCACCGTACAACAGGCTTCCACATCGTCAACATTCAGCTAACAATTGACTGTCCTTTCTGTTTCTCTCACCTTCTTAACCCACAGACCTATATAACAGATTTCGATTTTTAGAAAGAAATAATAAATACCTACCAGAATCATTTGCTGACTTTATTCCAACTCTGTTACAAATTTTTATTTGCTTTCTGATTGCCCAGTCAGATTCAACTGTAAAATAGTTCCTTGTAACTTCAGCGTCACACATGCAGATGGCAGCTTTGAATCTGTCTTCAGACATTCACATGTGTCAAAATGTATTTTATTTCTGCACAAATTTTTATTTACACATTCTTACACAATTGTTTTCTTTATCTTTTCTACACATCTGTGAATCATATCTATTTGTACATCTTTTTCAACAAATTCACTAACTGCTCTGTGTCCCAATACTTTCATGCTAATCATTTTTTTCAGGCTCTAAAAAGGACATACTACCGCAGTGAGAAGTATTTCTGAACAGCATTTCACAAGCTCAAAATATTTCTGGCCCTTTTTTGATCTCTCTGACCGAGCCTGACCTGCGGTGAGTTCACCTTTTTGTTCCCCAGGGGACTGATTCATTTCAGGTCAAGAGATACAGAAATACAAACGGCCCCTCCCCTGTGGGTAAATAGACAGCGACTGATGTCATGGATAAATAAGGGAGTGAGAAGGGCACCAAAAATAAAGTTGTGGGATCTATTGGTGAGAATAATCCAGCCGGGTGCATTATGTGTGTGAGCGGTGGTGCAGAGGCATCTGATAGCAGCTACAGGGAGGGTCTCAACACTTAAGTCATCTGCTTTCCTTTTCTGCATTTCTTTCGTTTTCAGCTCAGCATGCTCTCTCTTGTTTGTCGGATGTGGCGCATTGTTAAAGCTGCCGCTCAGACAGAAGTGGAGGGAGAGTTTTCAGTTGCAACAGCTGTGCTTCCAGTGTGGCCTCGGCAGAAGTTTGATAATATAGTATGACAGATAGATCAGGGGAGGGGGGTGGAGGGGACTTGATGACGAATGCCGGATGCATGATGAGGAAATCAGCAGCAGGGGAGACAAAAATACTTAGCTGAACATTGAGCCTACTTTCTGTTTAAGAACAAAATGCTGTGTGTGTGTGTGTGTGTGTGTGTGTGTGTGTGTGTGTGTGTAAATTAGTGTGAACATTTGTGCCTGTGTGTGTGTGTGTGTGTATGTCTGTCTTACTACTCAAGTGTTTTGAGAAGGCATGTTGTTCTTTGTTACACTGCCGCAGGCGAGCAACGCTGCAGTCCTGTCCATCAGGTTCTCCTGACTGGATCAGTAAACATTAATAAAACCTCCACCCCCCCTGGTGCCAACTCCTGCCATGGCTCTGCTGGCAGCCATGCAAATGCAGGCCCTACGCAAACAGCCTGTAAAGCCATGTGCAGGCCAGCCCCGCAGCCTGCCAGCCTGCGGACAGGTGAGCACACCGTGGGCCAAGTCTGGCTTCAGGCTGTCTGCACTCTATGAATGCTCAAGCTGAGATGTACAGGCAACGTCGTGTGGAAGAAAACTAGGATCAAAGCAGTGTTGGAATATTTAGCTGTCTCTGAGGATGAGATTTGTAATGAAAAAATGCTGCTAGTTTTATGCGTTGGCAGAAGTGTTTCTCTGCTTTGGATCTAAACCTTGTACAGCCCATATAAAGTGGTGCCTTGTGGTTAGAGAGGAATCTGATTATTTTTATGGGCCTAATAATATCTGAATGGTAGTGCGTGTTCCTGTGATTTGACTGTGTCGGGACATGACTGATATTATTCTCCTAGAATGTGCTGCTTGTTTAAATATGAGAAGTCCTTTATCTCATCTTGCAAGTGATTTCTATTTTGAGGCTATGCGTCCTTCGCTAAACTAAACTGGACCGAAAACTCATCTCAGCCTCGCATCTGACAGCTCATTCAAACCAATATAATGAACACTATAAATGTGCTGCATTTCAAAGTGCTTATTCTGTTAACTGCGATCAGATGTTTGCATTTCCTGCTTGATGCAGGATCTGTTTTACTGCAGAGAACCTGGATGTTTTATTCATATTTCAGATCAACTTTGACTCATTTGCACGAGTCAAGCAATCACTCTTTCCAGTGGGTTATACTGAAGGAATTTCTAGTTAATACATATTGAAATCATATTGCAGACGTATTTTTTTTTAATATCAGCCTTCGCAGAAGTTTATTTTCTGTCATTCGATGAATTCCCTCTCAGCACTGTGTAACAGAGTTTAATGGAGCCCTAAATTCCTCCTGCCCTATATTAAACAGTGTCACTTTATAGCACCCAGCGCCAGTGTAAAAGTAGCACGGCCACTCTGACGCCTCAGCTGGAGCCGTAATGTGTTGACAGACAGAAAGGAGACAACCTTAATGTACAGTTATTTCAAGCGGAGAGACACTTGCCGATGCACATGAGAACTCATTTATGCACGGACACACATTAAGGTTTTCGTTTCTCTTTAAACAAAAGATGATCAAATTGAAATCACCCACGCACACACACGCAGTGTTTATTATTAACTAGTCCCTCCCTGCTTTGCAGTCACTGTTCTCTTTAATGCCTCTACAATTAGCATCCAGCCTGGCAGGTGTGTCTGTATGGTGGTAGTAGTGGTAGTGGTGGTGGTGCTATCACTCTCTCTTCCCCTGCTGTGGTCTGTTTTGACTGGGCTAAATCCACCCTGTCCCAAATATCCCCCTCCACAGACATGAGCACAGGCTCAGCAATCAGCCCGTTCACAGACCTCTAAAACTCTGCACTCTGGAACCATTATAAAGCCGCCTCCATAGGTAGATCATGAAATCCTACTCATCTCATCTGCACATACGCCACCAGCCCTCAGCCCCTGACTCATCTGAGTAACACTGCTCTCCACCATCACTAACACAAGCAGCAGTAAACCGCATGAGAATGTAGCTGCGGCTGAACTGTGGCGCTAACAGCTTTAGCACGCCGAGCCTCCCTGCCAGGGCTAACAGTGGCCAGAGTCTGCCCTGTGTTAAATCAACGAGCCACTTATGTGGTCGGTCAGGTACGGCCCCTCTGACCAGCTCTGGGGAAGGTAGGGGTGAGAGATGGCTGAGGAGAAGAAGGAGGAGGGAGGGGGCTCGACTGAGCTGAGCCACCTGCGGCTTGGAGACTCACTCAGCTCCTCTTAGTGGTCTTTGGGTTATGCCTTAATATGCTTTACAGTTTCCTCTGACTGGGCCCTTCCCAGTGCCCCTGCTGCACACACACACACAAACACACAAATCTGCACTACTATACTTGTGAGGACAATGTACTGCCCTACATTCATTCTCTAGAGGCTTACCATAACCGCTACATTCCTAACCCCAACCTTAACCTAGTCTTAATTCTAATCTTAACCCCAAAACCAAGTATTAACCCCAAAGTAAATCTAGTGGAGACCGAATTTTTGCACATGTGATCGTGTGAAGATTTTTATGTCCACAATGTGCTGAATGCATTGTACGCACACATACACACACACCACACACACACACACACACACACACACTATGAGACTTGCTCACAGTATTAGATTTTCATATAACATCTGCATATGACTCATGCATTTCGTTTAGCATGTAGAGATACTGACACCCACCACTTTCTGAACCAGGATTATCTGCTTCTAGCTGGGTGGCTCTGCAACATTGGCATCACACCGCAATGCATTTGAGCAACAACAATAGTAGTGTTGGTGGGCGAGTGTGTGCGTGCGTGTGTGCGTGCGTGCGCGCGCGCGCTGTACTCACTGCGCGGTTCTCGGGGTCCATCCACGGTGACTTTGATGGCGCGGTGGTAGGTGGCCACTTGTGGCGGTCCGGTGAACACGGTGATGGTCAGAGTGAAGCTCTTTCCTGCAGCACAGCAACATGTCCATGAGATGAGTGGAAGACGTGTCATTTCACTTTATGAACGGCCTTTTTTCGAATGATCTGTAAACTATATGCCCTCTTCTTTGCAACAATACCTCGCTTTTTCAAATTAACATTGCCTAATCGCCGGCTTTTTCCCCCCGGTGCAGTCTTTGAATTAAGGACCCAAAAAAAAGACAGAAAAGACAGAGGGCACCTCTTTTGATGGCCTGACTGCGGGTATGATTTAGATTATTGAGAGAATGTGTTCCAGATTGTCCGAAAGGGCTTACAGTGATAGTTTTATTGTTCAACAAGGCAGGTTCTTGCTCCCATCTGCATCAAAGTCCGTGCAGAGGGAAGAAGGCTGTGTAATGAAGCGGGCCCGGTGCTCGTCCCCGGCTCTGAAAGAGGCATCTCTTGTTTAAAAGAGACTGCGTGGGAGGAGGACGAAAAAAAAAGAATCCTCGGGTGGGGTAATTGACTACAGAAATGAAAGGTAAAGGCTACTTTTTAATTTGGAGACGAGGCCCTCTTCCCAGTCATCAAACCACAGCTATTTTAACATTAAAGGGGAATATAAAATTCCAGAGAAGGCTCTGAGCTGAGTGAGAGAAGCTCTTCCTCTGGTCGAAGAGCTTTTGTGAACAATCAGGCTTTTAAATTATTTTTTATTTCGGGACATTTCATTTTTAGTTTCTGAATTTTTTATCACAGCAATTAAACACAGTAGCCTACCCATGGTAAATATTAGATCATACAGCTTTGTGCTGGCGGGGTTTGGTTCGACAAAGTGTCCCAGGACATGAATTGCGAGGTGCTTTTCCATCCATCCCTCAGACATACACCATGTGGATAATTATTTGTATTCCCTCGGATTAAGAAAATTACAGTCACGTCGCAACTGTTCACCGTGACGCAGGCCAGATGTTTTGGATGACACCCGTGGACGTCAGTTGGCAAAATGTGGGCACTCGCCGTACCCATGCCTAAATGACTCCACATTTGCAATTTTTATCTTTGCAATATCGACAGGGGGAAAATATTTTAAATACTATATTTTAAGGAGGATCATGGATCACCGTTTCCTACATGTGCGTCTGTGCAGCATATTTGGTGACCTAGACCTTTAATCATTTTTCACATTCACTTAAAAATAATAACATGCTGTCAGATGTCAGTCGTTACTCCACTTAGACTCAGAAATATGATCCTCTATATTATTATAAGCGCTTTTCCAACTGTTGCTGCAAATGACATTACAAGCAGTTTTAGCCATTCTCTTACTTGTACGTGTGCAGGCCGATGTGCGTGCGCGTGTGTGTGTGAGAGAGAGAGAGAGAATTTCAGCGCACCTCGTCCGCTCCTGCCCACGAAGCGCAGGTCGTTGAAGCGGGCCACTTGGTTCTTCATCACGGCAGAAGCGTTCCTCAGCTCGGCCGAGTAGTTCTCGTCATTCCCGGCCATCACGGTGACCAGAGTCCCGTCGGGGACATCCCCGAGAGCCACGACCTGCACGGGAGAAAGCTGGCGGTCACTCTGGGTCACCAAACCATATGTAGGCTGCGCACTGCGCGCTTATAACCGCATCCGGCTCCCATAATATGAAGCAGGAATATCTCCACAACTTCACCACAATGTCAACAATTAACGATTTGTCTACATATCTGGGAGATTTTATTAGGTATCCGCCCTCCAATATAGACTAATGGCATTTAAATATAATTTATATTATATAGAATTACCTGCTCTATCACTGATATTTATCCCGAATACATGATATAGACAATGCAAAGCGTCACAATGACACAAGCCACAAATATTTACCTAAGAAGCATCATCATCATCGCAAATAAATATAGGCTACTGCTAAAATAATGACTTCAGATCTATTTGCTCAGATTTCTTGTAATTTCAGAGCTGTTGTCTGTAATCATTTCTGTCCCGATTTAAGATGTTATTTTTCTGGACGGTGCCGTCAAAAGCCAATAAAAGCAGAGCATATCGTTTTAACAGTAATGTCCAACACAGTTTCAAAATGCAGAATCCATAAAAGCCCAATTCCTAGAGCTCTAATTATTTACAAATAACTATAATTAAATTGCCTCCTTAAAATATGTCTGGTTCGCTTAAATCCGTTTTTAAAAAGTATTTTCTCATGCATTTCCCGCAGTTAGAAAACCACAGAGTGCGTCATTAAAATGAAAATATAATAAATAATCATTAAAAACCATGTGTCTTGCCTTGAAAGCCACGGGTAGCGTCTTGTTGCACCTCCAGTGAGACGGGAGGACGGAGCAGAGGAAGTTGGGGCTGTCAGTCCGGACCAGCTCGCCGGCGTGATCCGCCAGGACGTCCACCACGTTCCTGGTGTCCGGTCTTGACCTGAGGGGCCCCGGGGTGGCCATGGCCCCGTTGCCGTCTCCAATCTTACTGCAGGGGAAGGACGTGGAGGGCGGCGTGAACCGTCTGGTGGTGGGCGGCTCTACGGGAATATGCATCACAACAGCTTGGGTCAGTGCCACCCGACTGGGTTGTGTCAGAAGAGCAGGACTCTCTGGGAGGAAAAACTGTTTCTTTTTCTTGTCCTCCAGACACCGATGGTCTCAGGAGTCCGCCGTGTGTGCGCAAAGGATGGAGGCGGGAGCGCACTAAGTCTGAGTGAAGAGAGCTTCCTACCTTAAACAAAACACTGTGGTGACTGTGTGCTAAATCATCTGCACAGGATGTGTTAGCATGAGGAACATTAGGGTTGCTCTGGGTTTTTTTCTCTCTAACTTCAGCAAAAAAAACGGACAAACAAAGTCTTCAAAGAATCTCACAGTGCTGAACTTGTCTGATATCGGCGCTCTTATCTGTCGCACACTTGATGGACAGTTTCAGCCGCTGTACACAATATAGGCTATCAGTAAACTACTTGAGCTTTCACTTTGAAATCTTAAATCAGTCAACGAATCCCCTAAATCATTTAGGCTACTGCCGATCAGTGACAATCTGTTGGCAGTAATAAGGTAATCCAGCCACGATGCGAGAAGTTAGACAGTCCAGCTGACTGGCTTTCTCGGCTTAAGTTTTAAAAAACAGTAATATCGGCTACACAGCCAAACTTTTCCAGACGCCTGCAGATCTCACCAGACTCCACTGAAACCCCCCCCCCCCCGCAAAACTAAATTGATCAAACCCGAATATCTACAGTCAAACTGAAGTTGAAGTACATCAGTGTCCTTTTCTTGCGTAAAAGTTCATACAACTTTATCCTTGTTGGATCTTCCCCACAAACGAAACTTGTTCTGGTATAAGAGGAACTGTCCTGTTGCTCCTGTTAAATTTCCTTTAAAGTTATCCTTTTGCGCTGCCTTACAGGGCGCGAGAAGGAGACGCGAGGCTGAACGGAGTGCTGAGTGCCGCGATATTATTTTACCCGAGTCATTTTAGTGTTTAGTGGTTGGGAGTGCGGAGATGATTTCCACCAATGAATCTGCTGGGCTGGGCTTTCACCAGACCAATCAAACTCTCCCGTGCTCCTGCTTCAGCGCTGTTGTCACACACAGACTGAATTATTGATACCTATCTGTGCCTCTCTCTCTGCTTGTGTGTTTATTATTTTTTTTATTTTTATTTTTTTTTACAGCATTTATACGTTAACATGATGCAGAGAGACATTAGACAGTTTGAGTTATAATAACTTTTTGAGGAAAGGACGCATGTTTTACAGAATTGTATAAAAAAACAATTATTTATTTAGACAATTATTTATTTTTTAAACGACAAGACAGTAAGCACAAGCAACGTTGACATTAAATGAAGAACGTGTACATTTTTTAATGTGATGATTTAAACATGTAAAATAATTGATTCTGGTTTAATGCCAAGCAACCTCTGTGTTTTTATGAATTATTAGTCTTACAGGGAGCCTATTTTATTGCTTAAATAATATATAAACGGAAAGGTCTGCACCTTTTATACATGTCACACTGGTTTGTCACAGCACTTTCTCTGACCTATTTTTACCTTGCCTTATTTATAATTCTAAAGAAGGGTTGAGACTGCAGAGAGGCCTGTGGTTTTAGTCTCATTTATTCATTTTGAAATGCTATTATATCTGGCTGCTTCGCACCTTCTCTCCAGGTAAATAACATTTTCATAAAGTGAAATTAAGGGTCTAAGACAGATCCGTATCACTCTAATTGACTGAAGTGAATTAATAAGAATTAAAGCAAACAGACAGATGTATTTCTTCCACATCAAACGGCACAATATACTAATAAGTGTGTGTGTTTGTGTGTGCCGGAGGCTGAATTCATTAGAAACCTGAAATGTTGAGGTTTACATCAAATGACGGCACACCCTGCAAACACTCCGCCATGCTGCTTTCTGACACTAGTTGGCGCATTTGCCTTTTCAATCGCTGTCAGTTCAGACAGTCTGAGGCAGACATTTCACATCTGCAGAGGAAAAGGAAACTTTTATTTGCGCCCAGAGATTGTCAGAAATCTGAATTAATATCGACTTCAGCCAAATCAGTTAAACGAACTCAACTTGTGAGGTGTTTCTGTCGTCAGAAAAAGCGCCGCTGACATTTGTTTTTTCACGTCTACGTTTGATTTTCTTCCTGAATCACAATAATCTTTATTAGTGATGCAAATTAAATGATTATAAAAACACTGGAATTTATTCGTTTATAAACCGTACACTGAAGCCATGTGATGTATTAGGGTTAACCTTTCCGGCTCTATTAGGACATAAAAAGAATTCACTGGTTCACCGTTTTGTGTCTTTTATTATAAATGCATAAGAAAATTCTCAAACATCGCTTAAAATACTGTATATAAGTTTACCTTGTTAGCTCTAGTGAGCATTGACAGAGTTTATTATTAATGAGGACAGTAAACATTAATCTGAAAGATTTGGCGACTTGATTGGTTTTTAAATTAATTAAAAAATTCCCTGTAGCTCTGATGTAAAAAAAAAAAAAAAATAATCAAATTTACCAAAAAAATAATTATTGAAGAATGATTTAAATTAATTAATGCAAACAGGAAATATGTCAATAAAAACAATATTGAACATATCATGTGGATTTTCCTTGAAACGCATTTTTTAAATGCATTCAATCAATCGATGTTTCATTTTTATAATAACACATTTTACTTTTCGTGCGCGCTCCCGCCTCTGCGTGCGTGTGTGCGGTGGTTTTTAAGTTGTTTACTTGCATGAGAATAAATTAAGTGCAGTTAAGTGGTGCAAGGAGTCATCGCAGTGGCTTCAGATTTTTCCTTAATTTCTCTTCCTATCACACTAAATCAGAGCCACAGTCAGAGTAAGATTTGCAGAGGAAAGAAAAGGAAACATTAAACACAAAAACAGACAAGTCCCTATTACAGAAATAAGGCTGGAATAATATAGCTTATTTTCACAATTGCTTTTTATGTGGCATCAAACCCAGCAACAAACCTCACAGTATCAGTGGTGGTCGGCCAGCGCACTAGTGTACTAACTACAAATCTCTTAAAGTTATGTATAATAAGGTTGCTAAAATGTAGTTCTATAAATCAAGTTCACATAAAAACATCTCTCTGTGTCTCTCTTCATTTTTCAAATTTCTCATGAGAATTTTCTTTTTTTAACAGTGCTTTGGGGTCACAGAAATATTAACCAAGCTTGTGGCACAAGATACATCTTGTTTGTGGTTGTTTGTTTGTTCTTTTGGTGATAGGTGTGGTTGCCACCCAATTGTTTTGTATTCACTATTTTACTTTAGAAGTGATACCAGTCAGAGAAACATATTTAAATGATGGTGATACAGTCATTACCATCATGTGACCACCTGTGAATTCAGACAACAGAAATCTTGTGGTCCTTGGCCTAATGTGTTTTGATTTTAATGTTTTTGATTTGTAAATTTAGGTGAACCCCCCACAGACACTTATTTCACAGTTGAATCACTCCGTGCAACAGCAGCAGCTAAATCCCTACCATCCTAACTGCAGAAAATCGCCTCTGATCAGATCTCCTATCATGCAGCCTCTATTTTGAGTACAGCTCGACTGGGACAATGACAATGCCGGTGATATTTTAGTCGTCCTCCTGCGCTAGTTCATTATTAATATGTGACCGCACGCCCCAGCTATACCCTGCTCAGCCGTAATGTGCGCTCCGGGCGCCTGTCACATTTAGACCTCTGCATTTCAACATGCAGTTTCTACAGTTTCAGCCACACAGGCATTGAGGACAGAGCCCGCTGTGCCCCTGAACGATTTTTAATGATTCGGGTGGGTCGAGCCTGAAATCAAGACAGATCTCGTGGAGGATATGTGAAACCCCGGACCCACCTCAAATAGGCCTCGGCATATGTGACTCTTACCATTCAAGGATAAAAAGAAAATGGATCCTTCAGATATAAATCAAGAAATCACATCATTGATTGCTGATGGTCGCTCTGTGAAAACTTATTACTGAGAGGCTGCCTTCAGCTCTGTATTCCTGACCTGAATCATTATGAAAGCTCATAACAGAAAAACGTCCCCTGTGGAATCACAAAATGGTTTGTTGGCAATAAACATATGGCAGCACCATGGTCAAACGGTTCTAAATGGGACCTAAACAGATGTACAAAATTATGTTTAACTAATGCTGAAGTTCCTTGGAGTCCTTACAAGGACACACTTCCTCTTCTGTGAGTAAAGAAACAAAGGAAACCCCACTTACTCTAGGTTTTATGTGTAATGAGTCAGATTGTAAAGACTAATATGAGTATGATCCCCATTAGCAGAGAAACCAGTGGAAGCCTTTGGGGTCTGAAAACTTATACCTGCCTCTAAATGCCACCCACACTGCTTTCAGTGCCACTTAAAAGTCACTTTGAAGATAGGGACAGTCTAAGATACGTGTAGATCCCTTTAAACTTTGATTTTTTTTTTTTTTTTTTTTTTTTTTTTTTACTGAATATGATCTATTAGCCTGTGTAAACTCCTGGGCTATTTTCAGATGTGCACACATAAGCCTTTGGATGGGTAGCTATTCATTTGGAAAAGGGGGCTACAGGGGCAATTAGAAATAGTTTGAGGTTTGCCGATGACATAAGACAAAGATTTCTATCTTTAGAGGAGCTGTGGCGGTCACACATTTCTGTACATTCACAAATTACAGGGCAAGCTTTGGCCCTCAACCCACCGAATGCATTCCTTCCGAAAAGTGTCTGCTCGAATTTCAGCCGGGGGTTTCTGCTCAGTGGAAATATGAGTGTTCTGAATGGACAACTTCTATGAAATGGAGTTTTATTCCTCTCGGATTAAATTAGCTCTACTTTGGGGCTCGGGGTATTTTTTTGTATGAATGATGAATTCTGCGGTGGCTGTGGAACGCCGGGCTTGTTTACCCTTCCCTCCTTTTTCTTTTTTTTTCTGAAACGTTGCTCGCTATGAAATGGACTTTTTCTGCTTGATATGACAAGAGTGTCTGTGATTAGACTTCCAAGCATGATGTAAGTCACCAAGGCTATTTGTGCCAGTCCCCTCAAAGCCAAATCATATTCTAGCGTTGGAGTGTTTATATACACAAGTATATGGAGAAACTTTTAAACAACAGTGAGTGGGTACAGACTGTTTGGGTTTTGGGCTCTTGCTGCTCTGATGGCTGATTCTCTCTCAAATTTTGATTATATAATGTGTCAGCACATCACAATTGGTGGTCACTTTTGTCCATTTTGATGTTCAGACAAGAAAATAGGAAACACATTGAACAATTTTGATCACATAAATTTGTATGTTATTTTTTCTCCACCATGGCTGTCTGTGTTAGTTTTTATGATCACTGGAATGCACTTGTGTATTCAAACTTTGTTTTAGCTCTTAGTGACCCTAAAAACGTTATTTTAATTTTAAATTCTATAGTTTTCTTCTATAATTTGCCCTCTGTAGTAGCCTACTTTATATATCCAATAACTCATGAGAGTGTCAGGCCCCAATTCCAGATCCTTGAAGGCGTTTAGAGTATATATTATCCTAAAAATGATGAAGAGGATGATGACGTTTCCAAACCCAGCAGCTAATTACTATGCAAGCGTGATGAGTTGAGATGTAGCAGTCACCAGAGGAGACAATGAGCACAGTCATCTCATGCATCTTTAATATTCTGCTTACATTTTGTAATAGGTGCACAGCGGAGCCAATAAGGGCTTATAAGAGCCCTCTGAATCAATTGAGCAGCCTAGATGATTTTTTTCTGTCTGCTAAATGTAAATGGACTTTTTAAAGAGCACATTCGTTTTCAAACATACCAGGCATGTATTTGTAACTGACAATTAATTTGGTATTGAATAAATTATAGGAGGAGTTTGGTACTGTTGCTACTTCTCAAGAGCAGTGGTGGAAAGTAACCAAGTAGGCTACATTTACTCAAATGATTGTACTTAGGGACGATTTTGAAGTTCTTGCCTTGAGTATTTCTATTTTATGCAACTTTAAACTTCTACTTGAGTATATTTCAGAGGGAAATATTGTATTTTTTTACTCCGCTACATTTGTTTAACACTTATAGCTAATTAGTTTTCAGATTAAGCTTCTACATTTAGAATAAAATGAATGATACGCTTATTTAATATAATATTAAATATTAAACCAGTGGTTATGTTTTCAGTTTGTGACCTGTTGAAAAAAGCAGTGTCTAAGGCTTCAGATATAAATGAGTTGTTAGCAGATTGTTTAATTCAAATAGCAGTTCGATGCCCAGAGGTAAAATGACCCAATATTAAATAAATAAGTAAAGATGAGACAATTGTTGTTTTTTTTTAAGTAAAAATGTGTAGCAGATCTTTTTTCATCTTTCATACTCAATTATTCATTCCACGACCCCTCAAATATATCTTGTGACCCTTTGGGGGGGCGCTGATCACCAGGGGTAACAAAAAAATGGGACTGAATGGAGTGGTTCTATTGGTAGAAACTCTGTTTAACTGCATATAAAGTTGTTGAAACCAGCTCCACCTCGACCAGCTAAAATGCTGCGTACACATTAATGCATCAGTATTACAATCTAATACTATAATTTTTCTACACCGGGTTAACTTTTCAGCCATCTGACTTATGATACTTTAAAGGGACACTGTAATTTTTGAAAGAATAAATAATACAGTCTTTTTCTTACAAATGTAAAGTTTAACTCACCATCAACAATATGCACCCTTTCTCAAATCACTACACTCGGGTTTTACTGCTACAGCCTTACTTGGTCTGGTATGACCAGTAGCTTACAGTGGCTAATGTTATCTTACTTTAGATAGATATTGCTGTGTAACTGATTACTGAGTCAGTTTCTGACTCTTTCTCTTACACTCGGCTTTACTTTTGCTATTATGCTGTAATCATAACCACTTGTGCCTACAGTGGTCGCCGTTCAGCAAACGTTTCTGAGTTTAAGTACTGTACATTTTGATCTTAATAGCTTTTTTCACCATTGCTCTCGACGGGGCTTGGTGTGTGCGCATATCTGACTGCACAACCAAGCATGCCTCCCATTCACAATAACCACTAAAGTCATGAAAGGCACAGCGAGACACTGTGATGGGTTCACTGTGATCAGCGTTTGGGGCTTGAATGTGGTCAGGCCCCCTCCCTGTCCTTTCAGTGGCAGTTCAATGGCACACACCACACCCGAGGCAGGCAGGGGGGAACGCGCCGTAAACCCCGGTGTCACGGTCGCTCCGCCCTCACGTAATCCGTCGGGTACACTCACCCAACGATGACAGTCAGCAGCCTGTGATGTGGTTCCCAGGCCTGTTTATTCTTTGAAAACCCACTAAAAGTAGCATTGGATGGTAAGCTCACCAAAAGGACTCAGTGCTATTATAGGAGCACTTTGGGTTGAGTTTTGATCTGGTGGGTTTGTAAATAGGGCCCTGCCTTGCTGCGGGGCACCACTTTTGGGCTATATTGTTTAGTGTGACCTGAAGGAAGCTTTTTGATATTCATGGTGATTTGTAACCTGGAACAAAATGTCAAGTACACAATTGATATGACTTGTGGCGCTTAGGGTTGTGTACTTCATGAGGACATCAGTGTATGTTTTTCATAATGTTGATGATGATGGACAAAGGCCCACAAAATGTGCCCTGCTCTGCTTTTCTTCATTTCACTGAAGGACAGATTGCATTTTTTTTCCAGGGTCTTTATTTACCCCTGAAAGTCAGTATAACTTTTAAATCTAAATGAGTCCCATAAATACGTCAACTCCCCCATTTTTTTCAGTTGTGGTTTTTAGTGTGAGCTATAATCATTTCTCATCTTTCTTTGTCTCTGTGTCTGTCTGTCTATTTGTGTGTAACGACACACACAAATCCACATACACACACAAACACAGTGTGTTTCTCCTTTTCTAGCGAGAGCTTCTGATGCAAGGGCGGCAATCTGTAATCTGTAGTAATTGCATGTTGCAGAAAAACATTTTTCCGCTGTGGTAATCGCTGCAATATGTGCAGTTACGTTGCCAAAGTGACAGCACCCCCACCCCCTACACACACACACACACACACACACACACACACACACACACACACACACAAAAGAGTATCCTGACTCACTCTGACTTTGCCAAAAGTGTCCAGTTAAAGATCTGGAGAGTGCTTCTCAGGATGACTGAGGGACAAAGACATATAGACAAGCAACTAGTATTGTGACAAACATGGGACTGGTAAGCGCGCGCGCGCGCACACACACACACACACACACACACCTGTGAGGTTGTCATGCTGCATTCACCTTCTGCAAAAGATTTATAGTTCCTGCAAGTGACAGTTTAACTGCCATGTATCCCCGGTGCCAGAGCCCTGCCAGAGCCCAGCTGCCACACACCAATCTGGAGACGAATCTTTCACAGGAGCCACATCAATTCACTCTCCCTGCACCTTTTTAACAGCTACCACACAATGCAAGCAGGTGTCAAAATTACAATGAGGCTAATACTAATCCCCTAATATTACTTACGTCCTGAAGAATTGAGTCATTTGTCAAAGTTCCTCCTGATTAGTGGAAGTTGTAGCCACATTAAATGTTGGGAGTGTAGTGACGGTCTGTGGCTGAACCATTGATGCATATTTATCAAACCATTGTCTACCATTTCACCGCTCTCTGTACTCAACTCTGTTTGACTGCGGCGCAGGTTTATGAGGTCATCATCACCGTGAGACTGAGGGTAAACTATATTGTGTCGAAAAAGACAGCACGTTTTACTTGCTCTTCTCACTGCCTCAGCAAATAATCTCTCTCTCTCTCTCTCTCTCTCTCTCTCTC
>NC_060160.1:20923320-21186283 GCF_021292245.1 Micropterus dolomieu
TGTGTGTGTGTGCATGCCTATTTGCATTGGGCATGGCTGTACTGTGTTGTGACAGGTTTAAGTACATGGGCTTTCATGTGGTTTTAGGGACTTAATAGGCACACGCCACACCTAAACTATATTCTTTGGGGGCCCTCGCTATACAAGTGTTGTTTTCCCCCCACATCTAATCATGGCCCCTTGCTCACATATACACACACAAACACACACACTCCCTTATAGCCAGTCAAAGGGCAAACCGCTGCCCCACCTCCTGAAGGTGCACCTGGCATCTGCAAGTCCACTCCAATTACATCTCCCCAATTACAGGTTATGAACCAATTAGTCACCCTCTCGTTTTACACTGCCCCTATCACTCTCCCTCCTCACAGCTCAAATATGTGGGCATCTGTTAGATATGGGGCAGAGGGTCCTATCATTGACAACATGAGGGAGGTTGCTGGTCTGAGGCATTTGCTTGTCAGTGCATCTTGGGGGGAGATTATATACTGTTATAATAATAATAATAATAATAATAAGAGATAATGGTTGACATGTAAGTAACTCATCCAGGACAGCTGTCTGGAGACAGTTGCCCTGGCAAACTCCAACATGCACATACATTGTAAGAAACACATACTGGGGATAATTTAAGCTGTCAACTTCTAATTTGTAGTGGCACTCAACTTGAACTTTCAGGGTGAGTCAGTTGGCCCTGCTCTAATTCTCACCTCGTTGCTAACATGTTTTTTTTCCGTGTGTGTGCGCGCACGCAAGGAGGTAAGCACAAACGTGGATAAGCAAGTTTGCTCATGTACACATGAATGAGTAGGTATTTTTGTATTGTTGTCTTTTGTTTTTTTATGCTTTGTTTCTGTGGTATGTAGTGGAGTGTGTGTGTGTGTTTTACAGTGTATATGTCTATCCTCCCAGCCTTATGGCTTCATTCCCAGTTCTAGTTGGCATGTGTAAAGATTCTTAGCCGTGCCCATTACACTGGCATAGCAGCCTGAGTGGAAACTCACTGCTCCATAGAGAGAATTCATTCACAATATGTCACTGTATCTGGCTGCTATTTCACATGCATACATACGACCATGTGACCACACACACAGTGTTGTGGAGAGCCAGCAGCTCTGTGCTGTGTGTAAGATATTCCCTTATCGTATGGGGGATTGAATGGAGCTGCCTAAGGGCCAAGGGTTAAGATTCAAAGTGCTTTGTCTGTGATCTCCCAGCTTTCAGTTTCCTTAGTTTTCCAATAGCGGTCTTCCCAGCGCTGGATCTTGTTTATCTTGTTTGCTGGCATGCTCTTTCAATGTCAAAACAATGACATCATTAATTAAGTGTGTATTAAACGTGCAGTTATCAAGAACCACTATGTGTAGTGCTGAATCTTCTGCTACTGAGTGAGGTTTATTTCCTTGTGAAAAAAACTCTTGTGGGTTTTGTTTTTTGTCAGATTATTAATATGTGAATATTATGCAGATGCGTTTAGCAATTTTTGGATGTGGCCACACGTTTTCTTCTTTTCACTCTCATCATCTGTCTCCAAAGTTATGATGTAAGAGTGCTTTTTATGTGTGTGTAATGCATGTGGGTACATGGGGGGACAGAGGAAAAGTAGGCAATGTAGACAGTGTTATCCAATTCCAAACAAAGTCTTCACTTAATACAACCATCCAGCAGATGTCAGTTGTAGGGTCTCTTCCTCTTTCCACATTTAGAATCAGGTCTTCTGTTATTTTACTCACCTCTGCCAAAGATAAACTTAAATCCATGAATGGATTTTTCTGTATTCTGTACGGTACACATAGCTGTTTTTATGCCCTTGACACATGCTCCCTCTGACAGACTGAATCAATGAATGTTATGTGTCATTAAAGTAATGCTTTGGTCCACTTCACATGCTTTTTCCCCTGCAAGAGGCATCTGTCATCGACTTGAGTCCCTGATCCTGAAGCTAATTACCCAACAATGTAAATTACTGTAGGGTTGAGTTGAACCTCTGTTTCTTGAACTGTCCCCTCATCTGCTTTTCCTTCATTTTCTTCTCTGTACTTTTCTCACTTGTATTCAACCCTCAGCTCCACCTCAGCTCTCCATTGTGACTTCTAGCAAGACATCATACCATCCCCAGCTGCTGAAGCCCATGACCAAATCCCTAGCAGATGATAATTCTTAATCTTCACCCTTTAGCTCCCTCTGTCCCTTTTCGCTCTGTTTTTCATAGCGCTTTACTCTTTGAGTGCTCTGTCTTCATACCTTTACACCTATGTATCCGTTTGAGGACTCATCCCATACATGTAAAGTTCAGAGTGAGAATATATTTAATATTCAAATATAAAGCTCTGTTGTAGAATGCTTTGGCTAGTTTAATATGCTTACACATGCATGCATCCAAGTCTGTGCACATGCTTACACATGCTCATGCACTAAAGATGTGTGCCTGTCCTTTGAGGAACGTATGGGTTCTCTTCCAGTGTTTGACCTTCAGACCCAAGGCTCATGTGACTGAAATTCCACTCCACATACACACGCAAATGCTACATACAGAGTGCTCACACAACACACAGACGCTCAGAAATAGGAGCTACACCACTTAAAAACAGTAATAATACCCACAAGCTACTACAGCTCACCGATAAGAAAGCACAAAGATAAATGGCAGCAAACAACAGCCAATTAAATCTTGACTGTTGATGAGGAATCCCTATAGCGTGGGTGCTCCAGTGTTCCCCTACCTAGCTTCAGTTGTGCTACGCTGTGCTCAGCAGGCTGCCCAGCTGGGGCCCAGATGTGGCAGCCATGTCAGCCATGTCATGTGGAGCTGGGAGGCAGAAGATAAGAGGCCGATGGTAGGCCTGCTCCTTGGTCTATGGTCTGTTCCGCAGCAGTTCAACTAGATGTTGTGGTCGGTGCAATCTGAACTTTGACAGCCCATGTCACGCTTAATGCCTCACTTCCCAAATACAGCTCAGTAGGGCTGATTTATATCTACCAGGTGCTACAGTGTGCAAGCAGCTCTGGGATGAGAGGAGGCATGTGGCCATTTCATTAAGGGAGATGAACAAGGGCTGCTCTGTGTGTGTGTGTGTGTGTGTGTGTGTGTGTGTGTGTGTGTGTGCAGATGAGCGGCAGGACGCTGGTCTTTCTCAAATATAGCTCCACAGCACTGTAGCTGTCACAACACTCATACCAGGTCAGGAGAGGAGTGGAGGAAGAGGAACTTATTAACACGCTCCCCATTTCTTAAAATATCACACCAGTATGTTCTTTTCCCTACCTCTCATTTGTCTGTTACCTCTCAGAATAGGATTTTTGAATGCGTTTTCAGCTCGTGGGCATCTGTCTTCCCAAATCAGAGTGCCTGGAGACTTGTAGACACTACCGTGCCAAGTTTTGGTACAAGCATTCAACAGCCAACAGCTTTAATGGTCATATATTTGTTGATTTTCTTTCAACTGCTGTGCAGGAACAACGCTTTGACTCTGCCCCTTGCTCTCCTTCTGTGGGGGCTTCTCACAGAGCATGATGCTTGCCACCCAAGCCTCATCTCTCTCTGTGCCACACACGCCTTCTAGCTATGCAACTCAGACATCTAATAGGAACTGCTTCATTGTTTGCGGATGTATTTTACAATGGGCTTATTCTGTTTCTGTTATAGTTTGATGGCAGCAGGCTTCCCTCATGTTAGACAGGTCTCCCTGGAGGTCTGTGGCTCAGAACATAACTCAGATTTAGTGCATAAGAACACTTATGATTACCACTGTAGGAGGAACTGTTGTCTTTTAGTCACATTTTACCTCTTTATTTCCTGCCAAACTGTTGTGTTTTTCTTCACACAAGGGTCTCTGAACACCGTGGTCGGCTCTGTCAGTGCTCAACGTAGCTACAGATGCTGTTTGATGTTCCTTGCACACTTCTGAGTCAAGTGCTGAGGTGTCTTTCAGCATTGCCCTCCAGGCCACCTTGTTATACACTTAACAAGTTGTTTTCTTTTTGTTTTTCTTCCCCTTTTCTCTGTTGACAGTTCCTCATCACTTCTCTACTCAGAAGGAATGCACATCAACTTCCAAGGTTTGCCTTGGAATCCGTCCTTGTAAACTGTAGGGCAAGCTCTGCTCTCCTTTTAAGATGACAATTGCATCAAGATCTGATTTGAGTGTTCTGTTTATAAACTGCCAGTGTAAAGATTAGGCATCCCATTGGCATGCAGACTAGTGTTCATTGGGCTTGGCTTCCTGAAGACGCATTAACAGTTCTTTTTTCGTCTCAGTGAAATACACCAAGATGTTCCAGAAGTATGCTGTGGAATCTAAAAATACATCTTTGTTTCGTTGGGAATGAGAGTAATCTGAATGTGATACATGTAATTCCACCTGTCAGATTTCCCCCGTTTATTTCCAATGAATGATCCTGGTTAGCCACACAGCTCATTGCAGAAGTGTGAGCAATAACTGAAGATGTGAAGATGTATTCCACTGTGGCACATGACACATACCCATGTTTGAAAGAAATGTCCATCCTTTTAATATTCGTTGCAGGCTTGCTATCACACTCCTTTGTCTTTCTTCAATATAAAAAAAGACTTTCTTTTTAGAGCTTGAGACTATTGTTTCTACTTACTTTTATTTTTCCTGTGTCTTTTGACATTCAGTGTCTCCACAATTCTCGTTCACTTCCTCTTTTAAAGCACAGGGCACATTACTCTTTTAACTTTATTAACTCTCATAATTCGGGGGGGTGCAATAGAAAACACTTTCCCCCTGAGGTTTATTGTTTAAAACGGGTGCAGCTCTTTCCCAGGATAAAGGCTTCAGCTAAGCAGAGAGGAATTTGGGCCAGGCCTCATAAAAAAAAGTATTTGTGTACCAGAAAGATTTTCGCTTTTCCTTTTTTAAATCTTTTTCATTAATGACTTTAGCAAATGTGAAGTGGGAAGTGAATGGTTCGGCTGTGCAGGGTCTTCAAAGGAACCCTCTAATTATTTATCCAGGATATCCTACTCTAGAATTAGAGGCCAGGTCACCATTGGCTTTCATGCCTTTTTCTGTAAAGAAATCATTTCCACAGAATGGTTTCACTGGTACTCTAATCCCTCCTGTGTGTGTGTGTGTGTGTGTGTGTGTGTGTGTGTGTGTGTGTGTGTGTGGGGTGGGGCAATGCACATGGTGGGGTATGTGAACACACAAGAATATTTGTATAGCTGCACCACTCCTCGGTATGAGGTGTATAAAAGAGATAGTACCTTTCCATTTTACACACATAACGCTGCATGACTTTCCACATCTCTGCTCTCGCCCTGGACAGCTTTCACCGACATTACTCAGGTTTCCTGGTCATTTGGCCTTCACATGCCTTCTAAAAGGGATCTTATCACCCTACTCAGGTTTAGACACTTAACCGAACACTGGGCCTTATCCTCAGGCTTGTGGCACTGCCTCACTGTTGCACTACTGAGTCTCTGTGTGACTTAACTCATCCACTCATACCACTGCCTGCACCTCAAAGGGTGTCCCAGCTTAACCACTTAACCGCATAATAGATTAGCTGTTTTCTGACCGTCCAGTACACAGATACTTTCTTAGAGAATACACCATTGATTCATATATTGGTGTCTTCTAAAACTCTCTTTAGCATTTTTCTAAGGGAGTGTGTCCCTTTAAGAATGCTCTGCAGAGGATACTTGTCTAATTCCAGGTGCCAGTGAACCCTGTGTTTTACCAGGTGTAAGGACTGGGTCATTACTAAGGTATTTGTTTTCCAGATTACACAGAAAGGCCCAGGATTATAGACATGTTATCCATGTCCCCTATCTGTCTGTCAAGGCATGATCCCTTTATGGAGCCTGGATCCTGCTCCACATTATGCTCCTGTTTGCTTTCATGCCTGCTGGAGATCCTGCAGACCACATCTCAGAGCTACCATGTTGTTCTGAGGGTCAGATCCCCTTCTCTCCTTTATCTCCCCTCACTCTGTCAACAGGGGCTTGGTATGCTGATCAGTGTCAGCTATATCTATAATAGATGCAGAAATATTGGTAATGACATCTCCCTGTTCGTCCCTATACCTACACTTCTTCAGGTTTTGGATGGCAGGGTAAGGGAGCAGAGCTGTGTGGGTGTGTTTGTGTATGTAGTTGGGTGAGGTCAAATTTAGTCTCAGCCAATGGTCGCTGGTCAGCTGATGGTCTCTCCAAAACATTTACATAATGCCCCACAATTGTGATAATAAACCATTTTATCATTGGGCTCCCAATCAATAATGCGGCTTCTTAAGGTTTAATATTTCAATGATATTGATCATTTTAACAGCTGTGTTTGTGGTTGGCTTGCCTTAACTGCAGCGCTGTGGGAAGGTGTGTTTGTCTGCATGTGTCTGTATATATGTGTGTGTATGGCACCATGCGATCTTGCTTGTATGCAATCTTGATTCTTTGTCACTGTTGGTCAGCCTTGCGGTCCTCCGTACATAGTGGTCTGTCCTTTACTTTCATAACAGCAACATGCCCAAATAAGTTGTGGTCATCGGCTCTCTTAACCCCTCCTATCACCCTCATCCTGTTACTATAGTAGAAATGAAATGGAATGAGTGCAAACAGAAGCTCTGAAAGCACTGCAGTTAGCAGATTTCACTTCCATCCTCTCTTGAGAGAACGTCTGCTTCCTGCAGATATAAATAGGGGCAGATTTGATAATTAGTAGAAATGAAGGTCCTGGAGCTCAAAGACTTTGATCAGCACATTTCCCCCTTTCCCTGACCTTTCATTGGACATGTGTCTTTAGTTCCTTCACTTTCTCTCTAGCTCTATATCTAAATCTCACTTTCTCTATCTCTCAGTCTTTCCTCTGTCTTTACTGCTAATCTGCAAACACTACAGAAACACAGGTATACATACTGTATATCAAAAAATAGGGATGCACCGAATGTTCGGCAACCAAAATTAATCACCCCGAAAATAGCAAAAAAAGCACTTTCGGTGTTCGGCCTAATAAGTCAAAAGGCCGAATGAATTTTACCGAACAATTATGTTGGCAGTGTGGAAGCATTTTAAAGTGTCTGAGAAAGACACAAAAATCGCTGTTTGCACACATTCAGTTCTGCTGAATGGTTTCCTATAACATCCACTCTATCTGTGGCTGAATTCTTAGAAAAGGCAAAAAACGGTCTAACCCGCTTTGAGTGTTTCTGTCACTCGTTTGTGAGAAGGCGATTAAGCTAGCCGCACCTACATTTGGAGTGCACACGTATTCAAGCCTTTAAGGTAAATCCACTGAAACGAACCAGTGCGAGCTGACAGGCAGGTTAGCAAAATTATCCTGTCATTTTCTCTCTTTACAAAGACAAGTATTGCAGTATGAGAGTCCTACCTGAAGAGAGGCTATGAAGTCTTCATGTTAACACGATCCGAGAACCACATGCAACATTATTTATCAAATTAGGTCAAACTTGATGAATTTAGCGCAAGGATATGCATGTGACAACATCCGGTGTAGTGCCAAATTCTGCATGCTTGCCAAGAATTGCCTGCACCTCGCGGGTTATAAAGTTTATTTATGCTGAGAAAAGAAGTGGATGCCAATCTTGGGAGGTAGCCTACAACATCTGTGCTGCCAAATTTTGCATCCACTTCTTAAGGTCCTTTTCAGACACTTTGCTGTGCACATTGATCAAATGCGGTTATTACCACATATTTTTGCTGAATCTCAAGGAATGATACTTCTGCTAAGTGTAATAAAATATTAAAGACTCTAAACGTTCATAAAAGATATACTTCAAAGCATTTATCACCATTGATGAACCCCGCAAAGGATATTATAGCGTTAAAAAGCAGTATTGCAGTAGTGCTTGCAATTCTCAGCAAGCATGCAAATGCGGCATAACAACTGTTTTCAAAATAATGTCTATACAGTATGTAAATAAGATTAATTGGATTATATTCACAGAAAGCATAAAACATATTACATGTGTCCATTAAAAGTAAATGGACACATGTAATTTACTTTACCGGACCCTCTCAGGTCTTGGACCCACCCACCACAGTCACTTGACACTGAGGAAAAAGCACATTTTAACTATTTAATTTATGCAATGATCAAAAAAGGCAATAATAAAATGGAAAGGAAAGAAATGTGAAAAACCTTGTTTGGTATTTGGGAATTTTTTTCATTGTATTTGGTTTCTGCTTCAGCCAAGAATTTTCATTTTGGTGCATCTCTATCAAAAAATATCTTTATGGGATTTCTAAAGGTTTTGCATGTAGAAATCTTCCCAAGGATCATGATCAGTGTGATGTTTTCTGATTGATTAGTGCCAGAAAGACCAGTGTACAAAGTACCAAGTGTTTTCTCAGCATTTCTGCATTCCACACTATGGGAAAGTCAGCACTGCATGCTAAAGGATGTGAGGTTCCATGCCAGACTGGTGCAAATCATTCAGGATCCATGTCTGTCCAAAATTGAGCCGAAATGGGTGGAGTGTATCTAACTAATCTAATAAGTATTTGAAAGCTTGAAGTTATCTCTGTCTTGCAATTTTAGAGTGTGCTCTGTGCACTGGTTTGCCAGGGGGCGAATGTTAGCTTGTGCCCCATAGCCCTTTTCTGATAATACATCAACACCTTAATTCCAAGGATAATTAATGCTGTTATAAATTACAAAGCTTTTGATAAATTAACCACATGGGACATAACAGGAAAAGAATACAGTACAGTCTTTCAGTATGGTTTGTAAATGAAGAAAGATAGTTTGTGGCTGCTGTAATAAGAAATTACTTTTGTAGTAATTAAAATAGTTTTATTCTTAATCTGGCATTCTTCAGAAACCCAGTTGTCATTTTCTTTTGGGTAGCAGTTGCATTTCAGTGTAACTTTTTGGCAATTTTTTTACCAAAACATTAGTGAAAACTGTTTCTAACAGTATGCATATTTAAATGGAATGTATTTTGTCTTCTCTCCCATTATCTCTTCCCCTGTACTATGGTTTGAGTGAGATGATATGAGCCTTCTCACATGTGTACTCCTAGTGTACCATAGAAGCCCCCCCATGCTGGTTGCTAATTGGCGGGAGACTGGGAGCTTCCTGCTGCGTGTTCGCTGCTTCCCTTTGCTATGCCATCCCACCAGGTCTTTCACCAACACTCTGCAGAACCCAGTAATTAACCCACAGCTAATTAACTACTTCTAATTACACCAGCACGCTGTTTCTATCACACCCTCCAAAACTGAGGAAACACTCTAGTGCCACGTGTAAATCCCCTCTAGAGGGTTTTAGAAGTTAGCTGAGCACCGATCAGATCATTTAATCCGATTGTCCTGTGTGGAACATACAGTTCTGCAGTGTGATTTTACTGCTGCTTTGTCTTAAATCACTTTGTTTCCGTTCTGCAATATGGAATGGATTAGTAGAATTTGATGGTGTTGCATAAAGGGTAAAATCATTTTCAAGGTTCTATTTCAAGTCTATTAACAAAGGAGGCAATTGATACTACAAACAAATCAATGTTGCTTTTTTTGGCAATATGAGTTTGCTCATATTGTAATCAGCAAGGATTATTTTAGATGTAAGTGATGTATACTTGTTCCAACACTAGTTTGATGCATAAAGTACACAAACAAAACAACATTTATGAAATCTATGACCTGTGGTCTTGTCTCTATACCATCTATCGTTTCACTGGTTGTAACATGCTTCAGTTCTGCTATCTGTGAGAAATACTCCCAGACATGCCAGTGACCCCCCCTACTCACACACACTCATGTAAACACACAGTACTGTTCTTCCCTGCCTCAGACTCAACACAGCCATGGCTATTTCTGTTCTACAGACTGATAGCTCCTACTGAAGATCATTGATTTTACGGGAAGCCCTGTTTACAGGCTGAGTGCCATCGACCTGAGGTGACTTTTTGCCTCCTGCAGTTGGAGCAATACTGGAGCACCCTTATGACTGCTATAGCAGAATAGTAGAGAGAATATTTACAGCAAACAATAAACAATGCTGTACATGGTTAATTGTCTGATTTGCAGTGTCAGAGGGAACAAGAACACCATGTACCTAATATATTTATAATGGTGTATCGCCTATAGCAGTGGTTGACAAACTTTTTTGGCTCACAACAGTGACCCTGTGATATCGACTAAAAGATGTTATGCATTTTTCCATTTCAGACACTGTGCTACTACTACAGTGACTACAGAATCAGTGTCACTGTTTATTATTTCATAAAAAGTATGAATTTGTTAAAATACTTGATTAATATAAAGTATAATAGTTGATTTATATAAATTACATACATAAAGTTTCTGATGACAGTAAGAGTATTTTACATATAATTTCATGCATTTATTTTCAATTCTGTACAGTAAGTCATCTTGTAACACCAATCTACCCGTTTACAACTACGCTTGCACAGATGTGGCATGGTTAGTCCTTGGACTCAGGTTGTTGTATTAGGTATGGGCTACAGTTGGTTTTGGCAGAGAATAGACAGTAGATAAAGGCAGAAACACTTGCAGTGTTAGAAATGTAATTTCTTAACTGTAATTGCACAGTGTTAAAACCAGAATTTACTAAGTCTTGTCGGGCATTAGAATGGACTTATGTTTAAGAGTGCAATGCATGCACTCCTTTTATTGGCGATTAATTGGAACAAACCTAGGAGATAAACCCGTTCTTCAGTCTGCCTGAGGACTACAATGGTTCCCCCATCAATGAGCATGTCCCTAGTGCAACATCAAAGGCCTTTCCCTGCTTTATCAATAAGAACCCTTCCTTCCCACATCTTCCTGTAACTTGCTTAGCGTTCACGCCATTGATTTTCCAATAAGCGCCCCTTACCCTGCGGTGGCTGGCCAGGCTCTGTGATGGCTCAGAGACCAGACACAGACAGGCAACATCACTGAGGGACAATTGAAAATCAGATCTGGTGTACTGTTAGGGTTGGGGGTATTAAGAAACAGTGTTTTTTCATTTTAAAGAGGTGTTTCCCTCACTGCTGACTTATATGTGGGTAGGAGTAAGGATCAAGGCTGCAACACACCCGTAGCCCAGCGGTTTTCACAGTTCGGGCTAAGTCGGAGCTAATTCCCTCAGGAAACTCTGGAGAACAGGGTCCTCTGGAGGCAAGGTCAGGCCTTCAGGCAGGTGATCAGGCATGCTTATAATCAGATGGTTCCTTAGCCTTTAATTCCTCCCTCAGTTGGCCGGTAAATCCCACCTAATGAAAGGACCCATAACTTAAAACTTATCTCATTTTCCATCCCTACCAAATGACATCCAGACCCACTCTCTGACAGTGTTCATTAGTACTGAGGCCTTTTTACAAGGTTCAACCTGCTTTGTTAAGGTGGTGGTGGAAGGAGGTGAAGTATGAATTTTATATTTTTGTCTGCAGAGAGAGAGAGAGAGAGAGAGAGAGAGAGAGCGCAGGGGGACCCTTGCATAAAGCCTTTGAAGGCAGGTGGCAGCAGGAGTGTGAGTTCTAGAGTCAGGATCTGTGCATCAGCACACTCTCCCTCAGATCAGCTCAGGAATCCAGCCTTTTCTTCCCTCTGATTATCTCTTATTGTCAGCTATGGCTTGTTTTGGCTGCATACAGGCTGCGTATTGTCAACTCAGTGGGCCCACATTGAAAATTACAATACAAGGGCAGAAGCCATGGCAGGATCACTTGTTTTGTGCAATCAGCACTAGTGCCATTATGCACAAGAAAATTACAACTTTTCTACATATTACAGTATATAACCTTACATAATACCACTCAGCAGTAGTCACCTTAGTGGGCTTCTCCATCATTTTGATTTGCGGTTATTAACACAGTCAGCACACGGAGACACCGGCCTCCTCCACTTCCCCTCTTCTTCGACCGCGTCTCTTTGTCTGTCTCCTGGACTTGTTTAGTGCCTCCCAGAGATTAAAGCTTTTCCTGCTTTAAACAGGTGTCACTGAGCCAGGCAGACCTCCGAGAGACAAACAGCGTTATATCAGTTGGCCCATCTGCGACTTGCCGACTCCAGACAATCCCATTGCTCATCAGTAACCACTGCAGGTTATTGAATTACACCATCTTGATTTTGAAGGACAATCCTGTTTTCTGTAAGCAGTGGACACACCAAGCTGGCTCAGAGCTCCAGCGCTGATCAAGAGTCATCGTGTTCTCCTGTCTATTGCTAATTGCTTCAGGTATCTTACAGCAGTAATTTGAATGGATGGGTACATACCCTCGCTAAGGTACACTATAGCCACTCTGTTCAGACTCAAGACCATGCAAAGATTGCAAAAATGAGAGGAGAGAACTTTAGAGGTCATTGTGAAGTAACAGTCTTAACTACAAGTTGTGCATATGGGCAAAGATTTCCCCAGGCCTGGTTGAGACAGGTAGTGGAATCTGGAGGAGGGGCTGATAGAATAGATTACAGGAACAAGGTGTGAAACGCGCCATGCTGAGACAGGAGACTTTTTCCTATGAGGCAGTCCTTTGAGACAAGTCACATTTTCAGCTTTTTTTCCCCCCGTTTCATTTGTGCAGTTTATCCACATGCTTTTAGTTTAAAGAATCACTGTCTGTTTGACATGTGGCATTTTTTTTCTTGCCTTACTCTCACTGCCCTCAGTCCATTTGTATGAAATGGCTGTTGAGCTCATAGCCACTTATTAATGGAGCAGATAATAAATACAGACCAGTAGGGCTAGTATCCCCTCACTCAATATGGCAGCCATCTCTAAATCATGTCTGGCTGTATAAAGCAATCTTGTTAATAAGCCAGCCAGTCTAATATCTTTCATTTTATATGCAAAGCAAGGCAAGGGTCATTGGGGTTAGCTTCTGTAGTGTGTAAACAAAACAAAAATATGGGCCATACTGACAGAAAATGTCTGTCCCCAGGTATTTATGACAATAACATCAACACCATCTTTGAAGTCATATTCTAAATTTCCTTCATCAAAGTCATTGTTTTATCATCCTAGTGTTTCTTCTTTATTGTTACTTTGCCCACACTCTGGCCTATTATTGTTCATTCAAAAGTCCAAATATAAAAGCACATCTTCGAAATGGACAGCCATTATTTTTGTAGTTTAAGTACATATAGGCTAGAGAGGTCTCAGGTATGTTGTGTGGGAGGTGAGCTTTATCAGACATTCATGAAGAGGCAGACAGACATTATCAATTTCTCCTCTCCCTCAATGTTTAATATGTTAGGGTGTGGGGGTAGACTCCATTCGGATCACAGCTGAAATTTGCATCCCTAAGTAAATAAGTAAATAAATCAAGTGCAAGCAGTGAATGTGCTAATCAACCGGGACATGGCAGTGAGCTTGGTGCCGGGAAACTTTGCTCATGTAATATTCAGTACCGGTGGGTTAAAGGGCAGCCCAGAGTTATTGGTTTCAGCCCGATTGCCCCCTTTAATCAATGTTGGCTGCATCCCTTTAATAAAATTATTAGCTCAGCAGTATCTTGTGCTATCATTTTATCTCTTCTGTGCTCTAAATTGCAGCCTGTGTTAGGCCTCTCAGATGCTCGGGGCATGGCCAGCTCCCGAAAGCTCAGCTCCCATTTATTATTTCAGTGGCGGAGGGTGGCTGGAGTGTTTGAAACCAGGCTGAGCGTAGAGGTTATTGGATGCAAGATCTAAACACAGCTGCAGTGAAGTCCCAACCCAGCTTATATATTTTAGTCTCTTAGAAAATACTGCCTTTTATTGCTCTTGTTAGAGTTCATACACACATATATCCATAATGCACATGTATTCTATTCCTATTATGTGTATTCAACTTGAAGATTGAGTGATAATGGCGATACTGTTAAGAATATCTTTTTTAGTTTCCCCCTTTTTTTCCTGTTATGTAAATGTTCAATGTGCTGATGGGTGGCTTCTCAGTGTCTAATTATCTCACAAGGAATCTATTTGATCCATTAAGTTAGCCTGTTTCTCCTTTTTTCTGACTGCAAGTTAATTAAAAACGGATGTAGGATTTGCAGAATATAAGATTAGGGGTGTTGTTTGGAAGGTGAAGATAAAAGATGGTACCTTCCTGATATGGCAGGAAGATGAATCATGGACGGCTTATTAGTGCTTGTCTCAGGTATTGTGTTTAAGTACCTAATCTAACGTAATGAGCATGGTGTCATTTTTCCAATTATATCTCAGACTTTTGTCTCTCACCCATTGCACCATACATTCAATTTTTTTGTCTTTGAAGGGACCTATACATCGGATTGCTTCCATATTTTCTTTCTGATCTGTTGTTAATATGCATAGTAATATTTTGTAAAATATAGAAATGTACGTTTCCAACATTGCCATGATGAGTTATGTGTGCTTATGTATATGCATGTGTGTTTATATTAAACACCCCAAATACAACAACTTTTTATGTCTCCCAATTTGTGTCTCGGCAGGCCTGGATGCGATGAACGCCTCATGTAGGCATCAGCATGGACAGCTGTGAGTCTCCTGTGGTTTCTGGGACAGACGATGGGCTCGGCTCCTCCCAGCAGCAGCAACCACCACAGCCCTGGAACGATCACTCTAGCTCACAGGTCCCCTGCACCAACCAGGCCCCTTCCCTGGACCCCTTGTCTCTCTCTGCTCCCTACCCTCCTCAATCCCAAAACTCCAGTGACAGGGTGAGAGAACTACACTCACAGCAGCAGCAGCCAAAACAGTCATCACCCCCAGCCCACTGTGATAGCTCTGCCACAGGCCAGCTGCATCCCAGAAGAGAGGGTATTGTAGAAGAAGAGCCAGAGGGAGTGAGCTGTGGCGAAGAGGAAGAATCTGAGGACTTAGATGAAATGGAGATTGACAGCTGTTTCCCAAGTCTTCAACCCTTTCCTGGGGTGCCGATGGCTTCAGGGGGAGGGGGCATGCCCACTCTTCTGAGACATCACCCCACACGACAGCAAGGAGCACCTGAGAGTGGGAGTGAGGAAGGAGAGGAGGAAGAGGAAGAGGAGAGCAGTGATGTGGAGAACCTGGCTGGAGAGATAGTCTACCAGCCAGATGGCTCAGCCTACATTGTAGAGAGCCTCAGTCAGTTGATCCAAAGTGGTGGGGGCATGGTACCCAGCCTGCTTCCCACAAACTCTCTCACCAGTGCGGGGAAACCGGGGGAACCTGCTGGGACTTCATCCTCGGTCTACCCTCACATCATCAACACGTTCCACATAGCCTCGTCCTTCGGGAAGTGGTTTGGCAATTCAGACCAAGGTTTCCCCAATACCTCAACCATGGCAGGCCTCAGCCCTGTCCTGCACAGTTTCCGTGTTTTCGATGTGCGGCACAAAAGCAACAAGGATTACCTGAACAGCGATGGGTCTGCCAAGAAGTCCTGTGTATCCAAAGATGTTCCCAACAACGTGGATTTCTCCAAATTTGATGGGCTTGCCCTATATGGCAAGGGTAAGCCCATTCTCATGTGTTTTATCTGCAAGCTGTCCTTTGGCTATGCGCGTTCCTTTGCCACTCATGCCGTCCATGATCACCGCATGACACTGTGTGAGGACGAGCGGCAGCTGCTAGGGGACAAGCATGCCTCTGCCATCATCCAGGGCATTGGGAAGGATAAAGAGCCCCTCATCAGTTTCCTGGAACCAAAAAACAAGAGCACTCCTCTGCCACCTACCCTGCTTCCCATTAACTCTGGCCAGAGCTTCTATGGCACATTTAGTGGTGTCCATCTGGAGCCTGGAAGCAGCAGCGGGGGAAGTGACACCCTCCTGAACAAAGACTCTGACTCTGGCCTCCAGCAACAACAACAAACCCCGCTAAGCTCAGTCCTCTCTCTTGGAGGGTTGAGCATTCCTAAAGCATCCACTCTTACCTCATCCCCAGGCTCTGCCAAAGACTCCAGTGCCCTGCCGAAACAGGGAGGGGGAACAGAGGAGCCTGCTGGGAAAGAGTTGGCATACAAGGACGAGGATGGGGACACTGAGAGACATGAAAGCAAGGTGCACCTACCGAGCCAGATGGGGGGCTCAGAAGAAGAAGAGGAACTGTTATTAGGGGAAGAGGAAGATGAGGTGGAGGCAGAAAGCTCTGCAGTGGCCTGTGGTGGTAACAGTAGCAGCAGCGGGGGTGAAGTGGGGGAAACAGCTGTCTCAAACCAAAGCATTTCCAAATCTCCTTTATTAATGCCTAGTAGCGCTCTCCAGCCTTCTGCCTGCACCTCTGCAGTCAGTTCCACACTCAACAGCAAAGCCCCTGCTTCCACTTCCTCTGTCAAGAAAGAGGATTCAGCTGCAGACGGTGGGGGGAGGATCTCAGAACTCCCTCTGAGCTTTAACTGCCAGGGGCCCACTGTTCCCATGGCAATGGCGGCAGCTGCCGTCAGAAGGAGCGAGGATGACACTGCTGGCACTTCCTCTTCACCTCGGTCCTCCAATGCTGCTGCTGATGAAAGTGCCAATCGAGATAGTGCCACAGCTCCAGAACCAAATGATTGCCAGGCAGAGGGAGAGGAGGAAAATGGAGCCCTTCTGCACCATCATCACATGCACCACCATCATCTTCACCTCCAGCCTTCATCTCATGGCCACTCCCACCCTATTGCAGGGGGCTCCTGTGACATAACAGGGATGGGCGAGTGTTCACAGAACCATGGGCCTGGTGGCAGCGGAGGAAGTGGGGTAGAATGCCCTAAATGTGACACCGTTCTGGGTTCCTCACGCTCCTTGGGTGGTCACATGACCATGATGCATTCACGCAACTCATGCAAGACACTCAAGTGTCCAAAATGCAACTGGCATTACAAGTACCAGCAGACGTTGGAGGCCCACATGAAAGAGAAGCACCCAGACTCTGGAGGCTCATGTGTGTACTGCAGCAGTGGTCAGAGCCACCCTCGTCTGGCTCGTGGAGAAAGCTATACGTGTGGATACAAACCCTTCCGGTGTGAGGTACGTAGGAAAGAAATGTACTGACGCTCGATTTTATTTAATTTATTTTTTTAAGGGGTTCATTTGAAGTTGTTTTTATAGTGTTGATTTGTTAAGCGATTTAGGCTTATGTAAGTATATATTATAATAAGTATAATATTTAAAAGTAGTGTATGTATCACTTTATTGCAGTTCAAGATAAATTGTCCTGTATTTTCTAGGTGTGTAACTACTCGACCACCACAAAGGGGAACCTAAGCATCCACATGCAGTCAGACAAGCACCTGAACAACATGCAGACACTGCAGAATGGAGGCTCCATTGGCTCTGCACAGGAGCAGGTGTTTGGACATACCCCAGGAGGAGTGGTAGCTGTCCCCTCAGTGACCCAGGCCAGTAGCCATCACCCTCCACACCATCATCCTACACAGTCCTCCGCCCATATGGCTGGACCGTGTGGGGCCCCCTCCCCGACCAAGCCAAAGAGCAAACCTACTTGGCGGTGTGAGGTATGCGACTACGAGACCAATGTGGCACGGAACCTGCGTATCCACATGACCAGCGAGAAGCACATGCACAACATGATGCTACTTCAGCAGAATGTGACTCAGATGCAGCATGGTCGACTTGGCTTGGGAGCCATGCCTTCACCCTCGGAGGCTGAGCTCTACCAATATTACCTGACCCAGAATATGAGCCTTCCACCTGGCCTCAAGATAGACCCAGCTGGAGCTGAGGCACAGTTCCTGATGGGGAGCTTTCATCTGGATCCCAACATGGCCGCCCTGGCCCCCGCACTTGGTGAGCCCCATTTTGCATCTCTTACTCTTAGAAATTCCCCTACTTGCCACATAATCACAAAGTACAGTTCACAGTTATTTCTTTCATGTGGAATCATATTTCAACTTCACCGTCGTGAATCCTACTTCATCCATTTACAGGAACACAGAACATTAAGGTCATTCGCTTTTTTATTGAGATAATAAAACACAAAGTGATGAGCAGGAATATCCACATATTGCCCCCTCTCCACTGCTATGTATATTTTTTTAGTTTTGGGGGCTTTCTCTTGCCCTAAGGTATGCCAGCCCTAGTGAATTAGACATAATTCTGTCATTTTATAAGCAGTGTCACTGACATGAAGAGTGAGAGGTAAAAGAAAGATTATACATTTAAAACAAGTTTACTGGGGGGCTTACCCCAGACCCTTTCATACATCCTCATGGCAGTAGGCCTATCTCAATGCCTTAATCTCACATCCATAGTAAAACTTTCTTGCACACAAAACCAGTCTGCAAATTACTTTAATCTACAAATGTAAAACTATGAAGGTGCCAAGTAGTCCAGAGGTAATTTGTTTTTCCTCTCCCACAGTCCTTAACAGGACATCTAAGTGACACTGTGTTGATGTAATTTTGACTGAATTATGAAGTTCACTTTGTGATACCCAATTTTGCTCACAAAGGTGAGTTGAAGGGCCAAACCTCTATGTTCTCTTCTCCCTGCCCTCCCCCTCAGGCAGCCAGCCTGAGCCTTTTCATGGAATTATTCCCAAACCGCTGCTGAACTTCACCACTGAGATCTCAATTTTTTTCCTACTTTGTAATTGCAGCTATAAATTTTATCTTGGTCAAAGAAGGGAGGTTAGACGGCTCAGCATGGGTAATTCAGCAGCATGGCGGAGTGTTTGGCATGCCAGTTACAACCCCACAGTTTGTACAGACTTGTCTCCAACTGTCGCCAGTTCAAAGACACAAACAAGAATTGATTGCTGTGACTAATTCTTTCTCCCCCTCTTCTGCCATCTGGTTCATTTTCCTGTGAGGTGACTTGTAATAAGCATGTTACAAGGGAGGCAATGATGACACAGTCTGGGGCCATAAACTACAGTGGTGTCATCCTTGGTCACACTTTAAGGAACTCTTAAAGCCATCATACACAAACACTCTGATATTAACTCTAAAGTGTGATACATAAGACTCAGTAAATCTCTTGAGAGAATCTGGCATCACAAGAGATCTCAGACCAAGCAGCTAAAGTGAGAGGTGCTCTTTCATGCCATCACTGTGGATTTTTGACTTCTGAGTGTATTGCTGAAGAGAGATAACAAATGTTGACCTCACATGATCTCAGCCTCCTGGTAATCCTCATTCCCAATACTCAGCCATTGTAGAGAAAGATTTGAGGTGGGTGCGGGATGTGACTTTGTTATTTGGGCTGGTATGTGTTGTCTATCGTATTGTGAAGCAGCACAAAAGACAAGTCAGCTGTTGACTTATAAACATTAGTTTTAGAAAGTTAAAAAACAAAGAATGATGATGTGTAAAAATTCTTCTTTATGAGTCAGAACCTTTTAAGATTTGCCTAGCACTAGCAACCTATAAATCTGGACATGGGTTGACATATATTTTCACAATATTATAGTTTCACTATAAAATAACTTTTAGGAAAACTGTCTACAGCCAGAATTTAGTAAGAAACAGGATCCAGGTCTGTGATAATTCATTGAATCTGCTTAGTAATGGAGCATGAGAGCCAGGTAAAAATTAGAGGTGTAAGGTGCAGTAAAAGTAGGACTAGGATAGCGATTGGGCATGCATGTTTATCTGTGTGTTTGTAAGAGAAAGAGCGTAAGGAGCCATGACTGGGGAGCTGGGTCTGTGTGGGGAGTGATTTCAGAGGGCTTCTCAAAGGTCTCCCTCTCCTGGCTATAAAAACTCAGGTAATGGAGAAAATTCCAAGAGCAGACTGCATACTGCAGCAATAAATAAAAAGGAGCTGCTGGAATTAATTTAGTGTAAAGCCAGGCGGGGTCAAGCCTGCATGCTCAGTCTGGGCAGTGAAAGATTAAAGATCAGCAAGCAGAGGCAAAAACGCCGGCTGCTTACCTCATTTCTTAGCATTAATTTTCAAAGTCAGCCTTCCCAGACTCTATAGACATCAGTTCTGTGATTGGTGTCATAGGATGTGTGCTTTCTGTGTTTTTTTTCCCCTCTCCATTATTTAGACTCAGTACCAAGCAGAATTAATCTGTTAGGTGTCCATACTGATTTAGAGGCAATCTGGAGAGAAAGAAGCAGAAGAATCCAAGCAAAGAAGTGAATTCTTTTATATTATTAGTCGGCGAACAAGGGCGATGGATTTGATTTACAGTAATGTGTGCATGGGAACTCCTTAGTTCTTCACTTATAATAAAATAACTAGGTTTTTCAGTGGAGCTCATGGCTTCTCGAGTTGATTTATAGACAGGCCATGAGTGCGCCAGACCAAACAGGGCAATGTGTATGTTTATTCTCTGGCAGTGTGAGGTTTTGATCCCTATTGAAAAGTCCAGGCTTTCTTCTTTCTCAGCTCAATGCTAGTAAAGCTATAGGCCCATAAATACATACATGCACTTTATCCCCTCCTAGCAATATCATACCGGCAGACAAAGCATGGTTTTTCTAAGTTGAACATCGTTACTTGTTATTCATGATGAGAGTGGCACAACATATGGAAAACACCATGCTCTCTAACTCTAAATAATAAAATAACAATGTACACATCCTAAAGTGAATTACTAATAGATAAAAGAAGTGAACTTAGAAACCTGAACTAGTATTGAGTCTTTGACTGTCTAACATAATGATATATGTATAAAAGCAACCATCTAAATCCCTTTTAACCCTTTTCCTTTCTTCTTTGTGTCCTTGTGTTCTAGTAGGTGGGGAAATCCCTATGGATGTGCGACTGGGCGGTGGCCAGTTGGTGTCTGAAGAACTGATGACCCTGGGAGAAAGTCTGTCACAAACCAGCGATCCCTCCCTCAAGCTCTTTCAGTGTGCTGTGTGCAACCGCTTCACCACTGACAACCTGGATGTGCTTGGCATGCATATGGGAGCTGAACGGAACCTACCAGAAGAGGAGTGGCGTGCTGTGGTGGGCGACTCTCACCAGTGCAAGTTGTGCCACTACACCACTCAGCTCAAGGCCAACTTCCAGCTGCACTGCAAGACAGACAAACATGTGCAAAAGTACCAGCTTGTGGCCCACATCAAAGAGGGGGGCAAAGGCAATGAATGGCGCCTTAAGTGTGTAGCCATAGGTAATCCAGTGCACCTGAAGTGCAATGCCTGCGACTACTACACTAACAGCCTGGAGAAGCTGAGGATGCACACTGTTAATTCCCGCCATGAGGCTAGCCTCAAACTGTACAAGGTTAGTAGTCCTCATGTCCTTTATCAACCCCACCACTCCGGACTTTTTCATGCAGCACAATAGACAACCTGCAATATTATTCCACAATTTACTATATTTTATTATCCAATTTAACTTTGAGTTTTACACAAATGTCAAAATGTGTCCTTAATCCTCTCCTTGCAAATTTGATACTCCTCCACAAGACACAGTAAATGTTCTAGTGGTGCCCACACCATTAAACTAGCTGCTCTACCGAAGCATGAATGATAGCTTTGTTGTGCCTTTCCTTCCCAGTAGTCAAACAGAAGCAGGGCCACACTGCTGCCATGAGAAGAACATGGCAGGGGAATGGTTTGGAGGCTTGGGGTGAATCACTTGGAGACGAATGAAGAAGTGTGAGGAGACAGAGGTTTGGTGCTAATACTCCTCGGAGCGGGAAAGGCTGAATCGTTCTCGACAGCCGTATTGATTTTTGCTGGACTTGGAGCTTCACCTTCTCCTCTAATCATTCCATAATAGCCAATGGATGAACACTCTCCGAACAAATGGCCATAAATCTAACAGGCCTGATTCCACTTAGGTACCTATCCTGTATGTCTGCGGCTTTGGCCACTCTGCGCTTAACCCAAACTGGCATAGCTGCGCATACACACACACACACACACACACACACACACATACACACAACAAAACACAAACAAACGCTGACATCACATATTCCCTGTAAGCCTATACTACATACACATCAACATAATCTAACATTTAACAATGTAATGTGCACTGTCTCCTAGTACATGTTTGTTTTATTTATATTAAGTCCACTTCGATGTCAAGTGTTTGACTCTTAAAAAGTAAAGACACTTTTATATTTGTATTTTAGTATATTATGGTATTACTACTTTTGGAAAGGAGGTAATAAAATGCATGTCAAAATGTGCTGCTTCAAGCTTTGTGCTTTAAAGCATGTTTAAAAACTAACTAATATTCTGTTTTAAAATAAAATATTAAACATACATTTATGCTGAAATAACAGTAAAAGAGAGAAATACATTTTTAGTGTTTTGTGAACGGGGAAGGTGTGGTGCAGGGCTCCTAGTACAGCTGTTAAAGGGGACACAGGAGGTGTCAAAGGGAAAGGGTAGTTTGGCTTGTCAGTCTATGGTTTGCACCAGGACAATATAGATGTATACAAATACAAAAATGCAACATAATCTGTGAATGTGTTGAGTCAGTTGTGAGACAGCAGAAAAGCAGAGTAAGATATCCTCGTGTCATCCTCTCCTAGTCTTAGCTGCTGGACTTACTGGCCCACATTCCAATGACAGTCTTACATTAGAACAAAATGGAGAGGCTCTGGCATACACTCTTCCTCACACCTTCGGAGGGAGAGACTTTGTCTCGCAGGATAGGGTACAATTTATATTATATTATCTTTGTGCTTTCCGCTTTGCTGTGACCCAAAAAGGCAAAAGAGAAACCTATATTTTCTCCTTTTTTTTTTTTTTTTTTTCCCCATGCAAGTTTTTAAGAAAGAAGAGACATGTGTCACACTGCTGCTCAGGCTGTGGGGGATTAAATATGTAAAACACATCCAGGCATGATCATTTTTTATGACTTAAGCCTCTTAAAATGGCTCCATATTTCTTAAAACCAATTGATCTTCTGAGTAAGACTGGGTGTGCATTTGTCCAGAAATTACCTGCTCTCTCAACCCGAGAACATTGCTGTCCACATAAGCTGTCCTCATCCCAGACACTGTTCAAAAACAGAGATGTTCATAAGTTGACAAGAATTATTAATATTTTATGACTCACAAATGTGATTAGGGGACAACAAGTACATGCTTGTGAGGCCTCTTGGCAGCACTGACTCCCCACTTGACAATGTCATGGTCTTCGTACCGCGTTCGATTTACTGTCCTGCTAGAGATACTGACAGGCAGAAACCCACAGTGGCCCACAAGTCTGTAAACCTAACTTGGTATATTATGCAAAGACGAAAAAAGGAACATCACCATTCATTTATTCCTCCCCAAAGAAATCTGATGCAAATAGCACCATTTCTAACCTTTTTGGGGAGAAAATAAATCATCAAGTCAGCATAAACAGGCTGTAAGATGTGGGAGATGCTTGGGACACTTCACCCAAATCAAACTGGTTTGCATTAAACAGGCCCTTTGTGTGCACAGCTCCATATAAATTGGAGCCTGTAATTACTGGAATTAAAAAGGAAGGTTTAAACTGAGGGCTAAGCTGGATGGGATAATTTGAGAGTCTGTGGTATGCGGCCCATATTAGGGCTTTCTAAAAATATCACCCCCACCACCCCATGTATTGGAATGTTCCAAAAGACCACAGAAAGATCCAGCAAGTCATCCTGACCACACTGACCACCACACAGTGGGGGGTGATGCTGTCTTCCCCTGTGTGCTGTGTTCTCAGTTGAGAGATACCCATTCGGAGCGTTGTGTGTTCGGCCAACACACTCCTGTGCTCTGGAGCTAACTTTCACCTTCTTTTCCCATGAACCATTGGGTTTTCAGTGGCTCTGATGATAGCACGATGGTCACTCCTAAACACAAGCAGATGGGTTGCAGTATCCAGATCACTGAAATGTTAGTGTACTGAATGTTTTTAGAATATGTAGCTCTCCCCTGAGACTCTCTTTTCATCTTGCACAAACCCAGCTTTCATTCTCATTTTGCAGTTAGCCACGTACAATATGTGAACATGATAGCCCTTATACCACTAGCAGGAGGCCTCAGGGCTTGGGTATGTGTTAGTGTGGAGGTGAGATGAGTGGAACTAATCCAGCTCCCAGGCCCTGGCTGCCCTGGCTAGACAAAATGGGTGGGGCCTAACCAGGCCCAGCCACAGGCCTCAGCTTCCAGTCAACAGTTGGGGGAAAGGGGGAGGAGCATGGGGGGTTAGCTGGCTACCTTCCTTGTCTCGGGGGCCGGTGCAATCGTCGGTAATTGAGATTGATTGGATGTTATTTTTCCTCTTGCAAATGTAGTCCATTAGCTTGGCACATGCATAATCAGTTTAGAGCGCAGTTAGCCGAATGTAATCATGTTCCTCGGTGTCTGCAAGCACAAAATCCACTCCAGATGCCGCTTGGCCATGGAAAGAAAAGGAGAAAGTGCCGTCACTATCAAATGGGAATCTTTAACCAAGAAAGTCCTGACACCCCTCCCTCTGTCCTTGTTCTGCTCTATTGAGCACACACATAACTGTACAAATGTTTCTCTCTGCCATACACACACAGTCCCATCCAATGTCTGTTCCTTGGTGATGGGAAACAGCCTTTGATCATATGTTCTGCACATTGAACTGCACTAACATAGTGTTAAGTGGAGCCCAGTGGCTGGCCCATTAACCAACACAATACATCTCTATCTAGCGTGGAGTTACTGCTCTTGTTTTACCCTTCAGTGCAATCCAGAAGAATCACTGAACACTGCAGAGAGCAAATAATCACAATTAAACCTAATAGAGGAAAAGAGGTAGTAATGTAAATGAAGGTATTAGTGGTTACACGAAAATGCATTAAGGTGTTTCGCTGATGATCCTGCTCAGCAGAAGACTAGCTTCTGAGTCTCAGGAATGCAAGACACAATGATCTCTCCCCATAAATACCAGGACTGACTCCAATCCTCTTGGACTATACAATAGTTTGTATTTGGGGTACATCCACAAAATAGGTTATAATTGTGTTCCAGCTCTAAAATAATATGCAATTAAATAAAGTGTATTTTGGACTCATCCTGGAGATCGGTCCTAGTGACGGATGGCTGATTTTTAGCATTCCAGATGAGTTTTCAGATTTCTGCACATCGATAGGATTATTATGGAATCTTGTTACCCCTCTCTACTGTGATAGGGTCAGCGCTTCAATGTCTTATTCCTCTCCTCAACCCCTCAACTTTTCTGTGATGTCCCAGTTGTGCATGATGTTTTTTGGTGGTAGTGTAGTCAGATGAAAGAGCCCAAATTGTCACTCTGGCCAATGTCAAAACAAGCAGGTATTGTGAGATGTCCTCTAGCTAAATGATGTCTAGTGGGCGCCTGGCTTTACCCACTCACCCACCACACATTTCTAAAAGGAGGGGGAGGAAGAGGATGGAGAGACAGACAGGGTGGGGGGGACAGGAGGGTTGGAAGGATAGATACTCTGCTAATTATCATGGCTACCCTATGATTGTTCAGTAATAGTGCTCAGTGGGAAAGGTTGCAGCAGTTCCAGGAAGAGCTGAGCTCTGATTTACTGGTACTGCCGCTCTAATAAAGCGCTCCATGCACATCCTGGGAGACAGCCCATTCTCTCCTTTCACATGCACAAGCGTGTGAATGCACACACAAACACACACACACACACACACACACACACACACACACACAGCAATCTTGTAATCTAAAGTGCCAGCAGATGACAACATAGGGCTCATGAAATGCATCATTTTAATTGCTTATAGAAGTTCTCATAATTCGGTACAAGTGATATACATGTGATCAAAGGCATAATGTCACACTAGGGAAGTATTTAAATTCTGTATGGGCCTCTGTAACACCTCCTCAGTCAACACAGTCATGATCCTGAACCCCAGTTACCCTCTTTGTGTCAGTAGTTGCCTGCAGGGTGTTGAACTCTAGTGTCCTACTTCGAACAGATCTCAGTTACTGTGAGGAGTGAATAGAACAAGGAAGGAGTGGCATACATCAGTAAGTAAGAGTGGATTGGAGAGAGGGGCTGTCAGGCAAGTGGAAGGGGGAGGGGCTAGGAGGGCTTAGTGTTTGGCAATGTGCAAGAATTTCACAACTCCTCTAGCTCCCACACTTTGAGAAGGCCGGGGAAAGGGTCGGGCTTTGACCCGTTGCACAGCTGCTGCTGCTGTTGCTGCTGCTGTTGTTGATTGTATGTGCAACTGCCCTACTGTGGGTGTTGCTTGGACTTACAAAGTGACAGTGAAAGAGAGCGAAATAGGGGAAGCAGAATGCTGGTCTTCCCCCCCACCTCTTTTTTCAGTGGCTGTTTACCACAATTGCCAAAGTTTAAAGGGGCCCAGTGCATTACCGACCTGGTTGTCCATCCTGGGTCTGCGTTGCGTCACACAGAGCTATTGGAGGATTAAAGAAAGGATAGAGATGATGTCTTACATTATCAGTAGGCAGTTGGAGATCCTTGGTCATTGTGTTAATGATTGTTTGTCTGTATTTTTTGTTTTGTTTTTGGACAATAGTATAGCAGAGCACACTCCTGCTAATGTTCTAAGGATCTGCTTAAGGTTAAATATCTTTAATCGATAATGCTGGAAAACTAAACATTCCTCTCAGCTAAATCCTCTGTCTGTGTCCCCCATCCGGATGTTGTACTCTTAGTTCTTGGCTTGTTAGAAGTCCCTTGCTCCTCACTTAAAAGCAAAGTACTGTTAATGTTATTGTCTACCCACTGATTATCTTATTAAATCAACAGATCTAGCTCCCACAAAAAAAGAACAAATAAAGCATTCAAGGCTTAAATTTGTCTTTACATTTTGTAATTATGACAAAAGGTAAGATTCCTTTAAAGTTGAGGATGTCACAACTTCTTGCAACAACCAGAGTATCTCTGTATCCAATTCATGTTATACTCTATGCTCTGGCTGCTTCTGTCTTGTCAGGATGATATTAGAGAGATCACTCGTGGGCCTGTCTTTTTACTACCTCCACTGCAAAGATGCCACAAAGACAGTATTCCTTTTGCCTTTTCTTAAAAAAGCCCTGTTTAAGATTCATGTTATCAGCAGCCTCTACAATTTCCTCTGAACTTATGTATTTGGTAGTCAAACTGCAGTAAAATGAGTTGTCATGTAGGGTGACGGTCATTACATTTACATGCACTCAAATAATTTTTTTTTTTTTTTACGATGAATACCCACATTGAAGTGATTGATAAAGGCATTCATGTTTTGCAATAACCAAACTTCCCTGGAATTATGTGTGGTGTCCTTCAGGCTCACAAGAAAAAATTATAGTATAGTAGCATCATTAATAATACTCTTACTATGCGCTGTTTCTTATAGTTTTAGTTGTAATATAAAGGCTCCTGCAAGTGGTTTGAAACAAAAAACAAAAAAACTCAGACTTAGTTGCTCATATATTTAGATGCAAACAATATGTCTGGCTATCATGACTTGAATGAAGCATCTCACAGGTCTTTTTGCTCAACTGGTCAATACATCTGCCAACCTTTAGCCACCGCACGTGAAAGACTAACAGCAGCAATTGACAGGTAAACACTGCTTTGATGAGGCCAGATGTAGGCTCCTGTGAATCTTTGTAGCTCCTAAGCTGAAGGGATGGAGAGAGTGAAGCAGGCAGGCTTACCGGCTCTTTGCCGTCAATACATCAGTGGCTAAGCCACCAGATTAATGGCCTCCGAGTGGTCAGGGCCACAAAACTACTCAGCTTGGAGGTCTGTGTTCAATGGAGCTGTACATGAAGGCAAGGTAGGGTGAAGAGACAGATGAGGAGAGGGGAGGAGGTCTTAGGTACCAGGATGAGCACACAGGGACCTCTAGTCTGTTTTGGTTTGGCCGACGGAGTAGAGTCTCGGGACAGATAAATTTTATAGGATGATGGATATGTGGCCCTGGCTGTTGTTTAATTTCCTATGCCTTGTAATCTTCCACTTGTAAGTCCAAAATTATGTTTGAGTAGCTAAACACACTATTATAAGCAGTATATATTATATACATATATTTTTAATTGAAGAAATGTGCATTTGAGAGTTCTTTATGTAATTGCACAACCTGTTGGCTTTGTTTTTTGTTGGAAGGCAGCTGGATTCAAACCTATGCTTGATTTACAGTACTGCAGCCATTTAAATTGCTCCTAAGTGTGCAGAGCACACGCTGCCTTTGTTTTACCTAGGGTTTTTTTGTTTTAACAAATCTGCCCCTAAGGTCTTTCCATTTTGTGGTGCATCGATTACTGTTGGATTACAGAACTTCAGCAATTTCTCGCCTGGATTTCACTGGCTGTTTGTTGTTAGTGATGGGTCAGCATGCTCTCCTCAAAACAGTCTATTTTGAATTGGTTATGTTGTGCTAAATCTGATGTGAAGTTGTCTGTGCAGTGAAAAGTCCTCCTCACCCCTCTCTGACCACTGTCAAGCCTTGAGTGAAAATTAACCTTCCACCAGTTTCCTGAGGACCACATTCTGGCGTAGAATTTTTATTTGAAACAGTGGGGCCTCAGAAGCCTTTCCTATAGTGCCAAAAGAGAATAGCCGTCTCTTCCTGAACTTCACGGCGCTGGTTGTCCATCCATGTTTTGCGTAATTGCTGTGTGCTAGAGTTCAGGGTTAGAACTGGGAGCTGTAAATCTATCAGTGTTATGCAGACAATGTTTTCTCCAGATGTAGAAGAAAAGATTTCATCCTTTTGTAATTAAGCGGTGCAGCCCAGGGTGTCATGCTTTTTTTTATTGGGGGCCCTGGAAAAGATCATTTTGCACCTTGTTTTCTCATCATGCCTTTTATTCTTCAATATAAAAAATGGATAAAATGGAAAGATGAAAATGAAAAACGAAGCAGAGAATAGAATCTCTTGTTTAAATTGTAATATGGAAATTACTTGGTAGTGATGTAAGAGGTAGTGCAGGGGGGAGGCACAAAGGGGACAAAGGCATAGTCATGGAACCAAAGCAATTACATAGTTCCCCAGATGAAGAATATCGGAAAATAACTTCTTTTTTAACCCCAGGAATGTTCCCAAATGTTATCTTTCCCACGGGTGCTGTCTTCCACACCTGTGTTCTACTTTAAACTTACTGCTGGAATATGAGAGAGGGGGAGTGAGTTGGGGAAAGTGATAGAGAGTGAAAGAGAGAGAGACAGGTTTAAGAGTTGGGGACAAGAAAGCTCTTCTGCTTCTCAAGGGCACAGATACTTTATGGCCTTCACATTCCTTCATGACAAACTGATGCCCAGAATAGACAGAGCACTGTTACAAAAAAAAAGTTTAACTACCATGCCCATTTAAGCCCCACCCCAACATATCATCTCTGTTCCCTGCTCACCTTCACCTCATCCTCCTTCGTTTATGTGGCAAACCTCAGGTTCACACCGTCTGATGCTCTTCTTTTACTAGCCAAAGCTGGTGAAAGCAAGGGACTGAAGGTGCGGTCTTTTGTTTAGTATCAGCGGTTTCACAAGTTTGTGTTTTATAAAGTCCTTTTCAATCTCATGTTGATTTACAGAGCTTGCTTCAGAGACGCAGACAGCAGAGAAAGTCTCCCTAGCCACTGAACTCCTAGGCTCACACCCAGATCATATACTGTCATCCCTCTCTGCCTTCCTTGCCAGCCCCACAAACTTTTTTTTTTTATAATGTCACCACATTCAATCAACACTAGTCCTAAAATGAAGGACTGCTGAATAATTCAAAGTTGGATCCTTCCTTCAGATGGCCTATCTCTGTCACTAGATAGGAATTTCCTTAATTTATGCTTGTTAGGTTGGAATAGTCATGTTGGAATAATTTGAACCATAAGGGCTGTCTGTGCAGCTACTGTTTAAATGAGAACTCTGGGAGCCGTTAAAGTTTGAACATGAAATTGTGAGATCTTGAATGCAAATTATTATTCAAATGATCAATGTATTAATTTGCATGCTGAGAGACATGGGGGGGCGGGCAAAGAGAGAGAGAGAGAGAGTGAGAGAGCATCTTAATAAGATCTGTAAAGCAAAGTATTTGAATTTTTGTTGATGTTTCAGGAGTTTTGCAGTTGTAAGTCCTAGTGTGAGCTAAATCACTCTCTCCCCTTCTCCTTTTCTTCTTCTCTCTCATATGTGTCATACACACATCATCGTCATCATTATCGTCATTCACACACAACAGCAACAGCAGTTGCTTTTGTGCTCGCCAATGCACAGACACAACCATTTCACAGATGACTTATAGGCGATGTGATGCTTTGGAGATTACTCTGCCCATTCTGCCAGATCAATCTTTTTTTACAGTGAGGGTATGCCAGCTGTGTTTCAACTTGGTCACCCTCTTTTTTTTTTTTTTATCAGTATACCAGTTATCACTTTTTATTCTTCCTAATTCAAATAGTTTCATCTCCATTTTTTTTTCATCAGCTCCTTTTGAATTTCTGGGGATATAATATGTCAAGATGTCTGGAGTTGGGGGATATTTAAACAGACTTAAACCATATACTTAAGCCTTAAGCAGTTGAAACTGGTTGAGTGAGGAGCCAAACCCTTCAGAACATGAAATTACACGAAAATCTGAGACTTCACGACCTGCTGTTTGTACTCCGATTTCCTACCATCTTCTCTAACACATCAAATGGAGCTTATCATTCAATTTTCCTCAATTTACAACTTTTTCTTCTTTTTCTCCTACTCGCAGTTTCAAGTCTGCGCTTTCATTACCATTACCGACTGGTTGGGTGAAAAGGAAGGAACAATTTGGTGATAGGTCTTTTGGTATTTAGGATTATCTTTGATCTCAGGGGATTTTTGATTCTTTGAGTGGTCATATTAGATCAGGAGCTAGTTTGTGACTGAGCAGCCTGTAAAGTGAGGCTTGAGAGTGAAATGTCTGGGTAACATAAAATAGAGAAAAACATATACATGTGTTGGGAATTTCTTCCTAATAATTTATCATTGAAGGATTGAGTAGCTTAGAGCAGAATGCTAACCGTGAGTGGAGCATGTAGTTAAGCGAGATCAGTCCTTACATCTGGAAGGGAGGTTAGGGCTTTTTAGATGATAGATCCAGCATTGGAGTATTCCCAGTTTTCAACTTAACTTTTAAATCATTAAACATGATGAAGCCATCTCCACAAAGTCAGGGGTTTATATACGAAAATCAAACACCATCTGCCATCTCTGATCAGAAGCAACAGCCATCAGGCCAGGGTTACCAAGGCAGAACAGGAAAAGCCATTAACTGCCAATCACTGCATCGATCGACAAGCCAGTCCACCACTACCACCCCTCTCTACCCCCACCCAACCCTGTCCACAGACACACACATACAGTTCATCAGCTTTTACTGTACAGTTCACACACGCATTCACATGCACATAACCCTGCATACACCACTGTTTTGTGCACCCGCGCTACGTGATTGGTAACAAGAGTTTGTCTCTTTCCCGCTTGACACGCGTTATCTTTTAAATTATCTCAAGTCTAGATTGCAGGATCAACATTCTGTTCAGTTTAGATAAAGGTTGTCTGACTTTTTTAATAATGGCTCAGTAAACCCAATGTGTTACTTGAAGGAGAGTCAAGATGCCGTTCAAAAGATATTTCCTCCTGAGCATAGGTTTGTAATCTCCTCATTACTGAAATGCATCTCAGTAAAGTCCATTGCCCTGTCAAAATGAGAGTAGACACTCCATTCTGCTCAGTCTCCCTCCACATTTTTGGAGTCAACACTCAGATAAAAAGGGAACTAATAGAGTCAGTGAAGGGCAAAAAGGAAAAAACAAGATTGATTTTTTCCCTCCATTTTCAGTGGTGTCGCTAGAACTAAGGGTCATTAGAAGAATATTTACCTACTTCCCAATTTAATAGAGATGCTGTATATCAGAGTGATCTGGATCAGAGGTCAGGGCTGGAGGGAGCAATTAAAGCGTATGGATCCAGAAGCTCTAGCCTGTCCCAGTGTGTGTTGTAGGCAGAAAAACAGATAGGTGAGCTAAAAGGGAGGCAGAGGCAATATGTATTGAACATGGCTGTATTTATTAATTGATCTTTGTTACTGATGAACTTGTGATGCATTAGTCAGGGGCACACATTTGTGTGTGTGTGTGTGTGTGTGTGTGTGTATCCACACCACACAGGTTCATACACTTGCTTTGACGTGCACGGTTTTGTTCTTCTTTGTATAGTAGTTTACCTATTACTTCATTACACAAGTTAAACCAGTGACCACTTACAGACATGCTTGTCTGTGCCATTGAAATGTATTTTTCTTTATAGTTTTCTCTTTTATTTGTACTAAATCTCTCTTTTCTGTTACTGGGTTTGGTTAGGTCAGCCTTCTCCAGGGCCACACAATAGCCAGAGACAGAACAGATATGATGGATGTGGCCTGGGGCCTATGCACTCGCTCTGCGTCTGCGGTGGCCTCATCCACACATCAGCCACAGGGAGTGGGAGGGAACGCAGTGGGGGGGGAGGGAGGGAAGGAGGGCAGAGATACAAACCAGACCAGCCATTTTCCTCGTTCCGCTCATAAATATTTGTGTGGCTGATTTATAAACAGTGGAGCAAGAGAAGAGATCAAAGTGAACTGTAACACTTATATAAAACTGGGGCTTTTTCACGACACTGCCCTACACACCATGCTCATACCTATTAAAGACAAAGCGATATATCACAAGGCATATTGGCAAGAGTAGTGAATGGCCACTCACACTTAAGAGCTCGGTCTTCCCCCAGTTGTGGGTCTAGTTGTTATAGCACTACCCTCCAAGGTTCTCAAACACTAGTTAAAGGCCATCAATATGTGTTATAGCTAAAATTCAACCTGCTCTCAGCCTGTGTAAACTCCCCTGAGGTCAGTGGATTTTAAATGGCTATAGTAATGCCAGGCGTCCATACTAAAAGGTATAAATGCAGTGAAGAGTCACTGTGTCCTGGTAGTGGTGGAGTAGTGTTCATCACAGTAGACAGCTGCACATGCTGATTCAGGCAACCAGCTGGCCAGACGCAACACAAAGACCAAGCCTCCTGTACAGCAGCGAGGAGGGATTAGGGTGGGGTGAGACAGTGTGTGTATACTATATGTGTGTGTGTGTGTGTGTGTGTTGGAGTTGAGTACTGGCTTTGCATAACTTCATGTGCCCAAGCACTGGCAGGGACAGACACAGATCCACAGCTACATCACACTAACCCTACTAGGAGCAGAGCAGACATTCCACACCTACAAGCAGTGTTTACCTTGTGCCCCCCATACCTACCCGCCAATCATACGCACACACATACACACGTCGTGTATCTCCTTTCCTACACCAGCCGTCACGCCCCACCCCCACTGTTTGCTCCTGGCCCGGCTGCAAATGTCGGGGAGCAAGAGGTGCTCTCCTCTGCCTCTGGCCCTCTCCCTGATTAAGAGCAGTTATAGCTGGCAGATGCAGAAGAGCGCAGTGAAGATGGCTGTTCACTGACCTCTGTGGGAGGGAGAATAGTACGGGTAATGGGAGAGAAAAGAAGGCCTTTTTTCAATGGAGATCCCCCCCCCTGCCCCTTTGTACACCAGCAGGACAGGGTGTGCTCAGTGTGGTGAGGCCTGGGAGAGTTGCTGCTAAACAGCCTGCCTCTCTGTCAGTCCGTCAGTGTGTGCGAGTGCTTGGAGACATCTGGTTCTCTAGCTGTGGGAACACGGTGGCATTATTTTTGTAGGCACTTCACCTAGCGTTTACATAACACCCGAGTTCAGGTTTTTTGTACGACTGCATGGTCAATTATTGTTACTGGCTTCTGTATTATATAGCAATGATTTGAGAATGTTTTTTTACTGTATGTATAGAATATCTGTACAGTCAATAGGGAAGAGAATCCAGATCTGTTTCTATAGCCTCCTCCAGGAGTATGAGGGTATGCTGCTATCTTGAACTACAGTTAGATGAAGCACCCCTTGGCCTATATGTTGCTGTCCTTCCTACATTCTGTTGTGTATATATTGTATATGGTGTGTGAGTTTGATCAGGTAAGCAGGCATTGTAGGGGGTTTGAGAGAGAGAGAGCAGACTGCAGATTGTCTTACCCCTGGTGTGTCTGAGTTTCTATGCGGGGAGTTCAAAGTCCTGCTGAACATCAGAGGGTTGATGCTGAGTGAGGCTGACTAGCTGCAGCCTGTGGTCTGGGAAGGGTTACTGAATTATTACTGATGGTTTCAGGGGTAACTGTCCGACCACAGGACTGGGGAATATTAATCATTTATTTGATTGTCCGCATGTGCTGATTAATCAATTTGAGTAGGATCTGCAGGATTAACTACCCTATTATTCCCCTGTAAGAACAGATAAGAGATAAGACTTTAAAATATCATATTCCATTTATCATTTATTTTTAGGTCCCTGCTGATGAGGGTGAAATAAAAACTGAGGTGAGATTAGGCAGAACAGCAACATGGGGAAAGTGTTGGGGGAGGAGGATAAGAGGAGGAGGAATGGGGGGGAGGGGGGGTCTCTTAACTGCAGATTTTAGTGCTTCAGAAGATGGGGAGAAAGATATAGCTTTGTATTTCTTCAAACATGGCACAGAAAACCAAGTTGTGCAGCTGGGAGTGAGAGAGCGGAGAGAAAAGGGGGGCGGAGAGACCAGAGGAACAGGAAGTTGATGGGAAAGTGATAGCTGTCTCCACCTGGAGTATAGCCTGAGCTGTGTGTTAAGAGGGAAGGCAAAGCAAGGGAAAGGAGGGAGCTGCTGCAGTTGACTCCTATTCTGTTCTCTGGTTTAGGTAAGTTTGGCTCTCATACCCAGTATAGCTAGCTAAACTGATCCAAGAATGGCACTATTCCTGTTTACCCCACTCACTATCTATTCAGTCTATAAATTCTCAATCTGCCAACTGTTTAATGTGTTATGTCATGTGGTAATGCCTTTGATTCCGACATGCCTCCGTTTGTAAATACAAGAGGCACTCAAAAGGCTGTGGTTTCTTTACAAGCATGGCGCCCCCGGCGCTTTGGTTGGGAATGCATTGAGAGGGAGAAGGATTGAAAGAGTGAGGGAGGGAGTGAGGTGGTTAGAAACTGTATACACTTCCCGTCGCTCTTCTGCCAACCCCTCTCCCTGCTGCCTCTGGTTGCGCAGGCAGTGAGTGAGAAATGTGAGAGGGAGGAGTATATCCTCTCTCCTGGCTGAACGCAGCACCGTAATTATGTACTTTTCAGCAGGTTTTACCTTTAACACTTTCCTCCCGGGGTTGAGATTAGTGCTCACCATGCTTGATTTACCGCACAATTACTGAACAAGAGCTCAATGTAATCAATAAACAGGAAGGGGAAAAGTGGTAGGCTTTGAAGTATAGTTTGAGATTTTGTGCACGATTGAGCAGTGTATATGGTGTAGCCAGTAAAGGCAGCATGGCTGTGATGCCAGCCTATGAAATATCTATTATATCAGGCACGCCTCTTTTGCTTTACCAGCTCTCTAAGCCTCTTTAAAGTGCTCAACTGCTGGAGTGGAAAATGACATATTTTTTTCTGACCACTGCTTAACACAGAGGTCAGCACCAAATTGTCTAATAAAGACATTCCTCCAAAACATTAGATTAAAATCACAAGTTGTCCTATAAAATTGGGGCTTAATGTGATCTTAAAACTTACGTGCGCAAGTTACATGAGAAGGGATACAAAGCACTCTTGTGTGGTAGCTTGCTATGTCGTGTATTAAATGTCACCAAATGGGCAGCCAGCACAATGACCTCCATGATGACACTTGCCAATGGCACGAGCAGTTATTTTGGGAAGCTCCAGTGACCGGCCATCACAAGTCTTTCTGGGGCATTGTAAAGCTTTTTGCCAACATAACCAGGCCTCTTCCAATTAGTCTGGTCTATGTTTGACTTTTAGTGATGACAACTATATATCAGCTGCAATTATGCTGCACTGGGAATGATGAGGGTTTAGGTTATTGATCCGCAATTGATCACCCTGATCAATGACGACTTTTGTTTCTTTTTTTTATGGAAAGTGGAATTGTTTTTTTTTTTCTTTGGCTAATGAGCGAGAGAGTGACCCTGTAAAGAAATGTGTATTAGCAAGGCACATAGTGTATGTATTAGTGATAGAGTTGGCCGTGCTCATGGCCCATGGGAATAAGGGGGCACTCCAAAAGCACCATATTTCAACACGTGCACTACCTCCCTGTGGGCATAGGTCAAAGGCTACAATGGGTCTTAGGAAGAAAGGAAAATATCTAAATTTGGTCCTTACGAGGGGGGACAACAAGTGTGTCTTTTCTGTATTTTAATTATAAGATAATAGTTTAAATAAAAACTTATTCCTGAAGAATGAGCAGGAAGGTTTAGAGGATGTGTGTAGTGATGTTTTTTCATTGTACAAAGCCCATGACACTCTAAATAATCCAAATTCACCAAAATCACTAATTAAAGTTGCAGCTTTTTAGTCGCCAGGTATGGAAGAGTTGACAGGTGAAACTGGTGGGTGTTTGGTGTATGAATTGCTTGAAGAACCCTCAACAGCAGTTTCACTCCAACAAGGTACTTCATGTTCCATGCAAATAAGCCCACATATAGACCCACTCTGTATATTCACCTCCACTCAACCCCACTCCACCCCATTAATTTTCATTTTAAGAAGAGGACCTCTCAAAGGCCATGTTGCTCCTTTTGTCAGCGCAATGCTGCTAATAAAGATAGCTGCGTAAGACTGGGTTAAATATTGACACTGGCTGAGCACATCATGACTGTTCTTAATTAGCTGGTGTCTCTAGCGGGCTTGTGCGAGGGCAGTGCATGAACATCTAAACATTTCCCCTTTATGAGATCTCAAACACCCTCTCCCCAAAACACTTTTCTATGAATTTTACATTAAAAAAAAAAAAGGATACGGGATAGTCAGAAAACATACACTGTTACAGCTATCAGAGCCTTATTGCATAGCCTGAAGCAGCAACCAATTATGTGGTAATGAAATATTTACACTACCAAACTGAGAACACCAGAGGTGAAAGCTAGATAATACAAGCCTGAGGAGGCTGTATTCTGTGTCTCCTCTCTGCCGTTACGTCAGCGAAAAGGTGGAACAGGAGATCATCTAATGACAATAGGCTTAGAAGTAAGAGCGTGGACAGACCTGCAGTTCAGTAAGCATGGCTTGTGGGCACATTAAAGGGCATTTTCTGGGCGACAGTAGCCAACAAGGTGAGAAGGGGACACATAATTGTAACACTGAGTCTCTAGAAGACTACGTCCGACATGTTAAGTTTTCCCTCCGGAGTCCTTTCGACTTATGATGGCTACTCCCTCACAATGATGTGGCAATGAATCTGCATTCATGGCATAGTGTGATGTTTGTTCTCGAGGACTAATTGTGTTTGGGTAATGTTCCTGCTCTGAATTTAATTCTCACTGACTGCATTAATCATTACAAGTGGTGTTTGCCTGTATCTTAATCCAACATCCCCCTATCCCCCACTCACCGTCTCCCTCACTCTTTTAGGGCTTGAGCACTACGCCCTCTCCGAACTCTTTTTCATCCTTCGTCACCATCTAACAAGCTTTTTGCTGCCCGCATTTACAGCCTCTCCACAAGGCCATGCTGCCATTGTCTGGCTTGCAAGTGACAAATGAGAGGCCGTGAGGTGTTTGGGGACTTTTGTCAGCTGTGTGGGTGCAGGGCTGCCTCTGCCTTTACCCTACTAACACACCGGTGACCTCACTACAGCCAAGTCCAGATCTAGGTTGCCAGCCATCTTGTTCTTATCCAGTATGACCTTAGACTTCATTAACAGCACTGTATAGCTCTGGGTATAAAACCAGTGTGGTGCCTTTTATACATTCCTGAGATTTTCCTCTAAATCAGAAATAAGGTGTTATCAGACATTGCAAACACTAACCCCCCACAGGAAGCATTTGAAAAAGCTGTAAACTTAAACACACTTACAAGACTTGTCACACTAGATGTGATAATGGCCCAATTTCTTAGCCAGAAGACTGGGAGAGCTTTTTAGGGTAATAATAGTGGCCCCTGGATGCAGTCATCTTTGCATCTACTTGTGAAGAATTCTCAGATGCTACGGAGGAGTATTTAGAAGTTGAAGTGAAAGCAGGTGTGTGGGGTTTTTTTTGTTGTCTTTTTTTATTTTATTTTTAAAAGATATTCCTGTTTTGTATTATCTGTTTTCTTACCAGCACTATCACAGCCATAAGATTGACACAAAATCTGTTTTTTTTCCTCCCTAGTGTCAGAAATTATTGTAATAGGAGTGTTAGTAAAACACTGATTCAATGAACTATTAATCAAATTCATAATCTGAAAATCTCCGCCTGCTGTGTGCCTCCTGTTTTGCTAAAATGAAAATCTAAAAATGTTCTTCCAAAGCCATGCACAAGTAATTACTGCCACCGCTGTCCAGAATGGAGGGTTGGGATGTTGACACAGTACTGTGGATAATGGAGAGAACGTCCAGGGCAAGTCCTGATTTGCCCCATTCAGCTTCCAGATGGTACCTTGCCAGTACACATGTCATCAAGTGGCTGTAACAGTTGTTTGGGTACCCCCATGGCTCCACCCTGCTCTCGCCTCCTGCAGGCAGACTTATTGTACTGCAATTTTAGCAAGCTCCACCCAGCATGGCTTTCATAAAAGCACTAGGAGGTTAAGCTGTTAATTAGCTACTGAAAGAGGAGGCCAACAGCTTGCTGTTAATTTGCTTTACCCTTTTCCCCCCCCTTCTTGTTTGGAGATTGACATCATTTCCTGCCTGTTTTGGAGTCATCACTGTGTGTCACAAAAGCAGGGACGTGCTCATTAAGAAGAGGGGAAATGTGTTTATCTGGCTACGATTAGAAGTGCACATTATGTATGTATAGCCATGCTTATCCAAATGTTCTTAATGAGAGAGACCCTGGACGCCAGTGTGGGGCTCCTGTGGGCATAGGCCCAGGCTCGTTATCACCACACAGGGCATTGATCTCTCTACTGCCCGCTTGCTTATCCTCCTCCTCCTCCCCTTTCAAAGACAGTGACTAGCACATGAATTATGTGGACACATTGATCAGCTGATTGAGAGCTATTGTTTAGAGCCCTAGGTCATTATTGAAGGAGGGATTACCCAACTCTTGTTTTCTGCGTGTGTATGGGTGAGTGTATTACTCAGCTCCTTGTCACGGCACATACTCCCCTTAGCTCACCTTATATTTGCAACGGTTTCACAAATGTGCACACACTCACACTTAACACACACACACACACACACACACACAGAGCACATACAGCAGCTTACACAATCAACATGGCCCAAATGACTGCCTGCATTGATTGCCTTCCCTCTGCAATTATGTTCCCATTGTTTACTTTCTAGCATCTTACTCATTCAAACGGAATTCAATAATTATTGCTTTATTTAATGTTAAAGTAAGTAAGAGTGGTGGGTGTGGAGCACCAGTCGCTGTATTGTCTAAGTGTCTCTATGACCCCTCCCAGGCTACTTTGTTTCATAGGCCTATGTTAAGTCATCCTCTCCAAGGACACCTACAGCAATCCATCTTTACCTCACCGCCTTCCCTTATGACACAGGGGTCCGTTTTGTTTCTGTCTTTCCTCCCAGAGACAAATATGCAGCCTGTTTTTATTCACTGGTAGTGATTGATCATTTATACAGCAAGGCAGTAGAGGAAGCAACTTAGCACATTATGGGCTTTGAGACAGAGGGACAGGATGCTGCGAAGGGGTAAAGAGTAAAGGAGAAGAAAGGACCAGGGTGGGGATGAGGTTCAGGAAGCAGTAGGTAGGCAGTTTGGGCCTGGAATACACAGTCCCCTTAAGCCACAACCTAACTTTTAGGCATGCTGCAGCTTGCAGTGGCTAATTCAAAGCAGCCACCGCACTTGGCACCCAGTGGGGCCTCTGTGGTTGGAGCTGTTGTTCGTGCTGCTGGCAGACAGGGGATCACAGGGCAAACTGTAAGCACTCACTGACTCCAGTCACTCTGCTTTGCTTTCCTAAATAACCTGCTTATGTTCCAGGGGAATCCCAGAGTTCAGATTTATGGGAGTCAAGTCCCCAAGAAATCTCTGCACATGTACAAATATACTGCTGCTGGGAAGGAAGCGGTCATTACATTAAAATATTTTCATTCTCTAAATACTAACATCATTAAAAATAATCTGTTTTTTTAAATTGAACTTAATCCTGATTTATAACCTTCAGAATTAGGCAACAACTGGTTAACTACCTTTTCAGATGTGCTCTTTTGAATGCAATTTGGATGCACAATCATAGTAACATATACTCTTCAGTACATGCATATGAGGGCCACAGTTGTCAAACAGTGAGACTTAGGCCCCATCCACACTACTCCGTTTTAGTTTACAAACGGAGAATTAAAACAATATGATCTCCATCCACACCAGCGTTTTAGCTGCGTATCAGAGTTGATCTCCGTCTACTTTAAAGGGGCTATATGTAAGTTATTCAATGAAATAAATAAAATTTTCATTGCCTTATTGTCAGTGGGCTCAAACTCACTTAGAAATGAAGAGCACGCCTGTTTTCTCCATTGCTTGCATCAGCCACTATTCTGCTTTTAATATGAGGTCTCTGGGTCGGATTCAGCCCTGCGCACGCTCCCCAGCCTCTCCTACTACAGCAACAACACGGCAGCAAATGACATGCAGTCCTCTAACACCATAAAACAACCGGCTCACAGCAAAACACAGGCTCCATGTAAGGATCCAAAACAACAGTAAAGATTTGTGTGCTGAAGCCCATCAGACCAAACGGGTTCAGATGATGTCCAGTAAGAACAAAGTGATCATTAGTAAAGCTGGAGAAACACAGAGAAAGTCACGTTAGCTCGCAGGCTAACGGCGAGCAGTTGCTAATGTTATCCATTGCAAAGTTATATAACGTTAGCTTTCCATATTACTTCACCAACTAACGCGACCCTTGTTACTATCCTGTGTACCACTGTTGATTTAGCCTGCAAGAAAGGATGTAACAGTAAAAAGCAAGTGTGAAGCGATTTGTTTACTAACGTTAGCCCATAGTGATGCAGCCAGATAACGCTACAGTAGCTCGGACCTGCCGCTGTTTGCTTCGTAACGTTCAATTTAGGTTTATTGTGGTTTTACCAATACTCAGGTCCACAGCTTATCCACCTCTCAGTCGCTGTAACTAACGTGAGCCACATAATAAAAACACTGCAACAAAACAGTCACAACAACCCAAAGGAAGGAAGAGCCATCCACTATCACTAGCTACAGTAAAGTTACTGACAGCGGTCTGACTGTTATAAAGTGTGACACAATCTCGTTATAATATTCAGTCCAGCTCACTAACCGTTTCATTATCATCCAGTACATGTAGCTGTGCTGACATTGCTGAGCCTCCGGTGAAAGATCCACAGATGGTAAAGATAGTTACTGAAAGCTGCAGGCGAGCTAACGCTGTAGCACGTCGGTTAAATGCAGTAAATGTACCGTGATCATGTAACGAACATGGATTAATTCAACCTGCAGCTGATAAAACTAAAATATTACTGTAACGTTTAAGTGGGAGTTTCCAGCTCTGACTGTTCTCCCGGTCTGTCTATGGCCGCTGTCACTCTGCCTTTTTCCGGGAGGATTGTGCCGACATGCGGCTCGCTGCGCTGAATGAAGTAACGTTATGGAGCCGGTGTTGATCTACTTCTGAGACGGGAACGTTGAAGTAACAGAGCCTGAACATGTCTGTGTAAAAAGCCACAGCCTGCATGCTGGTGTTCCTGCGTTTATTGCAGGATTTCTGTATGAAAGCGGTGTTTCGGATTATGCTCGCTCATGAGTTCAAGCGAGCACGCGTACGAGCACACGCCTGGTAGCAATCTTGAAACCGCACCGCTAGTGGCCGCTGGAAACTACATAACGCCCCTTTAAAATGACTGAAAACACATCCGTTGGCCGTTCAGGTACACTGGGCAAACGCGCCGCGTACCGGTCTACATTACATTAATTAATTTAGCTGACGCTTTTATCCAAAGCGACTTACAATTGCTATAGATGGAGATGCAGATGGTCTATTCAGGTTACAGAAGATTTGACGAAAGACTAAAGAAGCGACATGCACAGTAGCCTACAAGTGTAGGCAGATAGGCCCAAGTGTTATTTTCACGGTACAGAATATTTTAATATAAAAATACCAACTGAAAAACTCTGTCGGTAGCATCCTGTTTCTGCTTTGCATGACTTATAAGACCCAATCAGAGAGCCGAGCATGAGCGTCTGCGTCATTGTTTCTAAAGTCCTCTGTTTTTGCCCGTCTAAACTAAACGCCCTCCGGAGTTTCGAAACGCAAAACAGGGTCGGCAGCGTTTCCAGACTTTTCCGTTTTGGGTTTTCGTTTTCGCTGTTTTAGTCTGGAGGGGAGGTGCAAACGTAGCAAAAGTTCTCCGTTTTAATTAAAAAACGTAGTATGGGGCCTTAGTTCAAGCCAGGAACTAGTATGTACATTTTCTTTTCGGGTGATAGAGAAAACCTGACTCCTACCTCTGTGATTTGAGAGGATAATATCTTCTCATTCATATAAGGAGACAGGTCTGCTCTATTGCAGTGCATTGCATTGCGTCAGGTGTGAATTCTAACACATGTTCGCCTCCAATGAAGTCAGCTTATGCTCATGCACATACACGCACACATACACCAGCTTTTAGTGCTGAGAATCAGGCAGACCGTTACAAAGCAATATCCAGGCAGATACTCACTGGCTCTCTCACAGAGGGAATTTGGCAGCTCTCAGAATTGATAGCTATTTAGCTCACAGATAGTCATCTGTTTTAATGCATTAATTTTGTATTAACAGCACTGCCAAATTTAATGGTGGAAATTAGGGTATGATCATAATGGTATGTGGGTGTGTGTGAGAGATTCTGTATATGCACACGTGTGTGTGTGTGTGTGTGTGTGTGTGTACATTTCTGATGTTCTTTTTGTCTATACTTTTGTATGTGTTTGTTGCATGTACATGCTGTATTATATGACTCCATTGGGAGCCATTCTTTGGAATTACCGGCTCTCTGTCTCCCTTCCACCCTTCCAGTAATACCCACCTCTATCTTGTGTTAGTTGGACTCTCTCAGCAACCACACTGTTTTGTGTTAAAGGTGCACTTTTACTTTGCATTTAAGTGGATGGAAATGCAGATGTATGCAGTGCTCTGGGTGGGTGGTGAAACTGATACAGGCATGTATTGCCCACTCAGAGGTCAGGGTGCAATGTAGAGTTGTGAGAGAGAGGATGGGGTGGTGCCCACACCGCCCCTGTCCCTCTTTACCTGAAAAAGCACAGAGCACTGCTTCAGCCTCCACAGAAAGAGATAAGGTGCTCCATGGAAGAGAGAGGCTTGAAAAACCACGATTGCATTTTTAAACTATAAAAACACCACAGTATTAAACAGCTTAGAACTGAACATTTCAGTGGAAAATTTAAGGAGATCTATCATGTTAAATGTAATTTAGAACATCTTTTAAATTCTATAAAACAATGAAGGTAGTTACAGTAAGTATCATTTAGGGTCATCTAACTAGCATCAGCTTTTACAGTAGCACACTGCAAAGGCCTTGCATCTTTCTTTAAAAACACTGGAAAATAACTACTATATGACTAAAGTATTTAAAAACACCTTTAAGGCACCTACAATCAATGTGGACTTATCTGTTAAATCAGACCACACATACAGTACCTTCACATGCATACAGCATGTCTCCCATGCCCAACTGAGAACATCACCGCACGGTAGGCGGTCATGCATTTGCACTTGCTCAGCTGAATCTCCTGTATGACTGCTATAAATAAATTCCCAGACAGTTCAGTGGTATTGAATCCGTGCCACTGACCCAGCCAGCTTCCCCCATTATGCCCCACAGCTCCTATCCTGTTGGTGCTTCGATAGGGCGCTTAGAAACCCTAAAGCCAGGCCGGCCAACTCCTCCCTGCTCAACATGACTTTTTCATTAAGCCGCCAAATTCCTGCACTCCAGTTGGAGGTGATTTATCAACTAGGGGCTTCATTGCAGGTTCATAGGAAACAGACATAGGCCCTGTCTCATGCATTATTGTGTTTCACATTCAGTGTGTGTGTGTGTGTGTGTGTGTGTGAGAGAGAACCAGAGAATATGATGGACCACGAGTGTTCTGTGTCCATAATATGTTTGGACTTTTAGATATGATCCTAGGAGTTTCTCACTTTGATAATTGCTACGGAATCCAGTGAGAATCCATGTTAGAGAAAGTTAGTGCATGTCGTGATCAGAGGGTTTTTGTTCTTATGCGCCAAGCTATACTGTTCTCCTATGGCACTATGGTATCATTTTGCCATAGTCCTCCCTGAGCTGGGGCCACCTCAGTGATCACTCATTGGTTTGATCTCTTACCTCATTCACTGACTATAAAATGTCCCATTCTGCCTTGGGTCATGGCCAGTGCAGAGATGGTGAAAGTGTTGGTTTACAGGTGTAACCATTTGACATTGTAGACAGAGCTACAAGCACCGGGGCAGGCCAGTTTTGGCTCTGTTGACCAATCAGGTTTATAGTGAATTATGGCTGGTTCTGGGGCAGGCGGTCTCAGGTTCACTCCTATATAAACCCTGTGTTTTTTATGGGAAACTATAAAACTCCCAAGATTTTTTTTTCAACCTCTTGAGACTAGCTTTGAAGTTTCGGTCAGGTGCTGTAATTTTTTTAAACTTGTCTTCTCGTAGATTTTTGGAGCCTGGAATCATTTGCGGCAAGAACTCTCTTTTTTAATTCAAGACATCTGCTATGACTAAAAGCAGTTTGCCTGATGGATTTGGTGTTATCTATAACTGAATCTGTCTCTCAGGTTTCTCTCTACCTTAGTTCTGATGCAATATTTGTGCACAGAGGAAAAGTAGGAGAAGGAGGAGGGCTCTCACAATATTCAGCAACACCTATTCATGACATCATGGGTGGCTTAAAACGAGGCGAGAAAGGAGAGCACACAGAGACATAGAGCCTTTTACAATCACCTAATAACTCTATTACACCGAGCTGTGGGGCTCACAAAAAGGAGGGAGAAAAAAAAACTCCTGTTCCTTTTCCTGGAAGCGGTGTCTTAATGCACATTTTAGGTGTAGAAGTGAGAAATATGAAACCAAAGAGAATGAAACACAATAGCTCAGAAAACCCCATAGCAATATTACAATATTGCCAGAAAATTAAACATTAGGAGAAAGGGACAAGAGCATTTTAGGGAGCATAATATTGTTATGACTTTTTTTCCACCAGCCTGTCAACACCTGATTTAGATGTAATGTGGTTAAATGTCTAATGTTTCCATTCCTTTTACATTTTCCAGCCAACCAAGCAGGCCATCCAGTGCAGGACAGGACAGTACAGTTTCTTCTTGATAAATGGATCAGTTTTTTTTTAACCTTTATCTAAGCATCTAAGCATAAGCCTGATGTATGAAGTAAATGAACACAGGGAGGTTTATACCCTTTAAATGCAGACTTGGTAATAAAACCTGGTTAAAAATACTATGTAGTCCAAGCATTAATTACAATCACAAGCTATCAGCGTTGTTAATGATTTGAGTAATTTGCTTTGTCTTACTGCAGGATAATATTACATTTTACCTGGTTGGAAAGGGCAGATGTTATGGCTTAGAGCATTAATTTACAATTAGATGTATTCAGAAGTGTTTCATCCTCATTTTGACCTTAGGTAAACAATTGTCATCACCATTCCAATGCTTGTATTAAAAGCTTTTAAAGCATATAAAGTAATCCAAAATATTTTTACGGATAACATATTACAATATACAATATTTTTTTGTTCTCTCAGCATGCCTCACAGGAGACATGTGGGTCCAAGAAGATTCAAGTAAAAAGAACTTTTGTGTGATTGACATTGATTGCAGCCACAGAAACTCACAGCGAGACTCCAGAGTTTGATATTGGAAGCAGCACATGACAGGCAAGACACAAGTGGCCATACTGAATCTGGGGCTTTTATTGTGAAAACGCAGAAACAATCAGTATGATGCTTTAGGATAGTGGTCAATAACTCTGTTGCTCACATCAGGCCAAGCCATATTGTGTTGGCCTTGCATCATTGATTGAGCCATGCAGGAGGTAATTAGACTGGAGCTCTGTGGTGTGACAAGACGATGTGGTGGTATGGTGTCGCTACAGGGGTGTTGGCGTGTTGTGACACTACGGAGGGTGGGCTGAAGACCGGGCTACGCTTGCCGTCGAGGTTCTGAGGTTGACTGGTCAATACCAGCGCTGATCTCCTGTCCTCCGAAGGTTGTCCTGTTGTGGAATGTTCCAGTTTCTCTCAGAATGTACTAAATCCTCCACCCGCCACACCACCGGCTGACTTTGCCTCTCTTCCTCAATGAGAGAGCGAGGATTTAACTCACCATGATCAATATTTAGTATCCCATGCGTGAAACAAGCAGATGTTTGGAGTTTCCTTTTCAGAGACGGGAGGCTTCTTTTGAGTGAAGGGGATCAATGCTCCCTTCCGTCTGTGAGGCTGCAGACCCACAGCTTCTGAAGGGTGGCTGATGCGATTCCTGCCTGCCCTTGGGCCCCTGAGATTTGCGTGCTTCCCAGGCCTCTCCTGTCCTGTTAGCCCACTGATACAGACACTCACGCAGACAAAGTGCGCAGTCCAAACAGTTGTCCTGAAGTGGAAGAGGTCTGGATGTTAAACAACAGGGCTGTGATTGGGAATTGATTTGTTCATTTGCCAACTGTTTGAGTGAAAGTGAGTCGGTGGTGCCTAGCTGCCAGCTATTCGCCATCTACAATAATCTCTCTCTCTCTCTCTCTCTCTCTCTCTCTCTCTCTCTCTCTCTCTCTCTCTCTCTCTCTCTCTCTCTCTCCCTCTGTCATTGCAGCTCAGCAGTGCCGCACATTTATGATATCATGATTCACTGCGTCATCACCCCTTTGCCAACAGTGCCTCAAAATATGTCAGCCTAGTTAGGCTTTCTTATGTTGCACTCGTCAACGTGTAACCACACACACCTAGTATAAGGACAAGTAATACTCAGAGACATTTATAGATACACAGCACAGACACCAAGATTGCAACCAGACTGTGTGTGCAAACCTTTTCCTCTCTGGGCTGCTACTCTGACTGCTGAAGCCATCCAACCTCCCAGCAGTTGAACTTCCCTGTGTCTCTAATGGAGTCTCTCTGTCAGATCAAACAGCTCCTACTGACGAGGAGAGGAGACAGATCGCAGCGCTGGAAGCCGTTCAGTCTGACAACCCGAACACGTTTGACTGGCAACGCAGCCTGTGTCTACTCTTCCATCGCTAGAGATCCCACACAAATATAGTAGCACCACCAGAGAGGGGAAGGGGGGGTGAAAAGTGGGGAGGGGGTAAGGGAGCCCAAGCCTGTCGGCTCAGAAAATAAGTTGTGAGGCGTCACCCTCACACAAAGGCAAAGCCCCGTAGCTCAGTCTTTTCTCAAAATGAAATCGCATGTGAGTTGAATATTAGGAAGTGCGCATGGCTTCCAGCAACCACCAAGCCATTATAGCAGAGCCTGTAAACCACATTTTCACCAGCAGACAATGCCCCTTTGTGCTTGTTGTGTGGCTGTCCCTTCTCGCTGAAGAGAACCTGAAGAGAAGCCATGCACTTCTAAAAACTGTGGAGACGTGAGAGTGAAGACGTGAGGAAAAGTGATAAAGATGAATTGTCAGTTTTAGATCCCTGGTTAATTAGTGGCAGTCATGTCAGGAGGGGCAAGAAGGACAGTCTGCCCTCATTTAGCCCCATGGCGAGGGGGGCCTTTGATGTGGTTGCACATGGAATGCTGTTGTTCATTCCTCTCTGCAACAAAAGCCACATGTTTTTATTTTTTGAGACTATATCCCTGTTACTTCAAACTACGAAGAAAGACGGTGAGTTATGTAATGTATGAAATTAATGGCATTAACTTTAACCAGCAAAGCACAAGTCAGAGAGGACTCTGTGCCAAATGTATTGTCATGATGTTCTTAGCTGCATTTTGTATTTGTATTCAAATGGCTAAAGGAGACAAACTCTCTTAGTCACTCCTGCTGTCTGTGCATGTATAATGTCACTGCACACACACATTCAAGCACAGCCTTATGTAAACACACACAAATACACACTATGTGCACATTTCCCACTTTTCAACTATTGTCATCAGTGTTTGTCCCTTACAACTGCTTTCATTGCTGTTAAGGGACTCTTTCAGCAGAGGTCATTCCAGGTTCTGTCACACTCATTCAAGTGCAAATGGACTTCAGAGAGCCCCCAAATATTGGATTTGCATTTATTTCCCTCTTCAGAGGGGTTCAGCCTCTCAAGCACCATCTGACTCACCGCAGAAATCTAACCAGATTTGAGCAGGAACGCGGCGCTGGTTTCCTGACAAGTGTCCGTGCCACTTTCCTCTGCAGACGTGAGACAACTCTTGGAAAGTACTCGGCTGGCCCTCGGGGCTTTTCATCGTAAGGAAACAAGGGTGTGGCGACTCTCAGCCTGCAAGCCAAGGAGCTCAGGAGAGCACTCAGACACATAATATTGTCACCCCTCATAAATCTAGTATCTTGCACAGTAAGTGATTATTGCCAGTCATTCCAACTGATTTCAAATTAAGTCAAAAGAAAATGAATCACCTCCAAATGTCACCGAGTCTTTCTGCAGTGAGTGCAGAGAGTCACTGTGTTGCATGCAACTCTGTGATGCCTTTGGGCTTGATTCCCAGTTCTAGATTAAGCAACCCTAATTGGAAGCTAAAACTTATTTTTAATGGAGTCCCTCCATTCAAACCATTGCTTGAGTCAAGGACTTGGCATAATTGGAGTCCGGAAAACCAACCACCAGGGAAACCTGTGTGTCCGAAGTGACTGAATGTTTCCTCTCATCATCTCCATTGCTAATCAGTAGTGGCGTTGCCCATGTACAGTTAGCACCCTGGCCACGTGGAGCTAGCATAGTAAGGCAGGACTTTCCTCTTTGACTCAGAGCCTTAGGCGTCCAGTGAGGCTTTGCTGTAACTGCACACTAATCCCCTGATTGCTGTGTTTAGGAGCAGCATGTCGCTGCCTCACGTCAAGGCGGCCGCGGCTAACGACGAGCTAATGACACAACGATGACAAGGAGCGTTTGTAAACCCAATCAGTAGCTTGGAGTCTGGCTGCCTGGTGATTAGGTTAATCAAACTCTGTACTGACTGAATGACTGGCTCGCTGTCTGCCTCTTATGTCATCACACTGATTAAAGGGGAAAAGTTGTGTTTAAGTCCATCAGACCCTTCTAACTCAAACGTCTTTCTGCCAGGTTGGCAGTGTTAACACAGCAAGCTGTCTTGCTAAAACGTGGAGAGCTGAGAGGACTCCCCTTTTATTGAGGACTATCTTAATTTCAGTGTTATTTTGCTAATTTTAACATAATAGAATGTGTAAGGATGCTATTTAGTTTGTCACCCACATGCCATAGCTACAAACAGGTAGGCTATACAATTATGGAGCAATTAATTTCTAACAGCAAAAATAAAGCTCCTTAACTCCTTGACATGCACAGGTTTGAGAGTCGCTTTGTAGGTTACACTTTGTTTACAAGTTGTATCTCACAGGAAAGGCTTATTGGTTAGGAACTCTCAATCCTGTCAGTACGGTAAGAGTTACCACAGTACACAATAGTTGTTTGAATATTTTTTTTAACAAGACACACAAATTGTGACTTTATAAAATCAAGAAGGCACTCACTGATATTTTTCAGTTAAGTCCTCTGCTGTTTAGTCACCATGTGGGTAATTCTGCTGGACTAAGGCATCGGGAGACCGTATGTTAGTTCTGACCAGCTATTACGGTGAGGTCAGACAGCATTTAGAGGGGGAAAACATCATGTTGACATGCACTGCTCTTCTCTGACTCAGCATGGGGAATAAACTCAGGCGGTGTGTGTGTGCGTATGCATGTAGCCTATATGTGCCAGTTGCAGTTTATGCGTGTAAACAGTCAAGTTCCATTTGTGCTTGTGACGGCTGCGTCTGGGACCGTGAGAAGAGTATGTGCAGCAGACGCAGTGACCTCACACCAGACAGACTATGGAGAAGAGATGGGGCCACTTCTGCTGCGTGACCGAGGGGGAATCCCTGGCACGGTGTTTCCTACTGAGCCAATACAGAAGTGAGCAGCTGCAGAGAAAGTACGAGATTTATAAAGTTTACTTCAGGGCAAAACCTGCTGCAATACAGGGATAATAGATCATTTTGTAAATTCTGCATGAATTTTTATAATGTAGAAATGTCGCGGAAAAAGCAAACTCAGGATAATAGGAAATATGGGCAACATTTGAGGCGGAAGTAGATAATTAAGTTTTAATTAACTGTTTTAAAATTTTAACTTACATTAAACACAAGTAGGGACAAACATTTTAACTTTTGGGGGGTTATGTTTGGGACTATCTCTTGGCTGGAACTGGCGACTTCTTGGAGTCTTGTTACCAGCTTACACTGTAAGAAGTCACTGCATCTGGCAATGAAATAGTCCACACACACAACCCCTCATAAAACTCGTAAATTTTTACTCTTTGGTTTTTGTATGTATTAAACAAAAAAAAAGATATAATGTGTTAAGCAGTGAGGTCCAATTGTGTTAACTTTGGACAGAGCCAGACTAGCTGTCTCCCCCTCTTTCCAGTATTTATGCTTTGCTATGCTAAGATAAGCTATCCAAGGAAGGTTGACTGAGAACCTTCATAGAGATGCTAAGCTTACTGGCTGCTGGTTCATGTTTTCTTCATATTGTTATATATATCATATATCATTAGCTATATGACCATGACAGTGCTATTAGTCTTCTCATCTAATGTTCAGCAAGAAAGCCCATTTCCCAAATTGTCGAAATGATGATGCTAAATGCTCAAATTTGCATCCTCCTTCTGCAGTGCTAAGTCAAAAAGCACAATTAGGTGGCCCATTACTGATGCAGTTAGCAGTCAGTTATTTGTGCTCCCCAATGAATAGATCTAGAGAAAACTAAAATCCCATTTTTTAAATGCTGTCTCCACAAAAATCAATTCCCTGTGGTTAAAGTTATGTTTGAGGGGAGGGAAGAAGTAACCTAAAAACATGTTTTATTGCAGCAAAGACAATTAACTGTATGTAAACAAGCTGAGAAAAAAAATTCTGGGAAAATAGAGAATCTGAAAACATTTCATAGCCTGCAGCTTCTCACATCCTATCATTATCTGCATTTTTTCCTCCATCGTAATTAAGTTTTTTCTTTATTGCTTATGGGAAGAGGGATAGGCTATAAGGATGTTTTGGGCATGATTAAAGTTGCTCATAATGACGTGAAGATTCAGTCTGGAGGATGGATTTTTTTGTCTGTGAAAAACATTCCTTTTAATCCTTTGATGGTGACAGAATGAGTTCCTCTGGGCCTTAGATCTTTGCTAAACTTTCACACATGATAAAATAAACCCTCTGTTCCTCCTGGGTTCCATCTTATGTAAAGAAGTTGCTGTCTGCTGATATGTTTCTGAACATGTGGGATCTCCATAAGTTTGAGTCATTTTATGTGCTGCCGACCAGACCCATGCCCGCCCATTAAAGTAATTTGTGGGTTAGAATTCAACTGTAATGTTAAAAACAAAAGTGCACAGCAATCGCCGTTGTGCTTAGTCACAGGCAGTTTTTGCTTTTCCTTCGTCTTACTTCAACAGAAAAGATGTTGTTGACAACATCTGTTTAACGATACAGGGAGGGGTCTAAACAATAAGTCTTCTTCGTCTGAGTCAAACTCAGGTCACAGCTCTCTAATTGTAGCCAGAGTTACTGAAAACAAACTAAACCTGTGATGACACAAGTGTTTTATTTCAGGTTTTACTTTAAATTGTTTATCTTATTTCCAGCTCAGCTGAAAATTGCAAGCAAAATCTATATGCCAGTGTAATTGCAGAATAAATTTAGGTTAATAATACATAAATTAGCTTACAATAATACTTGTGTTTTTTCTACAATCCTAGTCTTACCATGTAATAAGTTGTGGTGCTGGCCTGTGGTTTAGGGCGTAGGTTTAAAACAAAATTAAATAACAGAAAATAACGAGAAAGGCTTTTTCTTAATTTAGTCGTTCACCATGCAGAGTCTAATAACAGTGATGTGGATTTAATCATTTTAACTTAAGGGTTTTTATGAAATATTATCAGCTCGTAAGTGAAGCAAATTAACCATAAAGAAATGAGTCATAGAAATAGAAGAGCCTCATCCGCTATGGGCATTACTTTTTAAAAATCAAGCTAAAGATTTTTACATTGTGATCATTTCCATCTCGTTATCCAATTACTCAAGCATTTTCAAAGTCTGCATATTTTCCTGCCTACATCTAGTTTGTTCCTGTTTCATTAGTTGTTGTTGCTCACTGTTTTGTTTTTTCACGTCTGACGGCACCAGTTAAAGAATCTGGTCTAGACATAATAAATTACTCCTACATCACTTGCATCATATCTGGACTTTTGTGTCCTTCATACCAATTATTTTCAACCAGTACTATTTAAGTATCATGTAGGACTGTAGTACATATTGACTTTTTTTTTTTTATGGTGTCATCTGAAGGTGACAAAGTGTTCAGCATACATCCCCTGAGTTCTCTGCTCTCACAGCTGCCATGCACAATCAGATCACAGAGTTTAACATGCAGACTAACTCTGGATGAACTGTGTCAAAGGGGGCTGAGACACAGAGCTGAGGATTATTCCCGCCTGTTTGGCCCGACACCAGTCTTTAGATCATATTTGCTCTTTACTGGATGCTGCCTCAGAGTCAATGCACCTACAGTTTACTTTCCAGTTGAATTACAGAACCCCCCCAGGATTGTTTGTTGAAAGAAGTTGCTCAACCTTTAAGAACACTTTTTTCCCCTCACAGTTACAGAAACCTTTACAGCATACATCCATATTATCAGATTGGCTGAAAACAATCTGGCAACTGTGGTTGCTTGTCGACCACCAGAAAATTGTATTTACTACTACACTTAACACGACTTTAACCTTGACCAATACAACGCTGAGCCTGGTGGTTTAAGTCGAAAGTGCACAAGGGCGGAGGCATGTTCGGGGCGGATGCAGGTTCAGGATTAGTTGACCACACAATCAGCACGCCCCTCTGCATACTCTACCTGGAAGCCATCTTACTGGCAACTCCTGAAAGTGTTCCCCATAAAGTCGTGTTGACAGACGGTGAAAACGGCGAGACGGACCAAAAAGTAAATAAGTACCTCTAAAAACGTTTACAGCCCTAATCAAGTCCAGAGCGTTCCTTCTATCCAATATGCCTTCAGAGTTTTATAAATAGATATTATACTTGGCTAAATTGGAGACAGGATTTCGCTCCTCGGTGGCTGTCCTGAGTTTTCTATTATTTGCTTTCACTTTAGAATCTTGAAACTCTTAATATCTGGTTACAGATTTCAGCCCGCTCAGCCCAGTCTTCATGTTTTGGCGTCACTCAGGGGCCTCACACTCAGCAGGATCTTGAACGGGCTCCCATCAAGCATGTTAATTTAAGAGAGGAGAAAAAAAATCTTCACCATATTACTTTGTATTAATAAATTCACCAGAGGCCAGCCATGCGTTCTGTCAAATTTATAGCCCTTTTCTTTTTTGAGCTACTGTATTGCGCCTTTTTATTTGTCAGTGGTTCTTAGCTTGAAATTCGTCTTGAGTTTTATCCTCTGTGAATGACTCATTTTCATGCATTTAAAATGTCTTTTTCTCACACTGTGCATGTGTCGCTCAGGGTTTTCCCTCCCCCGAAACTTGTAGAACAAACCAGACCACCTCCCAGAATCCTCCAAAATAACCTCGCTACAACTGTGGCGAGGCATGGATTTTGGCGTTTCTCACACACAAGCCCTCACTGCCATTCATGCAGCGCAATAAGCCAAACATATAAAACCATTCCCACCCTAATAAACCGGGGCCTTTTTCTCTGCCACAAAGGGAGCTGGCTCCCAAGAGCGTTACCACTCTAAAAAAAAAACGGACCCCTGTATAAAATAGCCTGCAGGGAACACTTCCAAGTGGAGGGAAATGCGGTGACAGAAACTCAGCCAAGGATATGACCCAAAACACAGGCCCAATCACAGCTGCTATAAACCAGGTACCCCACCTGATGCAAACACTGCCAATATGTCAGAATCGGAAAAATCAGTAAAGTTTATACAATTCCACTTCACAGGGGGAAAGTCCGGTGCTTTTTAGGGAGCCTATGTTGCTTTTTTTTTCATAAATGTGTCTCAGAAATGCTGCTTTCTGACTAAATAGCAGGGCTGCTGTTTGAGGGTTAACAGGTGTAGCCTCATTGTGGTTATTATCAGTGAACTGCAGCAGCACTGTGAGTCTGCATCAGATTAACGCCTCGTTGTCGCAAAACTCTCCACCTCGCTTTCTTTTTCTTCCTCTCAGAACATGCTAACTGTCAGACTATTAGCTTTGTCTTGTGCTCCATAATGAGTTGGATGCCATGAGAACGACAGCTGCTCTGTCTGTTCTTTTTGTGACTTGGTGTGCATGTGTCATACAGTATGTTTTACATGTATGTGTGTGTGTGTCTGTCTGTCTGTGTCTCCCTGAGCTCTAGCGGAGGACTGAGGTTTCTGAGGTGAGGCGTCCTCTCGCTTCTCACGCGAAGTGCATCTGATGTTGCACATCACATGCTTACATGTGTTCTCTGTCTGCACTGTAAGATAGCCCTAAATGTGTAAATTATTAATATAACACCTACAGTGCAGATGGATAGTGTTTGTATTGTGCTGATATTTGTGATAGTTCTTTTTCAAATTATAATTAAAAATGAGTGAGAAAAATGAGTTAGCAAAACTAAACAAAGATGTAAAAGATTTTTATGAGAAATTTACAAATAGTTTTTTGAAATTCGGGAACTTCAATAAGTGTAGTCTTTTTGTCTAATTTTTCAAATGAATAAGATATTGCTTAAAGCATCATTTAGTGACTTCTGGATTGATGAATTCATTATTTCCATAAGCTTCATCTTACACAGTATTAAAGCCAGAGCTCAGGAAGCCAGAGATTTAACAGTCTCTTTGATTTTCTGTAACTGTTCCTTTTAATTTCAGTTTGATTTGAGTCTAAAAAAGAGAACTTGCCAAATTGCTTTGCCTGTGTAATGCAAGTTGTTAAACTAACCACTGGGATATTTTGCTTACATGAGGTAGTCTCGATTTCAAATGCTTTCAGATTGAACTGGAAGATTTAATGACTCTTGGCCTTTGTTCTCTCGCAGTTCAGTTTCAGTCTCCTGACAGAATGAATTGTGAAAGGATATTGCATATTCACTAATGATTTCCAATGGATGATTACAGCTTTAAATGCTTGTCTCTTTTCCACCTCTTGACCCTCTCTCATCCTGTCTCACTTCTCTGATAGGGTTAAAAATCAAAATCAGGCACCCAAAAGCACAGAGGCAAAGAGGTTAAAACGGCTCAAAAGCCCAATAGACAGCATGCATGAAATCTAAAGTTGGTGACACTCTAACCGGTGAGGAGATAAAGGGATGCAGATCCAGCAGTTATAGAGAAAAAAGGAGGGGGGGCTGAGCCTTGTCAGGAGGAAACTATAAATGCAAGGTTGTCTGTAGAAGCTGTGAGAACACTGGAACATCATGCCCTGTCACTGTGGTTCTACTGAGGATATCAGAGGATTGTTCTCATGTGAGACACAGATGTACTGAGTGTGTGTGTTTGACTGTCTGTGTGTGTGTGTGTGTGTGTGTGTGTGTGTGTGTGTGAGACGCTCCAGAGATTTTAAGATATACTCTGCAAACAATTAGGAGCTGGTAGTGCTTCTCCTGTGGCTGTCTCTAATTAACACTGCAACGAGGCTTTAATTGGGAAGGAGATTTCATTTCTCTCTGCTGCCTGTCGGTGGCTGTCTCCGTGGTTGTGTGACAAACAGTGGGAACAAGTGAGTCCCTTGGCTGCTATCAGATGAACAACTTCTATGTCAAGACTACTTAATGTTTGTGTTTTCATGAGGTTGATCATGACTTACAGGAATTAACTCAACAAGTGTTCTAGTTAAAAACAGGTAAACCTCTTCTACTTCTCTACACTTAAGAGCCTCACTATTTGCAAGTAAAAGCTGCCTGATTGGAATTACCATGGCAACAAATGGCTTCTTCATTGAGGCTGGCGTTTAGCGTCGCCAAGTATAGAGCACTCACCTCACCACATAGACCAAAAGTACCTCCTGGAAGTAAAGCAGAGTGAGAGAGCCTAATATGTTTTTCTTTGCTCTTTTATTGTATTGCCGTGTTCCAGTAAAGGGCCCAGTCACATGGAGCCTCTGAGCTCGTATTCTCACAGAGAGAGCGCCGAGTCTCACTTGATAATGAATGTCTGTGGTGAGAATCCCATTATTGCGCTACTCCATCAAGCCTCCAGAAAACACAGGAGCGGAGTGGCAAAGGCATTTAAGGGCCATATCAGTCAACCCAATGAGGGCTACTGTGCAAATTGGATCCTCCTTTGTGAACCTCCCTCAGCACACGTCTGAGAGTGTTTGGACAGGAGAGATAAATGCATTCACACTCAGCCTTTACATTTGAACGTGTTCATGTCATTGCTTTATTGTCAAAAGAAACAGGTGGTCGAAACTGACAAAGCTGCACATATTAAACAAGTGGACAGAGGATGCGATGGAGGTGGGAGGGAGGAGGGGATGAGTGGAGTTAGGGAAGGGTGGGGGGTGGGGTTGGGGTTGTCCAGCACTCACCTCTGAGTAGACTGCTGCTGTAGTTGGAGAAGGAGTCAAAGATGCTGTTGGATGCCATGACAGGGAAGCTGGAACGGTGTGGAGCCCTTGCTGCAGTCGCTCTCCACCAACCTTGGTGAGGAAAAAGAGAGGACTGAAACACAGAAATGAAGTACGAGAGAGTGAGAAGAGAGAGACAGATGGAGAGCAGAGAGGACAAAACTCCTGGAGCTCAGAGCCAGTTTGCAACCAAGAATCTAGGGTTTGTGACTACCGCAGGAATCCCAAGCCACAAGCTTGCAGAGAGAGCAGCAGCGTGTGCTAGCAACAGCACCGGGTAGACGTTTGAAAGAGAAGTGGGGAGAAGAGGGTCAGAGGGAGAAAGAAAATAAGAAACAGCAAGAGGAGGCTGTTGAGAGAGAAGCAGTTTAAACAAGGGCAAGAGCAGAGTTTGTGTCTTCAGGTGTTGAGGTGGACTCACCAGGGCTGGAGATGAGAGGGGGCCCACCAAACGGAGCCCGAGTGGTGGAAGCGGGCCGGTGGGGAAGGCTGGGTTTGTGGTCCTCTGTCACGCAGGGGGGCCGAGGGTCTGAGGTTAGCCAGCTAGCTTGATAGCGTGGTCTGTCTTTGTCTTTCTCTCCCACGCTGGTTGTAGCCTGACTGGAGTGTCAGTGCTAGTAAAAGGCTAAAAGCCACAGTCTATCTGCATCCTCCTCGCCATCCTCCACAAAGAGACACACACACACACTCCTCTCTGTGAGTGGTGGAGCCCACGTCACATGTCACGTGAGGTCACCGGGCCTCCCCCCCCCCCCCCCCCCCCCCTTCCCCTCCCTCCCTTCTTCTCCTATCGTCTTTGCTTTTTCTCTGGTTTCTCTGCTTCGGTTTTTACTTTCCATGCTTCTCCTTCTCTGACTCGCCATCTTCACTCTCACTTTTCATTGGTCGTCCAAGTTTTCTATTTTCTTTTGAGTTCAAACCAGGCAGCGGCCTGCGCCACTGTGGCTCACTGAGGTTTGCAGAGAGCACTGAAACCACTGTAGAAAAGCTGGAGAGGCTTTGAAATGTATTAAGCCAAACACAAACACAAGAGAGAGGAAAAGACAGGAGCGAATCAGACGAAGAGAAAGAGAAAATGAGAGATAACTGTGGCTTTAGCTGCTGCTGGGAGACAGGAAAGTGTCAGTCTCTAACTACTGAACAACACTGAGCATGTATATGTGTACGTATGTCTTGTGCTAGTTTTATGTTTGTCTGACACACAACACATCTGTGTTTGTAAGAACCGGTGGTTTTGGGCCTGCAAAACCTCCACCCTCACTTACCACTTGATAGTATCATAATCTTAGTCTCATTAGAAGCAGCACTCGACTGAGCCTTGGGTCCTCTTCTCTGCATTTCTTCTGTTTCAGTATCTTTCAGGTTATATCCTTCATCCCCCTTTTACAGTTTCTCTTTCTTTGGCCTTCTGTCTCAATCTTTTTTAGATTTGATTTGAACTCAATTTAATCACATTTATTACAGTTCAGGTTCACTTAACTTTGCTAAAAAAAAACTTTTACATCAGCGTCCTTGTGCAGTATGAGAAAACAAAAACATACCTTGTGGCCAAGTGAAGTCTCTTTCCTCCTCTAAAAGCGCAAAGTGATTTAACCTGATTGTGGTTTTCACACTTTTTCATTTTGTAGTTGATTTACTACTTATAGTACAGTGGCCTGAAAACTGATTTGATACTAGTGTTGCCTTTTCTTTTTCTGTAGTTTTGATGCCATCAGTTTGAAAGTTTCTTCTGCAGCTTTGAGAAAAACAGGAAATGATTCATATTGCTCCAGATTCATACAGAAATTAACTGACGAGCAGAGTGAGAAATGTGTCGAAAAAGACTTAAGTGATGTGGTACTGTTTACCTGACAATCTTGCAGTACTACATGAGTTTGTGTGTTTGTGTGTGAGTCCACAAATCACTGGCATTTGCAAACCTGTGGTATCCACACTTCCTCTCTCCTTTCTCCTGTCTCTCAGTGACACACTGACCATGTCTGGCCATGGGACAACAGACCCAAACCACTGTCTGGTCACTCATGTGACCCAATTGCTTTCCTGGGAAACCTGTGTGTGTGTGTGTGTGTGTGTGTGTGTGTGTGTGTGTGTGTGTGTGTGTGTGTGCAGCTGTGTGCACGTTTCTGTTCTGTTTCTGTTTCACACTGCTTTGTGTATGAATGTCAGCCCACGTTGTCCTCTGCTAATTGCTGGACAAAACTGCTGCATGGACCACAGCATGTGTTTGTATGTGTATATACAGTACCATGTTCTGAGTGTGTGTGTGTGTGTGTGTGTGTGTGTGTGTGAGAGAGAGAACTTGCCGCTCTTCCTGGTAGCCCGCACTGCCCTGTAAATGAGCAGTTGCCGTTGAGTTAGGCGGCAGCGCGGGCTAAATGACACGGCGTGTCGGCAAGTGTGGCCGAACGCTGAGGCCACAGCCACGGCCCCAGGGCTTTTATCAGTCCGGCCACGCGGCCACTACAGGCCTCCGACTTAACCTCACACACAGCGAGGCTTCCTCTTCTAACACCTCTGCTGCCTCCCGACATGGCCTCGGCCCTGGCCTGCCAGCCCAGGGACAGATTACAGCTCTGTGTCTCTCTTGAACAAGAGGTACTGCTGTCACACATGCCCACGGGGAGACACTGCTCTCTGCCAGGGACATGATGGCTGAGCATTTGTGCTAAATTAGATATAAGATTATTTAGATTAGGAATAAATAAGATAGGTGCAACTAATTCCTACAACTGGTGGAGGGTCTCTGCAGGGTTCTGGTCTGTTTTCAGCTGTTTAGGAAAGGGGATGCTCACGAGTACTAGGGTTGTAGTTGTTTCAGTTTATAATCATTTTACTTTATATGTTTCTGGTAATAACTCATGTTTTATTTTTCAGATTTCATTTAAGTGTGTAATATATTTTTCCATTAGCTGTTTTCTCAAGGAAAGACTGTTTCCGATTAATGTCAGTTTCCTTATTTTTGTCCATTTGTGGTAAGAGATGTTGGGTCTGGATTTTCAATGAGGAATAGAGAAAAGCAAAACAAATATAGGGCCATCCCACAGCATTGTGCAAGAACGGGAATTGGCTACATTGTAGTGTAGTCCAAACTTGACATTTGAAGAAAGCGCTAGAGGCCTTTTTCTCTGTCCTCAGTCCGCTCTGTGTTTTTTCTTCTTTGTCTAGGTAAACATCTGCTTCATGTTTTGAAATGTATCTCATGGCTTTGCACTGCCCATGACCGTGAGGGGAAAATAGTCTGAAGATCATTGTGGCCGTCTTTCATTCAATTCTTTTTTTCCCCAGCCCAGGCCTTGTTTATCAAGCCCCTGTATTTAAGCTTAATATAACTCCTGTTTTGCTGAGAAAACTGTGGTGGTTTAATCACTGTCAGTGGTCCTACGCCTCTCGGGTGTGGCTCGCAAGGCAAAAAGGACCCAGTGCGGTCGTGCGTCCAGCTGCAAAGGGGCTTATTTTGTGGTCTAAAAATTGTAGGCTTCCCCATATGTTCCCTATAAACGTGGAATGCAGCGTGGGACTTGAGGAGGCTTTTATAATGAAGTGGCCGTCATTGCATCAAACACCACGGATCTCGGATAGGCCATGGGAGCCCATTTTTGGGCCGCATACACGGGTCCAATGTCCTACCAGCTCACTCACACCTCATACCGTCCATTTTCTTCTAATTATATTACATTGCTCATTCCATTAACTGATGTTCCTGTCCACTTTCAGAACAGCATACTCATAATCTGTTATTATGATGTATAACTTTGCTCAGATTTGATATCTGTGAAATGTTTTCATCCAGGTCATAGTTATCCAAAGAAGGTTAAAGTCAAGGGCAGCTGGACTTGGTTGAAGATACTAGAAGACGTCCCTCATCCAAGAGACTTCTTCAGTTCTGACTGAGTAGTAGGGAAACTTAGCTATTTAACTTCTGCGGGGTTGTTTACCAAGATCATCGATACCGCTGGCAAACAAACCAGCGGTATCCTACTAGTTAGTCAGAAGAAGTCTCTTGGATGAGGGACGAAACGTCTTCTAGTATCTTCAACCAAGTCCAGTTGCCCTTGACTCAGATTTGATGTAGAAATAGATTGAAAGAGAGACTTAACATGGAAGCTTTACATATACCTCATATTGATATAAGACACTTTTAACAGAGAGATTTCTTCTGGATATGCTCGATTCAGTATTTTTAGAAGCACCCCCAAAGAGGAAGTTTGCACAAGACACAAATGCAAAACATGTAACAATTCCTAACTTGTCACATGTTAAATAAACTGGCATGAAAACACACCAACAGTTGAACAGTTGAAACTGTTATTCCAAAGAGATCTAAGTTAAAAAGTTGTAGCTGTATGAGAAATTAGCGAGCTGTAACGAGCTCAGCATTAATCTGTGTGTTTGTGTCACATGTGTGTCTACATGTGTGTGTCTGTGCTGTTGTTGTCAATGTAAGCGAGGCACTTCCAGATGCAGTGGTTTTAGCGTGCAGTATCACGGTTGGAAGTGATCACCAGGCCCATTATTTATTTATTGGCTCCAGCAGACATGGAGACTTGACTGTGGTAACCACACAGAGAGGAGGGGAGTGGGAGCGCCATGTCGCCACACACTGAGCAGGCCGGATCCCAGAGTTCCTGAGGAGCGCTACATGTATACAGTAACCTGCGACAGGACAGCAGAAAGTCTATGACTGGCCATAACAGTCGGAGAGCGCTCTCGCTACAATGTGGATATTTATGGAGAAAGTCGACAGAGATTGCTGTCAGGAACAAAGATCAAAGATTAGCTGTGTGAGGACAGAAAAGATTAAGAGCACAACAACAACATGACAGCTGCCGGTTAAGGGATGTAGATGTATTCCTTTAGTGCAAGGTTGTACAGTACCTCTGGCACCTGCTGAAGCTCTTTAAGACACATTTACCATGTTTACAGGTAGTAAACCCTCCATCCCCTTCACCCAAGCTCTTCCTGTTATTCAGAAACTGTGCCAACACAAAGACTGAGCATCCAGCTTCCTTTACAGCAGGTTGATTCAAAACCTTCACAACCACTGGCAATGAGCTGTTTAGGCTCATTTGACAATTTATGGCTGTCAAATAGTTCCTGCTACGTACCTTAAGAAACACACATAGTCTTTAATAATAATGATTTAAATATTTAAATGAGGCACAAGTAAAGTTAAGTAATCTCTGTTTTTTTGATCATCTACATTGTATGAATATTTCTCTATTAATGGCCATTAGAGTAGATATACACATATAACAGTGGAGCATGAGAAGTACGTCTCAATGCTCGTAAAAAGAGAAAAGGCTTTATATCTGCATTTGTTCAGTGCTACACACTAAACACGGACAAACTGGTTTAACTTAAAATAATTTATAACAAGTTTGCTTTAAAAGTTTGCGTCAGGCTAACTTAGGCTATCCAGATATAAAGATAAAAGTTTCAGTTTTAAGGCTTCCAGGTTACTTTTTCAAGAAGGGTTTACTCCCACTTAAAATTCAAGCAACTACATAATTCTGTTCAGCAACTTCCAAGTTCTTCTATTTATCCCAACCTCCCTAAGAGGTAACACGTTTATTTATTTATAAATGCTCCGTATTTGTATAGCGCCTTTCTAGTCTTTTCGACCACTCAAAGCGCTTTTCCACTACATCTGCATTCACCAGTCATACACATTCATACACTGAGCCTAAGTGCTCAAACAGAAACTAACATTCACACACATTCATACACTGGCGGAACAGCCGCCAGGGGCAATCCGGGGTTCAGTATCTTGCCCAAGGACACTTCGACATGCAACCAAAGGGAGCCGGGGATTGAACTGCTGACCTTCCGATTAACGGCCAACCCGCTATAACTGAGCCACAGCCGCCCCTAAATGTTGGCGATACTTTCAACACAAACACACACTAGTTCACACACTAGTTTTTCTTAACTTAGACAAAGGTAAAAGGAAAAAGAGTAGTTTTAATCTGGGATTTTCTCTCTTCCTTTTATCTTGTCTTTAAATATAACATGCTGCTATCAGGGGTTGGTGATAAGAGACAACATATGTGACATGTTGGGTGCGAAATGTGCATCGTATTCAGATGCTATTACTTTGAAAATCGAATCAGCAAGATGAGTGATAAAACAAACTAAACACTCCGCTGAGAGCCCCCTAGTTTTTGCATGTTTTTGCTCACAATGCTTATCACATTGTGTCTGTGTGTTTTGTGAACCACTTGTCTTCACCAGAGTGGTAAATTTACACTCGGGTTTGAGGTACACAGAGGCACCACATCATGGCAACAGAGCAGCTGGAGGGTGAAGTGCTGCAGCCTCACATAAAAGCACCCATAAACCCGAGACCTCAGTTACCCCAAATGCCCCAACGCTCAGTACACACAGACACACACAGCTCAGCCCCAGCCAGACCAGAATAGAGCAGACCATGGTCTTTCCACAAACCCGACTGATCCCGTTGACCTCAGTGCATCATCGGGATCTTTTGAGTTAACACAGGTGGAATATTGCAACCTTGTTTTTTTTCTTTTCAGTATTTGATCGTTACCGCGGAAATATATGCTAATTAATTTTTTTCTGAGTAGCTGAGGGTTTCGCTTTGCAGAGTTGCAGTTGGTATGTCACACTGCTGCTCTCACCATGTTTTATTACCTGTGCATGTATGTGTGCGTGTATTTGTGTCTATGCGTGTATTCATACGTATTTCCTGTGGTTCAGACATGGGTTTTGGATGTGACAGACGAGCCTGCAAGCATGCAACTCTGTGTGGGGCAGGATGTTCATGTATAGCAGATGCACAGTGGTGTACTTAGACACTTTGTGCGTGTGAGCATGTGTCGCTGCATGAAAACAGCCACATGTCCAGTACACATGCAAAGGCCTTTCTCCACACTATAAAAGCTGACATTGAGGTACAACTCAATTAGAATAGTTCTGTAGCAATATAAGATGTAAATGAAGTGCTCCATTGCCTCGTAGTTACACAGTTGTGAGCTCATCATCTCATCATCTGTCATATTAATGCAGTGAAGAAATAAGCGCAATATCTCCCTGCAAAATGGACTTAAAGTATAAAGTAGCATCCAATGGAAATACTCAAGTAAAGTAGAAGTATCTCAAACTTGTACTTAATGTAAATGTCTGGAGTGTTTGTTATTCAGTCTCATTTAGACAAAATAACAACTAGAGCATGTGAGAGATAACGTGAGAGTTTGCAGCATGATAACACATGACTGACTGTGTTTGTGAGATACAGTAGAAATACTGTGGTTTATTATTTGCACACATCTGAAGCAAAAAAACATCTAAAATTTAAATTATTTATTTTTATTCATTTATTTAATTTATTAGTTACTGTTTTAAAAATATGACAAAGTTTGGTATTGACCTTTAAAACTTTTTTAATTGCGAGGCTGAAAGTTTCACACATTAGGCTATTTGATCAAAATGAATGACTAACTTAACTTCACTTAATAAGCATAATTAATAAGAAATTATTTTGTGTCCAAAATGTCTGTTTTAATTATGGTCATGTGAGTATGTTGACTTATCTGTATACAGTTTAAGGCAATATAGTCATTACATTAAAAACACTAACAAATGTCACAACTATTGTGGCTTTTAATGCTGCTGCTATCATCATGCGAAAATGCATGTGCATCATGTGAAGTAAACAAGTCAATTTATGTATAAACCACATATTTATTCACTCATTATCAGCAGGTGAGAAGATGCATGTGCTCAAATAAATGTTTCTCTTACCAAGAATTTTGAGACTCAGTGTAATGGGCAGCATCGAAACCATACCTTCCCCCCAACACTCCACTAATTTTTAGTTTGCGTTTGTGTGCGTGCATATTTGTATGCTTGCAGCAGTGACCTGCTTTCACATGGCAGCCCACACATTTCAGTACCTCAGTGGGTTTATCTGACCTAGAACAGAGGGGGAGGTGGGGGGCACTCAGGAAATCCACGGCTATGTACGAGCGTGTATGTGCGCTCGTGTCTGTGTATGTCCGTGTAACTGTAAATGCAGGCATATGTGCATAAGCTTTTATAGTCTTTTGAAAGCCAGTAACATAATAGCACACTCCATTTCTCTCCAAAATGTCGTTCTCACTTTCTCTTTCACCCCTCCCTTGCGCTGCCTCTCTTTTATTTGTCTCTCTCTTTGACAAATAGGAGCGATGTCCATTAGGGTGCTTTATGAGGTGATGGTGACACAGGGCACTCGTGACGGCCCCCCAACACTGTCTCAACTCCCCAAACACACACACACTCTCAAGTCTCTCTCTGCCTCCCAGTTCATCCTCGGTGCTCTTTAATATCGGAGATCATTGCTCTTTGTCATCCACTGCAATTCATGCCTGCGCTGTCTCCTTGTGTGTGTGTGTGTGTGTGCGTGTGCGTGTGTGTGTGTGGCTGAATACCTCGTCTCTGGCGAGCCCTCCTCACTAGTCGAGAACCAGACTCTGCAGACGCTACACATGTCTGATCTATGATCCAGGGCTGGCTTTTATTCTGAGGGAGACATACAGTGTTTCCTTTGTGGGAGGGGAGTGTGTGTGTGTGTGTGTGTGTGTGTGTGTGTGTGTGTGTATGTGTGTTGGGGGGGTGCTTCTCCTAATGGAGGCCACTCAGGACGGCGTCTCCCCTGGCCTCTAATGCATCCCAGGCCCCCCGGACTGGCTGGCGGGCTATATGACTGGTGGGGGCTCAAGGGTGCACACCAGCAGAGTAGGTATACTGCATAAACCTGCTTCACTCAGCCTCTCACACCCCTCTCCCCCAGTCTAAAGACATGTGTGCTACATAGTGCCTGTAGTGTCAAAGAGCACCTTGAGACCACTTCTAATGAATCTTCTGCTCAGATTGATGTTTGTGTCTTCTCAGGCATTTGAGTGCTGTTATTAAACAGGAGGAAATGCAGATCGGATGGATCACTAACAGGTCTGGGTCCAATTCACTCCTATGAAAACATTTAGAAATGTTTGATTGCTTGCCTCGTAGACACCATACTTTCTTAACCACCGGTTTGTGCACACTGGTTGTGATTTATGAAGAAATATGAAGAAATGCCCCCGACGATCACAAACTTCCTCCTTTACTGTGTTCATGACAGATGAAGTCAGACGCAAAAAACCTGTTACTAGTAATTGCCTGCGTCTCTGTGGCCACAGTTTGTGATGTTCTTTATTTTTCTTACTGTAAACAAATTCCACAAAAATACCCAAACCAACAGTGAACTGATCCAACTAACAAGTATTGTCTGTGTAGCTAAAGGCTGACACAACTTATTTCTCTTATTTCTCTTACTTCTTTTACTATTGTACCATAGAGCTCCATTGTTGTCCCAAAACACATCACACCGTTGTACTTGGATACATTTTTCTTCATTACCAACATCGGCACTGAAGTTTATTTTAAAAGGAACCCACATACATGTTGCCCAGGTAGCTCACATGCACCATGTACTAAGGCTGAGTACTTACCACAGCATCCCCTCTCTCTCTCTTCCTAGTCTATCTTCGGCTGTCCCTATTATATTAAAATCAGAAAGGCCACCCCCCCCCCCCCCCCCCCCAAAAAAAAAAAAATCTTTTAAAAAAAATCCCACATACACCAGAGCACCAAATTCACAGTTGAAATTAGTCAACAACAAATACACTATTCAATGTTTGCTACAACAGTGCACAGCTGAAAATTAGATAGCCTTTTAAATATATTTGTGATTTGTGTTTTTAGATTTGCAATGTAACTTTCACCAAAATAGTTCCAAAACCTTAGCAGCAGCAACAACAAAAATATATTAAAAGGAACAAGATCATTTTTGTGGGGGGGATTTAATTTCTTTGTTAGAATTATGCAAAACTTCAAAACACATTTTTCATTCTAAATGATTTGTCAATTTAGCTTTTTACCAGGAAGTTCACTAACCACCATATTTTACTTTTGAAATTGTAGATTTGAACTCGTAAAGTATACCTCCACAGCCCCGCAAAGTGGGTACCTTCCACCACCACACCACCCCGTGTTCATAAAGCACCTCTATATTACTGTGTTACTGTGGGCTATTGAACTATTTCTTATTCTACCTTTCAAACTGTCGCAAACGCCCATCGCACAGGAAAGACTGTTGGGGCAGGCCACCCTGAGAATTGAAAATAAATGTGCTCACAGTCACGTGTTTGCATTACGGTGCTGTTCGGACTACATGTAATGTTATGCATTATGTTATCTAGTAATTTAGGTAAGAGTTCCTTCTGTTTATCTCCAACACACACACACACACACAAAAAATAAAACAACAAATTTAAATAAGTGCTCACTCTTATGTATGACTAAAAATGGATGAATACCACACTTTGCTTTTTTTTACAAACATTTCTCTTCACATGCTTTAATAATAAACCCGAAACTGGGAGTGTTTACCTGCTAAAATATCTCTGAACAGAAAAGTGCTCCAGAGGTCAAGTACAGGCAGACAACTCCTCTTTCTTTGAGATAATGATGCGTGTTTATTGTCACATGTGTTGGGGTTTCAATGCCGAACTGACGGAGACCAACATGGAAATGAGAAAGTTGTAAATGTCGACGCTGGTCGTGTGGTTTTAACACCTTTTGTGCTTTGAATATAAACTGCAGTGGTGATGAACAATACAATGATGCAATAAATTCCCAAAGCAAGTTGTATTTTAAACTACTGTAAAACTTTTAGAAGAGGGTGAGCGATGTGTGTGGACATGAGTGAGAGAGACGTCTTCCGTGGCATGCTGGTTTGAGACCAATGTATGTGTTTTTATCCTAACGTTGGCAAACATTTCCACTGTAACTGCTAAATCTGTCTTATGATCTACCAAGATTAGACTTGTGTGTCTGTGTTTGTGTGAGTGCAGACTTCAACATATGTATTTGTGCATATACGGATGCATGCCTATAGCTGCGTACCTATATCTAAGTATGTATGGCACCTTTGCTAGCTTGGAACTAAAAACTTAAATAAAAAAGTGTATAAAATATATCACCAATCCTCCTGCATAATAATGATCCAATTATAAAACAGACAGAAATATTAGATATACAAACATGTATATGGATATATCTAATCTCATCTGTGTATAAAGAACATACAGAGAAAGTAGTAGACATAGAGTACATATGCAGTATATTTATGTTTACATTTCATGTAGCGCTTTAGTACGATCTCTCAGTTTTGAAGACAACACCTCTGATGTTGTTTCCCACGCTCATTGCTGTAAATAGGTCTAGAGGCAGATGGGTTCATCCGTAACACACACACACACACACACACACACACACACACACTGAAACAGAAACGTTGTCACTCCCACTGTGATCCATGCATTGCTCCAGCTATATACATCATATGGCAGTGCTTTGAAAGAAGCAGGTGCTTTTTGCATCTTCTTCCAAGTGTGCATCTTTAGGTACTTTTGTGTGTGTGTGTGTGTGTGTGTGTGTGTGTGTGTGTATGTGTGTGTCTCCTGTCTGTCTGGGAGCGGGTGTATAGCCAGGTGCTTGCTGACATACTGGGGCTTTGTGGTTGTGGTTGGTGGCTTGCTTGCTGTGCAGACAACCGAGAAGGAACTGTCTCTGTTTTTTTCTTCTGTATTTCTATCTGCCTGTGTGTGTGTGTGTGTGTGTGTGTGTGTGTGTGTGTGTGTGTGTGTGTGTGTGAGTGTGTGTGAATACAACGTGAATATAGATTCTATTCTATAGCTCAGAGACTGACTAGCATTTCGTGACAAGACTAGGGGGATTTAGTTTCCGCTGTAGTGCTACTTTAGTGCATGTGAGTGTTTGCTGCAGTCTGCCAGTTTGTGTTTGCAACTTTGTTAGTGTGAGACTTTATTCTGCAATTTTCTAAATACATTTTTGAACTGTGAATGTGACAAATGTGTCAAATGCAGAAGTACATGCTGCAGACACAGCATAGCATCATCTGTCCTGTTCTCTGTCTGCACTCTCCACAGTGGGCCTTCTTAAATGTAACTGTACTGTATAAACACACCAACAGGTGATAGATCAGAGGATATTGTAGCATTGCCTTATCAAAGGCCCTGTTCCAACCCACATGAGGAGCTTATTGCGGGCTCACTACAAAGGGAAACAATGGTTGGAGTGGGAGTAGATAGCGCTTTGCTATTCCCGCAGCCTTGGCTCAGGACTCATGGTGGCACGGTGTCACATGATGCCCGAGGTGGGTGAATATGATTGTGGCCTATAGGCTTGAAAGCAGCAGCACAGGTCTGTGGGCGCATGACATGGGTGTGGTATGGTAAAGCTTGGCTAACCAAGAGCCAAACTTTGTAAATAGCTGCATTTATCTTGTGGTAAAGTAGAAGATTACTTTACTAAAGAATATTGATTGTGGCTATTTTCATCTTGATACATCACGCTCTAATCAGCAATTATGTCTGGCTGGGATTTGAATTGCCTTTTTTTGGTCCTTTGCTAAATTTAGGCTTTCTACTGATGAGTGATGCATTACCACACCGAGGACGTCATCTAATTACATCTAACCCTTTTGATCTAATAAAAAGCATATTTTTAATATGATATTACACAAATAACTTTGGTGTTTGCATATTCATAAATACTTTCTAAAGCACCTTTGTTGCTCCATATACAGAGAGAGACCAGAAACGAGGCAGATGTTGCCACAGAACAGGACATATGTTGCCACATTCTCACGGTGTTGGTTAGCCAAACCTCTTTACCCAGAACTCTTGGCTAGGTTCTGCTAAGTTGAGTCATCTCGACACAGCTTCAGGCTTCAACTTCACCCTCACACAAACCACTACGTGCTATCTGAGTCACAGACATGAAGTGCTTAAACCATACACATTAAATACACAGATTTAGCCATTGTCAAAGTCCTGGTTTGACCTCATTCAGTTGTGGATTGGTTGATTGGAAAATTTCATTTTCCTTTCAGTCAGAGAGGACACGAGTGAAACAACTGACAAAAGTCATTTGAGAAAAATATATTGGTGTGTAACAACAACCCACACTGCTTGGTTGTAGCTTGCAATTTAGCAAAGAGCTCAAAAATGGTTCCTACAAACCCACACACTCTCATATAGACTTTTCCACTGCAACGTCAACCTATTATATATCACCTGATATTTCACTGAGCTGTCGCTGTCGTGATTCATGTGCGTATGGGAATGACTTGTCCTGTTGCATCACCAGCAGTGTGTGAGCCACTGTTCCACAGTACTGTAGCACACATTACAAAACCATGTTTGGCGTTACGGCTACTATACATTACTCATTTTCATTCATCAAGTCAAGTTGCAGGGCAAGACATGTGCCCATAATGCAGATAAAGAGACATCGCGGCTGGAAAACTAATATTTGCTGCAGTTCACAGCTCATGGCTCTTTTGTGTCCAGGTTTTGGCTGCTGTCACACCAGTGATACAGCTGCTTTATTCAAATACTGTTTAAGCAAAATAGTTTCAATAAAAAGAAAAAATCAGCTTGACTGAGATATTCATGATTTGAAACCTGAATCCCCTTTCAAAATAAGCCATAATATAAAATATCCATGATGGAATGTCGGCGACCTTTAACAACTTGAAACTTTTGCTTATAAAATAGAAACATGTTGAAGGATTTGTTTTCGGAAGTGATTTTACATTTTGCTGAAAGGTTTCAGAGTGTGTGAATGTGTTTAAGGTTTGTTTGTCATATGCAGAGTGCAGACCTGCATGCTGTAGTTGAGTGAAATCAGAGACAGGTTGGCATGGGGAAGACTTGCCTTGGCACAGCTCAGGCCGCAGACGGGTTCCGGTATGAGTTTACAGTATAGTTTGCCTCTCTGTGGCTTGACAACTCTGTGCTCTGAGAAAGACTTAACCATGCGACAGACGCACTATGCACTTTCCCACAGCCTCTGAGCAGCTAAGGCTACTCTTATGGTTGCTCAACATTTACACTTGGCTACCTATTTGGCACCCTGATATTTCAACAGCTTCATTTTCTTTCTTCCTCTTAAGAGAAGAACATCATATGCTTAAACTGAGAGAGCTGTGCTTGTCTCTCATCTTTTTTGGAAGCCAGTTTTCACACTTCAAGTCACTAAATGTCAAAGTTAATCAGTGTGGGCATGGGATTGTTAATCCTGCAGGACCCTTTTCATATTCAAGGTCCAACAAGTGCCTCCACTGAAAGCCTATGAGCTTCGATAAGTTAAATCTAATTAAAGAAAGAGTTAAGTGTGTGGTGTTCATATGAGCGTGGTGACTCATGGTTTACATAAGCATTGTCAAAGCCAACGGTCAACAGCCTGGAGATGAGAGGCAGATATGAATCACCTCATCCAACAGTTGTGGTCGTGACAACGTCTCACTTGTTAGCGGGATGTTTCCATTATGCTAATGAGTAAAGTAGACCTGCTTCCAAACCCACGTCTGTGATCAGCCCGGTCTCAGCGACATGATCCCATGTAACCATACAAAACAACATACACATTTAAGAGCAATTTCATTGATATTACAAGTGCAGATGAAACTGCTTTATATTCCATAATTGTTGCATTTTACAAATATGCATGAGATTATACAAACACTGTAGCTGAAATTTCTGTGTCTAAATGCTGAATGTAAGATTTTCTCTATTTTGTGTTACTTTCAGTTTGGTCAGAAGAGATGAGGAAAATGAATCATCATGATTACACATCACTTTGGCTGTATCATATTTTTGTATGCAGCCTCTTTTTTTTTCTTGGGGGGGCTAAATGTCTACGGCTGTGCACAGTCGCCATTTACTGTGTCTGCCCGTCTCCCCAGCCTTCCCTAAATCAAGAAGGCAGAAGTGAGAAACGGTTGAGAAGTACGAACAGCCTCTTCCTGTTATGTGTGCGTTAAACCCCAGACGGCTGTCTAAGTCGCTCGCACGCAAACGCCAGCCCGGGAACCATGACAACGGCAGGTCCCCACATGCAGAAGGCGGAAGTGAGCCGGCGTGTTGAGGAAGTTATTGGTTTTTTGATGGCCATCGCCGTGGTTTCATGAGATAGACCGTGACTCGGCCCTTGTGTTACGCTGACAGTCGGCCAGCGTGGGAATGTAGTCCTCATAATGATGACAGTGATGACGCCTGTGACCATAGGCTATGTCTGCTTGACTGATACCTCTAATATGTGAATTAGAGCAGGAGTGAGCATCACAAATGAGTGAACATCAGATTGAAAAATATATTGTCAGTCTGCAGCAAAGAGATGCTACTTGATGAATCTCCTGCAACCAGCAGCGTTTCTTTACCATTATGCGCACAATTCTAAGAAACACTTTATTGCTGCAAACTACATAGCAATCCTGCTCTGTCTGATATTACCCCAAAATCTCCAGTTCACCAGCAGCTTTCCCTGACGTGAGGCAAGCCAGCCACCATCCTGCTCTGCCGTCACAGTGTCCGTCTGCTACTATGGAAACAGTGGCGTGTGTCTCACCTGTTAGCAAACCACAGCAGCCTCAACGTGTCTTTAACTCTGAATTTCTCTCCCTGTAGTTGTGTGCGTGTGTTGAGGTTTGAAGTTTCATGGTACTTGAGGTTTTAATGATCAGCTTTTATATTCTCACTGGTAGGCTGCCTAATGACAAATGATCATTATTAAATATTGGGCAAATATACTCAAAGTAACTGCAGTTCTTGTGGTTGTCTGGCTCATGCCCGACGTCTCCGGAAAAGAATATCTTACAACACAGATGAAATTTCATCTTCAACTCTGCATTTCTCTTTTTTTTGTCTTCTGCAGATATGAAAGACACTCTCTGTTTCAGTTTTTACATACTTTTCAAACTTTTTTACCTTGCAGGGATTCTGTAACATTAAAGTCATACTTTGACCCCACCCCCTTCTCTTTTTGCAATGTTGTTATTTTTTTGTATTCTTTATACCTGGTCATAATATGGTACTTTATACCTGGTACAAAAACAAAGAGAAACACACTATAACTTCATATTGATCTATATATGCACTTACAAACGCACATGTATGAGTACAAATATGTATATTTACATGCATATATTCATGCGTGTATTTCTGAATCATCATGCATTAATTAACTAAAAGGGGTTAATTTTGCAAATTACTATACAATCAGACTAGAAGAGGAAAAAAAGGGGGTGGGAATGGGGGGAGGGGTTCTTATCTCCTCTAAGATGTGTTCACTGAATATGTCTATGTGTTTATTTTCCATGATCTGCCTCTGCCCATTTGTAAAATAATTATTAATCTGAGTATAAGTAGTGAGTGTTAAAATTTCTGAGTGTGTCAAATATGCTTCTGGTTTTTCATTTCATCTGAGATATAGATCACCTGCTTAATCAATGAACCATCAGTCAACAACAGCATCCCTGTATACTGTTTTCCAATTTCCATATGTTTATGAACTATTTTAATATAAAACCACGTCAACTTCTGCAGAGCACCGGAGGCACTGTATCTTGCAGCAGCAGTATGTGGCTATGAATGTGGCTGTTTCTTTCCATATCCCACAGCCACACCTGCCACAGCCTGGCTTCTACTTGGCCTCAAGCCTCCTGTGAGCTGCGCCTAGGTTGACCAAGCATGCCACCAAGCACCCTTGGGGGCAGGGCTCCCCTCAGCAAGAACCTCACAATCCCCAGGCCTCAGCACTCCTGAGAGCCAAAGAGGGAGTCAGTCTGAGGCGAGTGGGGTAAAAACCACCCTCGCCTCTAACTCGGTTCTGTGGTGCTCAGACACCATAGGCTGCAGCCGAACTGGGACAAAGACGAAACTGGAAACAGATCACATGGAAACAAGCACCTGATACTAACTGCAGTGTGTTTGTGTGTGCACAGCTGAGAGAGAGTGAAAGAGAGAGGAGTGGCCAGGGAGAGAAAGAGGGGGGAGAAGTTTATGGGCTGCGAAATGCCAGACTCACCACAGGTGGGAGCTCCTCTGTCGACCCCATTAAAACCAAGCAAAATGGAGGGTCTGTTCAACTATTCTGTGACTCCACATCCAACAATACTGCAGGCAGTGGCCACAACAGACACAGAACAACAAGTCAGAATTAAGAAAGTACGTTTGCTCAGTTTTCTCAGCGTGTTGACACAGTTGTAAATGCCATGCGGTTTGGTTCAAGGGGGGACAGGCTGCTAGGGTCTTTTTGGAAGTCCCCACTGTCAGAGAGGTGACCACGCTCATGAAGGTCTCTAGCGGCATCATCTTCCAAATGCTAGCGTACCACCAGTGACTCACTCTTTCACTGAAAAAGGGAAAAGCAAAGGTTGCTGACCTAAATAAGGTCTTTGTTGAGATTTTTGGAGTTTAAAAATCCCCCTAAAAAGTACACCTGTTTTTTAAACCAAAAAGATTCTGAACAAAGGCATTTTTTTTTAGAATTATTACTTCTTTTAATTACAATTCTTTCCATATTTGTCCTGTATTTTATAGATCTTCCATCCACATTGTGGCCAAATCTTTTCAATACCTGTGATTTTGTGGTATGGTACGCAGATCTTATTGAGGTCCATTACATTGTCCAGTAAAAGGCCACTCCAGTGCGGCCTGGTTTTAGGGCCCTGGTTAAAATCACAAAACCAAGCCAGGCTTTTACTGTTGGTGCAGGAAAACCACCACTCCGCAACAATGAATATTTTACCTTGCTACTGGCAGTCCAGCAGCATTTAGTGACCACAGGCAGTGTTAAGTGTTCCTGACCAGAGGCAAAGGGGGCACTTAACAAATGATAATGCCCACTATCTGTCAGTGCTCTGGGCTGCCACTGCTGCCTGAGAGCTCCGTGGTGGCTGGAGCCAGACCACTCTAGGCCCACTGCTGACCTGCCAACTAACCACACACTCCAGAGCGTCCAGCACACACACCTCTACTTCCTGGTGGGAAGTGAGGCACTGGTGATCCGTCAAATGACAGCTGTCATTCTGGTGGTTGACTGACCCTCTGACCCCAGTCATCAGTAAAAAGTGACACCAGCCTGACCTCCTTAAGTAGTTTTTTACAATAACAACAGATAACCACGAATGCATTCAAGGAAATGGAGGTGGAGGAGAGGTTGACATGGGGTTACCTTAATGAGATTGGAAGATTCAAAAGGTTCCAGTCCCCTACTAACTCCCCAACAGGCTTCACACAACATCAGCAAATGCACTCTACTATTTTTTCAGGCCAATATGATTCAATATCTGTCTGTGTGAGTCTGGGTAGAAGCAGGGCAGCTAGTGATAACTCTTGCCGGATCAGATTTTGCCACCAAGAGAGACCTCCACTGAGTGAGTTAATTGTTGTGTGTGGTAGTGTGCTCGATGCCCTCGTCCCACTCTGATGGTTTCATATGACGCAATAACGGTCTCTCTTGGTGCTTATCATGCATAGGTCGGCTTAGTCGGTTTGAACGCAGCGCTCTGAGTGAACCAGCAGTGAAGACGTGTATGTATTATGGGTTTTTTGATTTTTTTTTAATGCACATTGCTGTACATTAGCGTGCAAATAGTAGCTAATTCAGCCAACAACTAACATCATATAGGTGTTTTATGTCATCTGAGTCCGTGGCATGGGTCTGAATGAAGAAAGTTTGCTGTGAAATAAAACAGGAAAAGGAAGGAAGATGGCAACTACACGTGTCACTTTCCTCCAATGTTGGCTCGAAGAGCAGCCAAAGAAACGGCGAGAGCAGAGTGAAGGGGGAAATGGAAAAAAAAGAAAAGACTAGCCAGCGTGCCCTCTGTGTGGTCCTCCTTGAGAGCGTGTTCTGTTTAACGCTCGCCAAAGTGTTTTTAAGTGTTACAAGTGCATTAGTGCCGTGGGTCATGCCTTTGCTTGGCTAACCTCTGACCCCCAGCCCCTCTAGCAGCTCAGGGCGGGAGAGTGAGCTCATGTTGAGGGAGCCACTGTTTGGAGAGGGAGTTGCCCCGGGGAAGTGGAGGGGCGGCTGCATAGGAGAAGGCCGGGCAGCCGTCTGTAATGATCTCCTCATGGATCTTTAATGGCTCCCCTCAGTTAGTGTCGGTGTTCGCACTGGGGGGACACTGAATTATTCAGCAGGCTAAAACTGTGATCACACACATACATGCTCACAGATGTACAGACATGCGCCCCTGAACACACTCTCTGTCACATCCTTCAACAATCAAAAAAATAAATAAGCACACTTGAATGCACAAACACACACACATACATACTGAACATGCATTTATCACACTATAAACCTTTAACTTTCTCATTTATCAATCTTCCTCTCAGAGATTTCACACAGCACCAAAGTAACATTTTTCAAGAAAACTTTTTTTTCTGAGAATTGTTGACACAGTGACTAGCTGAATGTGCAGGTTACAGTCACACTGTGAGCAATGTTATCATCCTTTAATGACTGCATTATGTTGCTTGTACAAAGGCCAAAGATAGTCAATGTGCATATCTCTGTTATTTTTCAAATATCTCATTGATCAGCATTTACCACAGAATGCTCTGGCACTTCAGTTTCTGTTCTGATGTTTTTGTTCCTCTCGTGTGTCAGCTGTTATCTCTTTATCAATCAGATATGCTGCAGAACTTCATACTCATCAAGCTGTGAACGTGGTGAAATGTCGCAAAGCTAAGGCTCATAAATGAACGTCTGTGGTTTTTATTCTTCAGTGGTTTGCTTTGTCTCCCTGGATGTGTGTGTGTTCAAGTGACTGTGCCACCTAGTGGTACTCTAGCCACAGGAAATCAAATCTCACAACAAAGTCACATCCATTTGGAGATGAAGGTAAAGACCTCTGACAGGCTGCAGAGTCGATAGAGGGGGTTTGAGGCTCGACTGAAGTTTACAACCTCAGGGCTGTGACTGCCCCTCTGTTCCCTCCTCTATTCTTGATCCTCTAACTAAAACCTGGCAACATATTAGAATACTGTCAGGACCCACAGACTGTAACCACCCTTGTAAAACACACGCATTCTCTGACCCCTGTGTCATTAGGAACAGTGTTAGGGAGAGGCTTCCACAGCTGTGTGAGTCGTAAGGCATGCAGCCTCTTAAGCAGCTCTGCGTTGCCTTACCTAATTGCCAGCAGTGAGAAGCAGGTTAACCCCTCTGTCTGGGCCTCACAACCTGCACCAGATGCCTGACCTTCATTAGTCAGTAGCAGGCTCTCAGGCCCTAATTCTGCCGCTATTACCGAAGGGAACCCGCCGTGGTTTTTAATGACCAAGCTGTCGTGATATTTGGAGCCCCAAATGTCTAACTCTCTTTCCTTACGCAGTGTGTGTCCAGCTGCACAAGAGCTGAACGTATCCAGTGTTTGGCTGCTTGATATGTGTCAGAGTCATATTAAAAACTCATTACATATCTTGTAGCTTAATATCTCTGGAAAGTCCTCAAGAGTACACACCAGGGTTTAATAGAAGGCTGCTTTCAAGACACACGCTGCTCACTGTAGCATAAATGCTGCATTGTCTCCCTACAGTGCTGTCTGTGTAAAAGCACTGTTTAGTATCGGCGGCAGAAGCGAAGTGTGTGTGCTTTTCTGTGTATAACACTATAAGCCCTGATTGAACATGTCACTGATGGCTGATGGGGGGTCTCCGGACACTAAATGACCCATAGGCTCCCTGGGCGAGCTTCATCTGTCTCTCTCCCACTCTCACTCTCTCTCGCTCCCCCCTCTATTTCTTCAGCCCCTTAAGAGGCCTGCTGCAGTTTTCGCTGTAGACCCAGGGGTCAGATGGAAAACATACACTCATAAACAGCATCTATTATTCATGCCTCACAGCCCGGTGATCCACTCACATCACGCACTGGCTTCAACAGCTGTCCAGCCACTCCAGTCACTGACAGACCGATAGGATCGGCCTAACACAACAAATTTTCAAGTGCATTCAAGTTAATACATGGCTGCTTTAACCAACTGCAGTTATCGCTCTAACGTACTATAAACACATCTGTGTTGCATCTGTGATCATAATAGGGCGGTTGTACACACGTTTGACAGCAAGTACATTTTCATAAAGCTGATGATGATCACTTGTTGTAAATACACTGTTTGTATTGTTGCCTTTTTCTAATCAACTAGCTCAAAACATTGGGCACAAAAATGAGTCATTTGAGTATTATGAAGTCCTCTGTTGATATCTAACAGGGGCAATTAGGGCTTTTCCAGCACAGTGATTGTGTCATTTGACAATGTTTGCATTTTGTGTGTAAGTGTGGGCCCAGCTTGGCCCAGAGTTGACAGTGTGTTAGTGTACTAATCCATTAGGGTCCCCAAAGGCCCTGTGATTACACACACTGCTAATACACACATTGGCGCTTTTCTTTTCTTTTTGCTGATGGTATCAGTGGCAGCTTGGGTGGTTTTGGTGTGTGTGTGTGTGTGTGTGTGTGTGTGTGTGTGTGTGTGTGTGGTTGTGTGTGTGTGTGGCTGTTCGAGGTGGACGGGTGGGGTAGATAATATTTGTGCCTGTATGTGCATTTGGGGTCTGGCAGCTCGTTATGTTTTCGTTTAGGTCAGAGGAGAGAGTGATGCTCGACACCCCGCCCTCACCCACCCCCACAATCTCCAGCAACACCCCCTCTTTCCCCCTTTTTCCTCCTGACCCCACCCAAACTACACAGGGAGCTCAGCGGTAAATGACTCCCGCTAACAACCTCTAATGATTTTAATCGTCCGCAATCAGGTGCAGGAGTCATGAATCTCTAGACGAGAGACAGAGAGACAAGACAGACAGAGGGAGAGAGCGAGGGAGTGCGTTTTCTTTGGTGGGGCAGCAGAGCGGCATAAGGGGGGTCGTAGTGAGCGTAGGAGCGTGGCACAATTACCTCAAGAGCTCCGCGGCAACATGACTCCCAGCTCCAAAGCAGGGAGACGGGGAATGGGAATGCTGCTCTGGCTTGATTTGTGGCCTGCTTTGCTGTGATATCTGTAACAGGAGAATCTCGAGTCTCCATCATGTAATTTGACAGTCGGTTTCCAACTCATCACTGTAGCCATGGGTAGCGTCCGGCCCGGCGGATGATTTCAGTGCTGTGTCCTGCTGATTTAAACTTTTGGTTATGGTTCATCGACTAAGGGAGAGACAGGAAGATAGAGATAGTAACAGAAAGAGACAGTTAGTTAGATCAGGAGGGAAACATTTTGTAAGACCAAAGAGAGACTTATCCAGAGGTTGATGTGACTGAAACAAGTAGACATCTTTGCTTCCCTTCAGTCTGTGTGAACCATCAGTCACACTTTTACCTAAAAAAAGGGTGCAAATATATAAACACAAATTCATATGCAGACTAAATATAAACGTCCTTGCCTACAGACATTCTTTTTTCACTTTTCACTTCTCCAAAACCCTCAAAAATACAGTACATCCACATCCTCCCTTACGATAAAAATATAACTTGCAACATTGACTGATTCTTAGTGGAGCTCCACGTTGGGAACACAGCGAGGTTGTTTGCGGCTGCCGAGGGAGCCAGAGGGGAGGGGAGGTGGGGGCGATTTGAGCGGGCCCCTGCCAGAGCCGCATGAAGCGGGACCACCCAAGGTGGCGTCAGGAGCTTGGCAGGGGTTCAGGGAGGTTGGTCGGCGGGCCGGCTGGCAGCCCGTACCCAGGGCTGAGGCAGCAGCCGGCAGCAGGCACTCTGAGGCCCTGCCAGAGTGGACAGAGATATTCGTCTCAGCCCACAAAGGCCACTTCAGCCTCCCACAGTATAACACAGCAGAGCCACAGTGATAGGGAGTGTGTGTGTGTGTGTGTGCGCGCGCAGGGAGGATTGTGTGTTTGTGTGTCCGTTCATGTAGGTCGGGTAGAGTCTTGGGCAAGTTGAGGGAGATATTTTTAAGATTTAGTTTTCCCAGATATGAGACCTCCCATATGGAAATTAAGAGGTTAAACCAGAACATGTTTATTCATAGGAAGTCCATACATCAGCAGTCTAGTATCTGTCTTAAGCTGTTCCTGCTCTTCTAAACAGTACAGTACATTGCTTTACCATAGAGGAAAGCACTGTCCCTGCTCTCTGTGCACAGCCAGTAGTGTAAACAGTAACAGTAAATGTTAACCATTCCCTCTCCGCTGGCCTACAGGTCGATTACTGCAAAACAAAGACTTTCCCCTCATGTTTATCTCTTTCAATGGGGGCAGTCATTTCATCGCAGCACTTACAGCTTATAAACTCCTTGACAAATCACATTAGTATTTAGCTTCTCTCAGCAGTTTACTGCCTTGCTGCCAAAGTATCGTTTATCACCCTGTAATTCACTTTACTAGGTAAATTCACTTTGGCAGGTCTGTTGGGTCTGTCTGCTGCAGAGGATGTCGGAGGAGAGGGGATGCTGTTTGAATTTTAAATACCTTTAGCGATTCCATCCATTAGCTATACCTGTTTGCTGGAGCCAATACCAGGTGACATTAGGCGAGAGACGGAGCACAGCCTTGACGGGTCTAGAGACAGACAGACAACCATTCACACCTACAGGCAATTTAATTAATCAACCTAATTGCGTGTTTTTCTTGCATCAGAACTTTCATTCTGTGGGGCGACAATGTTAACCACTGCAACACTGTGCATTATCATAAATCCTTTTTTATATTAAAAAGGCATATTGTAAACAAAACCTTTTGCAGTGTTTTGTTAAATCAAATGTGAAAGTAATTTTGAGTCATTGTGTATTTAGGGTTTCCTGGAATCACTGAAAGCTACTGTTGTCGAGTCATGTGGACACTTACACCGTCTATTTTCATCCTCTCTTTTTCCCTTCCTGTCTCTTTCTCATGAGAAGACCAGTGTGCATCACGTTCAGGCCTGATTCCATTTGAGGCTTATAAAACTTTCTCTAACACAGAATAATATTTGCTGTCAAGCTTTTATTGAATTATGCCAGTGGAGGAAGCTTGGCAGTCCTTTAGTCAAATATGTTCTGCTGCTCATAGATAAAACAGTTGTTCTTCTGATACTGTGTCAATACAACCAGTGTCATGCCTCCATATTGGTGCCTTTGTTTTTTTACTGTTCTATTTTTTCTCCTTGTTTAGGAATTTCTCTTCCATGTTTTTCCTTATTCCATCACTAATTTGCAGAAAAAAAACATTTAGTCCCATTGAGACCTTGAGACCTATAAATCCTGTGGAATATGAATAAATGTCACACAAACCATAATGTCAGTGCTTTTACTGTCACAAACACATACACACACACACACACACACACACACACACACACACACACACACACATATATATTCGGTCACTTCTTATTGAGGTTCCAGTCTCTGTATGTCTCTGGGGCTAAGAGAAGATTAGTTTAACGGTGGAGATGTAAGACCTATATTTTTACACATCAGACGCACATCTGAAAAGAAAAGTCAGCAAATTAATTAATTTACTGTTGATACTGAGATATATTTATTTATTTATGGATAGGTGTGTTATTACCGTGTCTGTTCATAAAGGCTATACAGTGGTTTAGTGGTTCAATGTGCTTCTTACTATAATAAAAGCTACTGTTAATTTAGTAGCAGTTAGTTCACGGTTCGACGTGACTAGATCAGACACAGTTTTACGTATAGCTTGTAATAGGTCTTTTGTCAAATAAATTTTTTATTGAAATTGTAAAAATGTACGTTTGAATCAAAAACGTTCTAAGAAAAATATCGACAGTTAACCTTCAAAAGTGTTTCATTAAAAGAAGTATAATTTAGTAAAGTTTTTACACACATTATATTATTTATTAATGAAATATGTCAGACGGCATTTATTTGGAAAATGACTTCTTAATAGTCAGCTCTCAGCATACATTTGTGTTCATGTATGTTTCACATCACATTTTACTACAATCACAATCAGTGTATCGTTGCACACACAGCATGAATTCTGTAAAAAAAAGCCTTAAATCCTGCTCCTCGCTTGGCATTGATAAAACGATCCATGTATCTGTGGCTTTTGAAACAACAAAAGGAGAAGTGGCAGTGGCAGAGAGCAGCCCCCTCCCTCCTGAGCTGGCACGCTGCACTTCCTGCTCCCGCATCTTGTTTGAGTTGAGCGGAGCTCATGCAGGGCAGGGCAGGTGTTTGACTGATCTCCATAGCCTATTTCCCCAGGCCGTTTATCATTGTCACAGCCCAAATCAAACTCTCCCCCCTTGGCCTCTCAGCCTCCAGCAGCCAGCTTTCTTAAAGATTAACAGATCTGCCTTGGCTTTCAGATGCACTCAAACATAGCTGCCCATGTAACACCCCACTGCTCCCTCTTTCCCATCTTTCACACGGCTGAATCTGTGCCCCTCATCACCTGTGTTGCTTTTCAGTTGCCTCATGCTGTTCCCCATCCTCTCATTGTCAGCTCACTGATCCTGTCCCCGTCCGTCAGCCCAGATAAATTGCCCCAATCTTTCCCCTTTGCCCCCCTCCATGATACATTTGCAATTAATTTATTTTGCCTGGGTTTCCTCTCCCTGTGCCTCTCCTTCCCCTTGATCCATAGCGGAGCAGTCTGGAAGTGATTTTGACGCTTTAGTTGTAGCGTGCAGCTGCCTATTGGGGACATTTTGCACTCCCTGACTTTTTATTACAAGGGAAATACCATAATAGGTTATGGGGGAGAGAATGTTTAATAGAAAATTGCAAAAGGATTTTTTTTATAACTGTAAAGCTTTTAAGTATTGCAGTTGTAAACACCGCAGCTGTTTTGAGAGGAAGTATTGCTGTGTTTATTTGTCTTAATATAATGAAGAAGTGGCTAAATGTAGCAGCCTCTACGCACGTAGCAGACATGTATATATCTTTCCCTCCTATATGGTGCAGAAGTGGTCAGTTAAGGTAGCTGTGAATTTGTGAAGGCATGAGCTCTGAGGTTTGGTGTGTTACAGGCCTTCCACCCTGACACCTCACTCCACCCTGCTCATCTCCTGCACTTCTGCTATAACACCCACCCTCACATCTACTGCCAACATTCAGCTTACCAGGCAAATCATTTCTGAAGAAAAAAAAAACTTTAGTGGCAACCACAGGTCAGAGATAATATAACGCATCTCTACTTCCATCATCATTTTCTCTAACTGAATAATGACGTACGTGTGTAATTAGACATTCAGCTGAAGCATCAGCTTCTGTGTCAAACATCTTGAGGGCAACTTGAAATTAAGAAAATACCTAATGGCGCAACTTCTGATGATGCTCCCCAATTTTCTAACTTTCTGTGTCGCCAAAAGAAAATATAAACACAATCGCTCCTTAGAATGTACAATCAAGACAGAAGTAATTTCATAATAATTTTAAAACGTATTTATTTACATGTCTCATCATAACTATTACGAATGTTATTATGAATCTACCTTTTAAAATGATTCACAAACTCAAGAAGTTTTTATATATTGGTATATTTGATTAGAAGACAACAATGAAAGAATATCTGTTTTGTCCTTTTTATATACATGATTTCATTATGCAGCAAAATCTTGGTAGTGTAGTCTCAGAGATTGTCCTCACGATAAAAACTCCAGCATTTGTTTGTTGTTTATTCAAATTCCTCGTGTTAATGTTAGTACCTCCACCTGTGCTTATCCTTCTATGACAAGTCAATATGTCTCAGTTGGTGAAAGGTGGAAGTAGTGTGATATTGTTGCAGTAGGCGCCACAAAACACATTTGGAGGATAGATGGGTCAAATGTGTGTCTTGGACACGAGAGACCCCTGGTTCATTTACAGTTTGCTGCTGTCAGGAAACGTTATTTTCTTCTAACCATGACCACAAATTTCCCCCAACTTTGACTTTTACACATGAAGTTCAGCTTACTCATCAGGAGTACCACTAAGCCTGTGAAAGCACTTGAATAATGTCTTCTGTGGCTGTGAAAGGGAGATTTTCTTGAGGATGTCATCAAGGTTATCTTAGCTTGAGCTTGAAACTTTAAAATTGTAATGGGGGGTTTGAAAGAGGTGGACACTTGACAGACCCATACAAGATTAAAAAGTCAGAGGATCTCAATTTATTCTATTCTTTTTAATCTGTCTCTTTTGAGTCCCTCAGCTATATGGAAGTGCAAACCATAACATTTTCCATGATCTTAACCAAGTAGTTTTTGTGCTTAAACCTAACCAAAACCTACCCATGGGGTGGCAGAACAAAATAATTTCATTCTCTCAAAAGGCAATGACAAAAAACTGAATATTTAGTAATTTGGTTGGGGGCCTGTTGTATACTCAAGAATTCCTTCAGCCAAGCCCGCCTTACCTCAATACACCTGGGTATATTTCCTGTCAGTGCTAAGTCTCGGCACAATGACCCTGTGGGTTATGTTTGCCCTGCAGATGTTTAATCTGCACTCAGCGGCAGCACCTTAGCTGTTTGCTGGTAATCTGTCAAACCAAGCGAAAGCCATAATTAACCTTTGGAGAGACTCCAGACACACTGACATCAGGTCTCACATCCTCCGCTTTGGCATTCACCTCACTGCTCCCGACTCTTTCAAAAAAGATGACATTATAAGAGATTTTAAAAAGTTTTGGACTATTAAAACACATGATAGAGCTAGAATCGAAACTATGTCTGCACAATGACAAATTCTGCGGTGATGGCATACTGTGGAGAAAACTCCCTGCAGATAGCAAGAACTCTTCCTGCTTTACAGCCAATTATGTGGCCACTGGTCAAACAGTTGTTTATATCGCCACCACTTTGGTCAATTTGTTACCCTGTCTCCATATTTCAAGCGCGTGTGTGTATTGTGAGTGTGTGCGCACCATCCCACAGTCCCACAGCCTAGTGGTCGTCTGGCGGTTTTAGGGGGGGAATCTCCACCCCAAGTACAAAGTTGGCTAATTGCCCCCCCACAGCCACACCACACACACACACACACACACACACACACACACACACACACACATACTCACTCCAATGTTCACTGTTGTTCTTCCTGTAGGAGGGAGGAGGGGAGGATTAATCCTAATTGCGGTGTGTGGGAGCCTGGAGAGAGGCCAGGATTACTGGGGGCTTCTCCTTGATCCACAGAGATGCTGATGGTAATGCTCCCGGCCCATCCCCTGGCAGCTGCCTGCGCCGTATACGCATATGCATCGGACACATGCCACTCCCATGCGCACATACAGCGGAGTACAGTTTCACGAGCACAGCAGCCGATAAGTATAGGCTCTGTGTCCTGAATCACCGGGGTTGGTGATTCACTTCTCCCAGTGCAACCTTAGCCTCTTTCTGAGTGTGTGTGAGGCCGTGGCCTTGCGTCAGGGCTGCTGTGCTGCTGTTTATGTCTGGTGTCGTGTGCGCAGGCTGCACCCCCAGCTGACGCACTACCACCTCAGTGGGGTTAACCCAGTCTACTATGGGACACGCATTTAGCCTTCAGTGCGCTGTCTGCTCATTCATTGTGACTTTGTAGGGTTTTTGCCGAGATATTGACAAGAAAAATTGATACCACTCAAATGTCTGTATGCTAAATATGAAGCTACAATCAAGTGATGGTTTGCTTAGCTTAGCCTAAAGACTGGAAGTTGGGAGTCATTTTCACATTAAAATTTTTGTACGAATTAAACAAATGAAACATAACATAATCATTTGTGAACTTTAGAGGTGCTGTTAGGCGGATTTTGTTGTCTTTGAACAGGCTAGCTGTTTCCCCCAGTTTCCAGTCCTTACGCTAACCTAAGATAACGGGCTGCTGGCTACACCTTCATATTTGATGTACAGACTTGAGAGTGTTGTCGATCTTCTCATCTAACCCTCTGCAAGAAAGTGAATAAGCATCTTTTCCAAAACACTGAATTCTTCCTTTCCTGAGTTTGACTTTGGCCCACATCCTTATTTCACCTGCACTTTGCCTTTTCATTGTCCTTTCATTTCTGCAATTATACCAAATAGTAAATCTGAACATTTGTTAAATCTTAAAAAAGCCTGTATGAACCTCCTAAATTACTAGTAATATCAGTGTTATCATGATCTTTAAAACAATTTTCATAACCATCATTTTGAAGGGAGTGTTTATGAAAACAGGTCCCTCTTGTGAGCTTTCTCTCTTCCAGCATGGATGGACCCATTCTGCCCCATCAGGCATCTCCACCATTACACTGGCCATTGTGTGAGAAGCCGCAGGCCTGCCCTCCTGCCTTAACAAAATCACGTCAAAAAGCAATTAATATCTTAAAACCTCCATCAGCGCCAACCACCAAGCCGCCAAAAGGCCCGACTCTTTTTCCGCCTCAGTGTCGGCTTCAGTGCTGCTCTCGCCTGGCCCGTGGTTTTCACTGTTTCATTTCCCAGTGCCCCGGTGGTCAGCTGTGGTTTTCCAGGGGGCACGGGGTAGGAGATTGTGGGCAGGAAGGTCCCCCACTCCTCTTGAGTATTAAGTACTACTCACCAGGCCTGAGAGCTCCAGTGGCCGCAGCCCTGGCCCCATCTAATGCAGCGGCCTATGGATTAGACCTGACCAGAGACATTCATCCACTCTGCAGGCTTTCCATCCATTAAGGACACACCAGCAAAATGGTTGACACCTCTGTTCATTGCAGTGGGTTTGATCTCTAGGGATGTTTACTGTGTTGGACTGAGTATTGTCTGATTAATTAACCAGTTCTTGAGGACTTTACTAAACAGCAATGCTCTGTGATTTGTAGATGTTGTGTCTAGAACAAGAATTACTTTTGCATTTTTTCTCATACAGATCAAGGCATGTTGGAATATGATTAATGATGTTGTCTTTTCTGTTCTTAAGCCACAGAAGATGAAATGTCAGAAATGCTGACACGGCCATTTGTTTTGTCTTTGCATAGCTTCCATGAGCTTATGTTGCACAAGCATTAGCCAGGTAATATTAACCACACAAATTCTTCTCATATCACTAAACCCAATTAAAGTGTTTTCCTCGTCTCTCATCCACACACTCTGCGAACACAATACCTGGTCCCAGTTAGGTGTTTCCTTTATAGCGTAGCTCTTTAAAGGGAAGAAAAAGATTGGTTTTGACTTCTGAGCCATGGCTCCACAATATTTGGTTTCTCTACATTTTCATTCATTTCTCTTGGCAGGCGCGACCAGTAACTGGTGGAAGGTCTTGGCAGAACATGCAATAAAAGCTTATGATTAAAGGGACTAAAATAAGTACTGTATATAACTCGTGTATCCATTAACCACTGAGAAGAGAAACAGAAAGAGCAAAAAAATATTTTTTCTTTTCTACCCTCGCCTGGCCAGTTAGTCTATATTATGAATGTATAATATATTCATCCTCATCTCCTTTCCCCCTGTGCTCTCTGTTTATCTTTGTTTCTCCACGCTATATTGCCCCTTCTCATTGGGAACGCTATATGTGTCCTCTCCGCGCCATGAATTTTTATGATGCATGTACAATATGATCACTATGGTTGACTTGATTTTGTGCCTTTTGTCAGCTCTTGTTCACACACACACACACACAACACTATATTCAGTGCGTGCACATCTACACGCCGACTGTCCAGGGTCATCCGATCCCAGCCAGCAGGCCCACACACCTTGGCCCGCTGGGTGGTGGTGCCTTTGAGTACACTGTAGTGGTTTGGACCTGGGCCCCTGCCTGGCTTGCCTGCCAGCGCCTGTGCTGTAGCTCCTCTGGACTGTCCGCCTCACAGTGCTGTCAGAGACCTGGCTGTTCAGCTTTCCTTTACCTTCAGACAGCAGCTAAATAGCAGCTGTACAAACACATATACATTAAACCAGGCATGTATTAATTACTATGTTGGAGCCTCTCTGTGGTGGCGGTTCTGACATTCTGAGAAGTTGTAGTGGTCGTTGTAGTAGTGGTGGTCTTATGCGTAGAAACGCTGATGTCGGCTGACTCTTTCAAGGGTACACAGTGGTAGCGAATGATGGCACGGTACCAGCTGGACCGGACTGGACTTCAGGAAGTGGATTTTGACGCATGTAGCATAAGAGTGATTGCCCTGACTTGGACAATGTATTTGGCCAACTACTGGGTTACAAGTGATTTGGCTATACGGAGCACATTGTCTTTTTATAATGACAGGTTTTATGATTATGGGTGTTGAATTCTACATCTGCCTTGGGCTGCAGCCTTTTCCAGAACTTTGATTTATCTTTTAAGGGATGAAACAATGAACCAATTGAACAGCTTGAGTAGTGATTGTTGATGGTTTAAGACACAGAGAGGTTGTTACGATCCATCCTGCACAATCTCTGAGTGGAGCCCATTGTAGTGAAGATTGATTTACTATTTATCCCTCTGACAGGGCAGATAGGGAAGAGTCATAATTCTGTGCACTGGGGAGATTAAATTCCTGTATCGCTGTCAGCTACATTAACTGACTTCCTGGATCTCAATTCAATTAGCGCAGCAGCATTCTCTAGCATTAATAAATCAATAGTGATGGCCTGCTGATAGGCGTGCTGCATGCAGTGTATTGAAGATGCTTTCTGCACACATACGCACACACACTCACACACACACACTCTCATCTGTTATAGTGTGCCTCTGAACTGTTCATTACTGCTCATTAATGATTCCCAGCCCCACTGTAGTCAGGACAGCCAGTTAGCATGTTAGCTGATGTTTAACTACAACAACAACACACCTATTGATATAATCTCTGGCAATATAGGAAAGCACAACTTAACAGAACTATTTATCCCCTTGTCAGTTTACTGTTGCTGCTGTTCAACAGAGTAATTAAAGACCAATTGCCCCTTAAGGCCCCTAACTCTTCACGTACTACTTCAGCAAGGACTCGAGCCAAGAGACGCTTGCGACTGAGAGCCGAATAAAAGACACAAGCTATTGTTTTCCAGCAGTTAAACTTCCACAGCTGTTTGGAAACCTCTGTGACAGCCAGTGAAGAAGCAGAAACAGATCCTGGGTGCCACTGACGAGGAGGAGGAGGAGGAGAAAAGACATGCTATTGCAGTTGACCTTTTAAGCACTTTTCAGCCTTAGCAAAAATGTCAGAATGGGTGGAATGAAACACACACACTCACATTGCTGCACTAGAGTCATTTATTGATCTGTCAGATAATTGTTTTATAGCTCTGACGCAGTCATGCAATCACACATGGTAGTAAGCATACAGACACTGTGTGAATGTGTGAGGCAGCACGAGCCAACGATGTGAAGGAGAACGTATCAAGTGCCACTGGATTAGCTGTCTGGTAGTTTAAATATTATTTCTGTCAAATCAGTCTTTTCAAGCTAATCTACAAATGAATCTAGCTTTGTTTTCATACTTCACTTGTCAATGTAACGGGCATCTTGAGTATAAGGCGTCTTTCAGTACCTGTGGACACTTTGAGGTTATGATTTGTTGATTCTCTGGCCATTTCGTAAGTGAACTGTTCTACTCACTGTTTTTCCAGTGGATACTCTTGTTTCTTAGATGTTGATTTCTCCCTGATTACACAAACTATGCGTCACTGTGAATTGCCAAGGGCTAATTTGGCCAGTCGGCCTGATGAGACAGTTGATAAGGACATTGATTGGCTCTCCTTCTGAAGGAGGGAAGGATTTCATTGGGACAAAGATATGGGGGCAACACGGCATTCATTTCAGCAATCAGCCCACCATCCTCCCTCCTTCCTTTCCTTTCCCCATTTGGCCAAACTCTTCCCAGAAGTCTTTCAATATGGATTACACTGCATGGTGCGCACGGTGGTAATTCAAGGTGAAATAAAACTCTTTTAATCCTATTGGCTGCTGCAGTGAGAGAGAATCTGAAAGTGTAGAAGGACAGCCATCAAGCTAGAGGTGATTCGATGTATATGGCCTTTCATTTGATGCCCATATCTCCCTATTATATACCTCTGGAAGTTGATTTGGTAGTAACGGTCTAGTGAGCACGTACTCAGTCAAGTCCCTGTCTCCTCCTCTTTCTGTATGTGAGCACAGCTCCAAAAAATCATAGGCCTTCATTATCTCCAGTCAGGCAATTTTTGGGAACATAATACTGTCTCAGGATTGGAGAGCTTGCCCCCATCAGGGCTGGGGCCTGATCAAACCACTTGCACCGGGAAGGGGAGTTAAAGAGAAGCACGCCCGCCAGTCGGTTCATCTCTCTTCAAAGGCATATGGTGCAAATTTGATCAAAAGTGTAGGGGGGAGGGTTGGCTGGGGCATTCACATCGCTGATGTGAAAAATAAGGCCGGGCTGTAAAAAAACAAATCAAACCATGGTCGGCTCTCTGGTAGTGATTAGAGCAAAAGAAGAACCAGCTGCCGCATCGTCTACCGCATCTCAATCTCCTCCACGCACTGGCAGCCTGCTGGTTGGGCAGAGCAGAAGAAGAGGGGAAAAGACAAGTGCTCATCCCTTCATCTGCCTCAGTGGCTTCTGAGCTCTGAGGAACCACAGAAACACTAGACAACGGGCAAGCGTGAGACATCAGGATGTGAAAAAACTGAATTTGGAGGTGTAGCACTGAAGGTGACATAGGTCATGGTTAGGAGAAAGTGCAATAAAGCGGGAGTGAGGATATAGGGGCCTCCTTCACTTCCTCTGGGATGTCAGATGGAAGAGTCCCAGTGTGTTCTTAAATATTCATGTGTAGTGTGAGTAGCAGTCCTCTCCTAATGTTCACTAGTGGCCCTAGGAGACCAGGTCCTCTATGGATGAGTATACACTTCATTTCAAATGATGGCCTATCGTTTAGACAAACACTTACGCTGTAGATCATTGCTTTATAGTCATCCCGTTCTGTGTTGAACAACTTTAGCATTAATGAATTCAGGGACTTTAGTATTAGAAGCTAGTGCAATTTAACAATTACAGTGACAATAACAACCAACTGATATATCAAGTATAATTCAAATTTGGAAAAGATCCTTTTTCTTAATTGATTTAATTGACAACACTCACACACATTACCGTCTTTAGATTTTTAAAATTCAACCAACATTTTCTATATATTACAGTCAGTGGAGAAGCATCTTTCCCAAAGGCTAAGTGTGTGTGAGTGTCACTCTGGGCTCCTCCTCAAAGTCCTTTGCCTTAATGACAGCAGTAATTGAGATGAGATAGAGAGAACTCATCATCCCGTGACTCCAACTGCATCCTCATCAGTGCCATAAAAGCCCCTTAGTCCTCCACAAGGGAGGGGTGAGAGATGGAACGGAGAGGGTGTGGGAACCAAAGGGACTATATACTTTGAATTTTACGCCTAGACTTAGTGAGTGTTTGTCATCAACATGAATCATTCAAAATACTCAACAGAGCCATACAACATCCATCTTGTCCCCATAATTCAAGGCCATCAGTTCATCTCATTCATTAGCAATGCTCACACATGGTCAATCCTGTGCTAATACACACACACTCACAAATCCTCGTGTCCAGGAGCAGTAATCAATGCCATTACTAATAGAGTCAGAGGAGTCAGCATAGGGCACTGCCCCCTCTCTATCCTCCAAAGCCACGGTCAGGTCCAGAGGTGAAGGTCAAGTTGCCAGAGTGACTGTCCCAGCTGTAGCTCGACCACAGAGCAGAAGGCTCAATGCCCGAGCTCCGTCTGTTTGCGAATTTTGCAGTGACCTGGGCTTTTGTCGGGGTTGCGGACCCCCAGATTGTGAATGGTCCCTCCTCATGGGCCTTGTGGTCATGGTCAGCAATGACCGTGCTGTTGAAGTGAGAGGGGGATCACAGCACAACAAAGGCCTCTCCTGTTAGTTGCACGGAGTGGGATGGTCAGAGTTGGCAGTCATCTTCTTGTCCAAAAGGAAATCGTACTACTGTGGTAAACTGAGGCAATGATTGATCAGTTCAGTTATTAGTTGGGGCATTCATTTAAAAGGCTCTTGAGATTGAGCTTGACAGATAAGTGTTGTGAGCTTCAACTTTGCCTGATGTTTTTTTTGCATCCTTCATAGTATACAAAAAGATACACAAACTAATAGGGATGAAAGCATTCCACTGTTCTGCCTAGTTGTTCCTTTGTCCCCTCGCTATGGTGCATGCTGTCTGTATTATTGTTGTGTCGCCATGGTGGTGTCTGTGTTTGTGTCTGTCTGTCTGTCTGTGCATAGACACGTTCCTGCAAACACAGTAACAATGAGTCATGGTATAAACTCCATACTGACACCACAGGTTTCCTGTCAAGACAAATATGTTGTTGTAGAAATATTATATAGAAATATTTGTCAAATGCATTTATTTACCTAAGCAATGAGCTAATTGACATAGCTAGCTCTATTTAAAGGTGTTATTAATAAGATGTGGTGTTTAGTAGCACCTAGTGAAAGCTGTGGGGAACTACAACATTTGCAAAATCGCGTATTGCTCCACAGTCTTTTTCAATAATCTAAAAGCTAATCCTGTATTTAAAATTTTTAAGTTGTCCAACAAATTTGGAAAGTTAATATTCTGATTTTTATGTCTGAAAATCTTAAATGCAGTTTTGAAGTTCAGTTGTGTTTTGAGGAAAGAAAGTGCATAGCATATAGCTAATGGGGCCATGGGAGATCAGGTAGCCTGCAAAATAAAACTGATTACAGTTTGGCTGTCCTGGTGGCGTAGTCGTTAGGATGCCTACAATGTGCTGTGACATCCCAGTGCAGGTCCAGATGGGTTGGATAGTTCCAGACCTTTGTTGTATATCATGCCCTCCACCCACCCCCAACCCAGCATTACAAACGATCAGTATGTATGTCTGTAGTTATGAACACACACACATTTGAAGCAAATAAAACATTTAAGTTACATTGGCTAGCAACTCACAACTGCAGGGATCCTCCACCTGCACTTAAATAAAGGAAACAGCCATAACTCAAATAACCGAACTTCTGAATACTCTGACATATGGAGGAGTGAAAAAGGTTTGACAATTACCCCCATTCTATGAGTCTTAGTCATTTTTCTTTCCCTTGCTCTGGTGCGTATGGATGTATTCAATCAGAAGCCATTCCCACTGAAACATGCTCTTACACAGCGAGTGAGTAAACCTTTATGTAACCGCCAGTCGAGTGGGGAGTTCATTTGATGGAGAGCCCTGCTTGATTTGTTTGTGGCTCCAAAGAGGCTTACGACACGCAAGCTGCCCCTGTTCTGCTCTGATAAATGGTTCTGGTGAGAGGGAGGAAGGAGAAAAAGTGTGTGTGAGACCTCGCCAAGATCTTTGGGGTTTTTCACAGCTTAACTATATTAAGAGACAATCCCCCGCAGACACGCACACACAGACGCACACAGACACACACACGGTACACACATACATGTTCAACTATTAAATATGAATGTACACACATATACGTTGATTCATCACTCTCAGAGGCACATTTCTCACACACACACACACACACACACACACACACACACACACACTGGGTGGTATTCATTGAAATAAAACAGCTCAATGATGAGGTGGGAAGCTTTTCTCTTCAGCCTCCAGAGGAAAGGGTGGCTCTCCATACTTCCACTCACTCTCCATCCTTCTGCAGAGTGTGCTTGCTTGTGTGTTTGCTTAGTAACGCGACGCTGCTGTCTTTTTGTCTCCTCTGTGCCGACCAGGCAGGGCTGTAATTGAATGTTACCTGTCCCACCCAGCCAGTCTCTCGGCAAAACGCTGCCACAACCGATTAGCTGACACTGTAGCTATGCTAATGGTCCGTGAACACAAAGGGGCCCCAGTGAAACGTCTGTTCATGACAATGTGTGTGAGTGTGTGTGCGGGTCCTTTACATCTCTCTCGTGTCTATGTCTACACTATTATGTGTAATGAGCTTGCATTGCTATAGTGACTGTCTGCTGACAGGCCACACAGAACGGAACACAGTGGTCACGCAGTTGTCCCATCGACTCCCCCACTCCCCCCACAACACACACAAAGTCCTCGTGTCAAGACTGGGCAGAGAGTGTGCCACTGTAACACACAAATTTGCTCCGGCTGATGGCAAACCACAGCAGTGGAGCCTGTGGTGGCCTGCATTTCCTTTAATATCCTGGCTAATGTACAGAGAGAAGCCAGGACCTCTAGAAAGCCACTGGATACCAGCCAGACTTCCTAACGTACCACCACACCAATCTTATGTAATGTTTTGATCAGTACAGTAGGCAGTGTTTAGATGTAAATGGGACTTAAATGTGGACATGGCAGTGTCTCAGTTTATATGAAAGGGCTCCATTTGTCTGCACTTTTTCTTCACTAATAGGTTTACTTGGTCTCTTGGCATTCATAGTCTCATTTTAGATCAATTATACTGTGAGTTTGACTCATACGGAGCCTTTAATTTGACAATCAAGAAATTTAAAGTTATTTTAGTGGCCCAAATATGAGACAACCTCAGACTACTCCTATTGGAAAGGGTTCCCCTGCGATGTTATTAGTCCAAGGATAAGATAGTCTTCATTTCTCTAGAAACTTGAAATGCCTTCATTTAAATATAATGTAAAATCCACATTTGTGTTGCTTGTCCAATAAGTCACATACTCACTTTCTCCTGTCAGGCTCTTGAATTTACTCTGAATGATCTTCTTCAGCAGTTAGCCTTTTCTTTAAAATTTTCAGCTCTTCATAATGATGCCTGTGACACCGGTAATTCTTGGCTGTTTGACAAATGATTCATACTGGTCTGTTTTGGGAGACGCCTTCTAATTATTTTCACTTGTCTGTGACAGCACATTACACGAGCTGTCAGAAACTCCCATAGCCTAAACTGGGGCTAACTGAGCACTTTTAGACAGTAACTTCCTGGAGCCAGTTGCAGGTTAAGGTAGTAACCAAAAATTGTCAAATCTGCCATGTGATATTGAACAGACTGAAAGAAATTACTAAACCTAAGGACAAAAGTAAAACTTAACAGCAGTGGTTAGCAAATAGTGGCCCATGGGCCAAATCTGCAGAAAACTGATGTTTTCCCTTATATTGTTCAAAACATTTACATGATTTTCCATTAATATACCATAGATAAGAATGTAAATACAAGGCTTGTATTAATACCAACAAATATGACCTCATACAGTAACATCTAATACTGCCCCAATGTACAGAGAGGCAGCAGGCTGTCTTGATCAGAACAGATTTGTGTCAACAAAAACATAAATGATGCAAAGTATCAGCAACAGCTCATTATTGTGGATTACTGTCATTCTTAAAGTGATTTAAAAGTCAGTGGTGAGTTATTTTTGCTCTTGGCGGACCACAGGAAGATGTTTAAGTGTTGACATATGCGCAATACATTTCTTTAGATGCATATTTTGTGCTGTGGTCTCACTTTTGAATTCTTCACTCTTATTCTTACAGCTTACCCATGGCTGTGTTACAACTTCTGGGATGTTGTAATAATCAAACACCTTATATTTTACATCAATTAATTTGTTCTGTGGAAAGTTGAAAACATTTCTATTTGTAGGAGACAAATAAAGGTTCTTTGTGTCAAAAGGAGAGCTCTAACACAAAAATTATAAAGCTGCCAGTTATAGGTGCTGAGACAACCATCACCAGTTTCCCCTATTTTAGAGCTATATGGCATTTTTTCCCTTAAAAACTTTGCATAACCCCTTACTAGCTAAAGTAACATTACCTGACGATCTTCCTCGTTGACATAAATCAGCTTTTTCTCTTAGTTAAAGTTACCTACTCAATGTTAGCAGGAATGTTATTCACAATATATTATTAAAATTGATAATAATTTGTTGGCCAAGAAATTAATAGAGAATACATTGCGGATGTTTATTTCCACTGTAAAATTTATTAAACATAATGTTAGCTAGTTAAATACCTAAATTTCTTGTTCTCCAGTGATATTATCTTGTCCTCTGCCTGAGGATAGATAAGATAACGCTGTGGCAGGTTGTCATGACTTTGTGTGTGATTGACACCTAGTCACCGTTCTGCAAAGTGGAGAGAGAGTGGAAAAACATTTGTTTGTGTTCAGTGGAGCGGACATCCCAACAGAGTCGTGTAATTGCGACTTCATGACATTTAATTCTGAAGCAGTGGTGGGCAGAGGCTGCAAAAATGTCTGTAATGGATTTGTTACCGTTGGACAGAGCCAGGTTAGGTGTTTTTCCCTTTTTACACTCTTTATGCTAAGATAAGATAACCGCCTGTTGGATGTAGCTTAATAATTACCATACAGATCCTTGCCATCTAACTCTGGGCAAGAAAGCTAATAAGTGTCCTTCCCCAAATGTTGAAATTTGCTTTAAGGCTACAGAAAACACAGAGAATGGATCCATTGTGATTGCGTCTTTAGTCTTTGAAAAAAATATGTCCCCACTTTCTCAGATACAATCTTATATTCAGGCCAGTACGGTAATATGTACTGTGATCATCACCGTGTGTTGGTCCAGAATGGAACAGAGAAATGAAATGAAGGGGAAGCTGAAATCACGAAAAAGAAGGCAGACTTCAGAGTGTCAATATATGGAGATGATGGAGGGAGATGTTGGAGTGAAGTGGTGGTGGGGGTGTATCGTAGCCTTGACCACGCAAATTAAGCATGGCTTCATGCACAGACCTTCATTGCAGAATTCACAGCAGCTGGAGAAACCACATCTCCTCCCATGGACCGGAGCCAGGGCCACAGCCAGACCCAAATACGCATCATCTTTTTTATACCACAAAAGAAAAAGAAAGAAAAAGAGCTTGAAAGGAGGGGGGTTTAAGAGGCAGAAGTAAAAGGGAGGCTGTCTGCATGGGGGTTTGGGGCAGAGGAGCTGAGGAAGGAAACCACAGGAGGATTACGAGCGAGGGGCTCTGTGTTTCAGTTAAACTTTTCTCTCTCTCGGAAACCGTTATATAGACTTGCTGACCCTCTCTCCCTCACTCAGAGCTTCCTGCCTCTCTCTGCCATGCAGAACCCCTCACCCGCTTCGAGCCAAATCGCACCTCTCAGCCGGACTGTGGCAGTTCATGAATTACTCCACAGAGAGGTGTTCTTGCCCAGATTCACTCCCTTGCTTCCTACGTACAGCGGGGCGTGGGGGGTGGGGGGTCACACAATTCTACTTTCTATATTATTAGCTAAAAACTGGCAACCTTTAGGTTGGCTGTCACCAAGTCGCTGAGTAGGCACACCTGAGGATTGCCTGTCTGACAACCTGGGGCGTAGCAGCTGCTTCTGGCACTTTGATGAATGGCAAATGAAATAAGAGTGGGAATAGGAGAGGAAGAATCACTCACTGGTGTCCTAAACCTGCACAACGCTGTGTTATTTCTCCTATTCTGAATCCTCCTGTTGACCTTGGTCACGTGACAATTGTGATTGGGTGTTCCGGCATCGTCTGGTCAGGTCTGGTTTCTCTGCTGTGCTTGGCCCGGCTTGCTGCTCTACTTGACTGCCCACAGAAGTTGGTGTTAACAATGGGTAAATGTTACAGCTAGTGTGTTTTTGAGTCAACACAGGATAATTGCACCCTCTCCAATGGTCATCCTTGGACCAGAGCTATATGCAGTGTGTGTATTGACTTTTCTTTTTGGACCCTATATTTTTCTTATTTGATCGTTTTTCTCTGGTTGTTGTTTTGGTCTGGGTTGACGGAAGTGGTTTTGAATAGCTTTCTCTATTGACATCTCCTCACTTTGAAAAGTTTAAAAGCACACAGTTATTGTGCAGAGTACAGTACCGTCCTGACCACCTACATTGTACAGTAGAAGCCCCAGCAGCCACTCCAGCTGCTGTGCATTTGCTGAAGCCTTTGTAATACAGCAGTTGTCAAAGGAAATAGATGCAATTAACTTTATGCTGTAGTTTCTGTCATATCCTGCTGCTGCCTGCATGTCGTGGTCGAGGTTTTTGCCATTTCTATTTATTATTTACTATTTCTTTGTAGTTTATAAGAGAGGAACATGTTTTAATAACAGTGTGGCTGCAGTCCAGAGTCTTCTCTGTTGGTGCAACATCACATTTCTACTCATCTCCTCAAATCTGGATAATGGGAAGAAGGGAGAGGAGGAACATCTGCAAAGAGCCTCCGTAATTATATCTGAAGATGTGGAGAAATGGGGAGGGGGGCATAAAGGAATAAAATGAATAGAGAGAGGGGGAAAGACGCACAAAAAAAATTCTGACTGTGAAATGACTGCCAGATTTCTATTTGTGCGTCTTGAAAGGCCTGTGTCTCTGCCGCTGCATATGGGATGTGGGATGAGAGCTCTGGCAAATCAAAGGCGCACTGGATAAAGATCTCTGGAAGCCCATGCTAGTAAACAGGCCCATAAAAGCGGCTTGCGGGGAGGAGCGTCAAAGAAAAACTTGAACGTCTGCCCACCTCCAATAAAGCCAGAGCTTCTGCAGGCGTCGCTTCCAGCACTGCGCATGGCCAGGCGCGCAGGGCTGCCAGTGGCTTGGACCTTCATCACTGCATCATATCCTCTGATTAAGAGCTATCAGTCATGCAGAATACTACTGTGTGTCTGATGGGTTTTCCAGATTTTATTTGTGTCTTTTTTGGGGGGGAGGAGTTTGCTCTTTTTTTCATCACACTACATGCCAAATCTTCTTCTTTCAACTTATATTACACACATTTCGCACACTTTATTTTCAACATCCATCCTGTCATTTTCTGTAATTATTAACCACCCGTTCTCTTTAAACTAACCCATTCAAGACTCTTTTTCCAGCAAACAAGGAGTGTCCTGCAGTAGCAATTGTAGTGTTCATGCTAGCTGCCTAAAACGCTTGAGTCAGCATATCTGCTCGGGCTCTGCAGCTGACTCGTTTTTTTGCACTTTATCGCTGCCAACTGTCGTTGCACACTGCATTTTTTTTCCTCCATCAAGGATGTAAGTGTTTGTGACATTGTGGCTAGAGGGGGCGGAGGTGTTGAGGCCAAACTATTTCATTTGAAACAACTCAAACCCGGTAGCATTCCAATGTAGGCAACCCTCCTGCAGTTTGTCCGAGAAGGAGAAAAAAATAGGAAATAGAAAAACATGGCTTAAGCTTTGCAGTAGAGGAGGCTGCATGCTGTGTGGCATTTGTGTGTGGTAGTTTTTCTTTTTGGTGAGCAAAATACTTCACACCACAGAAACGCCCTTTACCTTTAACACTGATAATGATAAACACTTCTCATTTGGCTGTGTTTTGTTTTCCTGTTTATCACGAGGTTACTGTATATACAATTTTATGCTAAATGTGGTACATCTCTAATATACCCTCATTTTGTCCCTATTAATCTCCCCCAGCGTCTGTGGCAAAAGCACCTCCCAACAAAGAGCACCCTGTGTGAAGGCAGAAGGAGCAGTGCCCTCCAGTGGTATAGCAGCTAAAAGGGGCCCTTCAGAGCTGCTCAGCTTTAGATGCATTCCTCCCTGGCGGTAGTCAAGGGCTCCTGGCTGACAAACGCACACACAGCAGCTTTAAAAAAAAAAATCTGTTTCCACCACAGTCTGAGGAATGTTTATCAGTGGTAAGCACACTGCCCTGGAAGCATATGGTGTGGTTTCACTGCTTTGGGTGCACGAGAGGTGAACTTAAGGAAAAATCGTATGATCATAGGAGACCTAAAGGATGGTTGAACATGTGAGTTTCTAGTAGTAAGTCCTGCTCTGTGTTATCCACCTCTTCATCAGATAAAATCACTGATAAGTATACTTGTTTTTCTTTACTTTTGACACCTTCCTCTGAAATGCCATAAAACACATGACCTACATGAAAGCACAGATATACAGTATATATACAGTATACTTAGGTGTACAGTATATGTAACTGCCAAGTTATGTACCAGTAACTAGAGCATTTGACCAGCACAACCAACCAGATCAGCATGACGTGTTCAACCTAGATTTCTCTACTTTCTGGGACACAATTTGAGGAAGACACTCCCTGAGCATGATGGGGTACAAATTGGCACATTATCTTTGGGGCCACACCTGCTTTCATTATAATTTGTATTTCACACTTACGAACATCCATATGTGGGTGTTAGTATTGTCTCATTATAGCCTTTTTTTACACCACACATACTGACGGTGTGGAAGGTAGATAAGTTCACTTACTCATGTACTGGATTTACAGTAAGTACATTTTTAAATACTTGTACTTGCTTTAGTTGAGCATGTAGTGTTTAGTTTTAGTTCATAATGTGTTGTATTGGATTGCATTATGCAGTATCCTAATACCTGTATAAGAAGGTTTTCACTCCCTAACACTGTATGGAAATCACATTTTGCTCATGTAATTAGCCAGTATTTATAAACATAAATATTCCCCCTCTAAATATATATATATTAATGCCATACACTTTGTTAAAAGACTTGTAAGATTGCAAACTCATCATATATACACACAGGCTCCTTGTCTCTGTCAGCAAGGCTTCCAGCGCTCTCACTTTAATGACCCTCACCCCAGTAGGCCTCGTTAACTTCTCCTCAGGACAAATTAGGAGGTGTTACACATGTCAGAGGTCACTCCACTGCTCTCTTATGGCAATATGCAGTTCTCCCAAATTCACAACACATGTTCACATCATCTGTAACCCTAAAAGGTGTTAACTCAAAGTTCAGCACTTCATTTAAATGCCTGGTTACTGCCACGGTTCAGCCTCGCTGAGTCACTGGCAGACAGGGGCAGTTTAATCAGAAAAGAGTTTCTGTAATGTGCTGAAGCCCCCGGTCTGTGACAGACAGCTGTGTGTCTGTGGTTCCGATTAATAGGACTTCACTATCACTGGATATAGGATATTAGCACATGTCTAGTTGATATTTTATATATATTATGATGTATTGTGATATTTTAGCTGCTCTGAGTAATATGGTATTAAAATAATAGCCCCTACATAATAGTTTCATCAGAAGCAGTGTAAAACGATGCATATTCCACCTTCAGCTTTGCTAAAAGGAAAAGCCTTTTTTCTTTTAAATTGTATTGATTTGGTTCACATTGATAAATAGTGCATTAAAATCAGCTGGTTCCAAACCTTTCCAATATGAATCAAATCAAGCACAGAGTTGCTGTTTTCCACTGAAGATTATTAGTGAAATCAGAGCCCACCGGATAGGATTCATATAACACCCGCTCCACTCTTTGGAACAAAGACACTTGTTTATTTTGGTCTGTACCCCGTGATTTCTCGAGTGTAAGTGTAAATTACATGTTGCCACCATTAAATATTAAACCCAATGGAGCATAAATAATTAATGGCATCAATTCTCATGCAACGGTGGCCGAGGAACTGGCCCAGAAAGGCCCCTTACATTAGGCTCTTCTTGAGGTTAGAGACTGTGGCCACCATACCCACTCATTTCTTTTTAGCAGGCATGATGGACGATCGCAGGAAGTTCGTAAAAGAAGATCCCCCCCATCAGAACGGCATCGTCATGGGCAGGGAAAAGCAGACTGCTGAGTGGATGTAAGTGCTTCTTCAACCACAACTAAGTATGTTCTGTGGACCTGAGGACTCTCAAGCTGTGGGCAGGATGGGTATAATGATTGGTTTGGAGGAGAGAATGGTGTGTGTGTGTGTGTGTGTATGTGTGTGTGTTTGTCCATGTTTGTCTGTGTGTGTGTGGACAAAGTGGTACAGGGGAGGTTACCCACATGGCTTCCAAAGCCTGTCAGCTGTTCCCTCTGCCCCCAAAAGTGGTGTGTTTGGGGTGGCTCTGGCATCTCAAAGTGCTACCACTTCAAAAGTTTATTCAGTAAATGGACAGCCATAATTATTGTGATGATAAAAGCTTAAAACCACTGATGGAATTTGATGGTAAATGCCTTTCCTGACATAGACCCAGACAGAAAGTGAAAATGCATATTGTAATATAAGACTAGAAACAAAGCATGATAGTAAACACTGTGTTTATTGTCAAAGTTTGCAAGCTGCTTTAACTGTCCGATAGTGTGCATTATTACTGTACAGTGTACTATAGTGCAGGGAGCTATAAAAGTCTCTCCATACATGGTTCAACAGTGTCTCTCCAGCACACTTAGCCCCCCCGGCAGTAATCAATACAGCTTAATAATAACCTATAATCAGTCTCGTCACGTTGGGAATGATGGTGACTGATAGGCCTCTGCTATCCGCCTGGCGCTCCTGCTGACACTAATGCATCTACTGTCTATGAACGACTGTTTATTACTCAATAAGGACTTTTGGAAAAAGGCTGATCAATAATGAATGGTGCTCCCTTAACTGCGTGCATGGAGGAGGCAGAGAAATAACATGTAAACAACAAAGCATCTTGTCTAATGTGTCGAAGAGTTTTACAACGGTGAGGGTGAAGAGTGTCCCTAAAAATTGGTAACCTACTCCAGAAAAAAAAAGCTTAGTGAAGTTTGTTTGACGAGTCGCATATTTAATAAGATAAAAAATAGTGAAGTGCTCCATGTATTGACCTAAAGCTGTACTAAAAAAAGTTAAAAAATTAATATTTGTAACGTGAAAGGTGTTGCTTATACTGATGAACCCACAGAGAATTATACACTGCAGTTCGTCTGAGCTCTCATATTCTTTTGATTTTACAGTCTGCAACTTTCAGCTCTCGTTTGTGTCGTTTCCAACCACAGCAGGCAGCTGTTTTTAGTGAAAAAGCTCTGATAAAATCACTGTACATTACCTACCCAGCACCAAATGACAGAAGTTAGCAACTAGCTGAACTAAAATGAGGGGGATTAAGGATTTAACTAAAAGTAGTGATGCCCAAATGAAGGATTGTAATGTTTTGGCTAGTCAAGATGGAGCTAGTTCACATGTGTAAACGTTTCATAGTTTACACATCTCAATCATATGTTTTGTATGAAAAGTTTTTCATCAATCATTTTCAGTTATTTTGCAGAGTAACTAGTAACTACAGATGTCAGATAAATGTAGTGGATTAAAAGCACACTATTTTATTCTGAAACATAGTGGATTAGAAAAAATCAAGTAGCATTGATTGAAAAAAACTGGCTAACTGAACTGCTGAGTCACTATCTGTTGTAGAGAATGGGTGAAAGAAAGCCGAGAGCTACGCAAAGTGACAGCAGTGTTGTTATACTGTTTTACAAAGCAACATAGGGCTTGATTCATTTGAACATGACCACCAGTGATTAAGTTAACGGACAATAGATGCTGTGAAGCTGTAGTTTTGCTCTGTAGACCGAGGTGGCCTTCCCTCTAAATAGAGAACCATTTCACATGATCAACACACTTTGATTCTGGCCACTGAATGGTCCTTTTCAGCTGACACTTTCAAACAGCAAGGCGACAGATATATAAAAGCAGCTCTTCAGACCTTAGAAAATATTTTGGGAAACCAAAATAGTCTGGCACTTATGAGAGAGTGAGCGCGCGCGCGAGAGAGAGGATGACACTTTTTTTCAATGTAACTGGAAGGCCGACAGGCGGCATATTGGCCTGTTGAAATCTCATTGGAAGGAGAAAGTGTTTATTTTTTTCCTTTTGGCCACAACTTAGAAACCCCAGAAATCTGCTGTCCTGTCTGCTCCACCATCTGATGGTTCAGTGTTAGCGTCTGCCTCCAGAGTTGTCAGGGTGGGGTTGGGGGCTGGCGGGGGTCTGATTAACTCTAAAAGTGGCTGAGGTTTCCTCAGGTCTTGTTTGGACATACCGAGTCCTTCCTGTGCTGAGCCCAGCCTAACACCAGAAGTAACCCAGTTAGAGCGAGAGGAGACGCCCCGTCGTCTACCCATCCCTGTCAAAATATTTGTTCCACATGGATGGTGGCTGTGTGTGTGTGTGTGTGTGTGCGTCTATGCTCAATAGGATGGTCAGTGGGACTTGTGGCACTCCATGTGTGGGCACTGCCCAGGCTTTCTTTCCTCCCTTTGCAACCACACACACTCACTCATCTCACCTTTGCAGGACGAGTGTATGTCCGTCCCTGTCCACACGCACACACCAGAGTCAGACCACCCAGGCAAGTGGGGAACCATGAGAAGGCCACTTTATGCTCCCAGACAGCCCAGTCCAACCACAGTGGCGCCCCTCTAACACCCATGTTGCCGCTATTACCCACAGAGCCTGTGTGTATGTGTGCGCACATATGCATCTGTCAGTCTATCAGCATGCACTGACAAATGTGTGTGGACGAGGTAGTGACTCTTCTCTTTATATTCTGCTAACCACAGGCTCCAGCACATTTAACTGGGTTAATTTAGTTAAATGACTCCAGTGCAACATCAGACGTTTCACATTTGCTACCTGGCAAACTTTGATGTGTTAGCATCAAGTCCAGCTCTAGCACAATCATTATCCTTGCTAATATTTATTGTGCTGTTGTTTGTTGATAGAAGCAGAATGGGAGACTGGATTGGTCAAAGTGCTGACATTTATGCTGTGCACTTGTGGCTGCGATGGTTTGGTCTGGACTTGTCATGTGACCGCCTCGACCGCCGCTTTGTTCTATCTCTCTCTGTAGACCATCACCAAACCATGATGGAAATTGCCAGGGACAAATTAGCCACATATGCTGAATAATGGTTACAACAATTGATTGGGCACAGCTTTCCTTGGGGGAGTTGTTTTACTGTGATAGAGCATATGCATTTGTGCCTGCAGAGTTCTGAATGATTGTGACTGTGAATTAAGCTTGCGTGCATGCAGAGCAGTGTGTCACATGCCTGTTTCAGCATGCCGGCTGTTGCCAGCATGCTGCATTTGTTTGTGTTTGATTCTTTGTCAGTGATCATCCACTGACATTTTTTCTCAATGCTGTGTCATTCCTGATGAGGGAGGAGGAGACGCGAGGGAATTGCACCGACATATCTGGAAAAGCATGAGTCATTTTCTGTGATGCTTTTCCAACTGAGCCTCCCACCACGCCATGCATGCCATGGCAGCCGTTCCACCTTTGATTAATGACTTCTCCTATTGTCGGTCCTCATGCCTATGATCTTTTAATAAAGTTTGTTTTTACACCCAGAGAGCCGGTTGGACTCACTGCAGTGACTCCTGGCATGGAAGTTGCCCCATCACAAACATTACAGAGTAAAACTGTCAGATTGTGCATACATTTGAAGCAGATATATTAATACATCATTCTATTGTGATCTCTTGCCACTTATTTGATCTGCATTTGTTCATGTTGCATTTACACACTCAGTTTGCTCATCATAACAAAAAATACATAATACCATAACAGAAAGCCTGCATTACAAACTGGACATGTGGAGTTTAATGGTAAACGGGGTCTAATGAAATATGCTATTAGTTTGAATTATGGGAATTGTAGGATCCAGCGGTTTTAGAGTTAGACCCATACTAGGGACTAAAAGTCAGGATATATCTGCCTTTTTGAGAAGTTTCTGGAAGTAAGTAATACTAAACTAATACTTTCAAATGCACCATTAGCAAACAAAGCTTCCACCATAACACATTATTAGAAGCTGAATTTATGTAAAATATTGTATTTGGGGACAGAAAGTCCATCATAGAATGTCATAGTTCAAGTGCTTCTGAAGAGGAGTATGGAAAAGTTCTAAGTTAAAAAGTTAAAGATAATGCTTACAGTATATTAGGTTTCCAAAATTATAGCCTGTTTGCTTTATTTTGTTGATTATGCAATGCACCGTGATTTTGTTTTAAATCATTTTACCACACCAACCTACCAGATGACGTTCCATGTGCTGTGTTTAAAAGTGGTCACGAATGGGAAGGATGACAGTGAAGGAAAAGCAAAGGAAAAATAGTACAAACATGTTAGAAACACTGTTGCCATTGCAGCAGACATGCCAGGAGGATGATGAAACCACCGGTGTGAGCTGTCCATTCAGGGACTTAGCCTCCTATTTATTTTTCTTTCCTGCCTTCTGATTGGCCAGCGAAGGCGTACGGCCAGTGAGCAACAAGCTTCCTCTCCACAGCCCGATGACAGATCTAAAGGATAGTTCCCGATCCCCCTTGTTACAAATAACTTCCTCTGACATGTTTGGGCAGGGTGACAATGTTTTGAGTGAAAACAGCTTTCAGGATTGGATGGGATACAAGCTTTCAACCCCTAGGGTGGGCTACTTCTTCAACTGCTGCTTTATCCCTCTGAAGAGAGAAAACAAGAGGGGCCAGAGAGAGAAAGACAGACAGAGAGAGTCCAAGCAAGGCTGGGATTGAGGACTGCACAAGACAGTGACTCGCCATGAATAAAAGCAGTTGGGACTGTAAGTGTTTTGGCTTTACAATGTGACACAGGCCTGTTTTTTCTCTTTCACTCTCTGTTAGTGCTTTAAAAACAGCAGGAGGAGGGAGGGGACGAGCCGGAGCAGAGGTGTGTCATTGTTGACACAGACGAGGAAGAATGCCTGGACAGTTTTCCTCTGTTACTGTGACTGGATCCACTTCTGTGGTCTGGGCTGTGTGTTCAGAAGCAGTTCCAGGTGGTTGCATGTGATCTGTGTCGTGGGCACAGACAGGCTTTGTGTCTGCACTCTCTCCTCTGGGTCGGAAATCATTGAGCAGAACACGTCCCACTGCTTGGTGTACACCGCAAATCCTTTGTTTTGAGTCAGTGTAGGTATACGAGTATTGTTGCTGCCCCTTCTTTTTTTTAAAGAGTCTGTCACTAATTGACCATTTGCTAAACCCATCCCCCAAACAGCAATTCTCTAAACACAGCTTAGCAACCATAACTAGGCATGGCAGACCTGTCAAGCTTTGAATTTCTCTACATTCAAATGAGGTGTCAGTTGAACCATAGTTCAAAGTGGAGGGTGGTGTCTTTTTTGCCTTTCCAAAAGCCAAACTGAAGTGTAAGGATTGAAGTAAACATTTGCTGTGTCTCAGTTCGGATGCTTAATACACTTCCATGTCATACACTGTGTACACTACGTACTTACTTGTGTAGTGCATGAATTTTTACAGGGTAGTGTTGTCCCAAATCAAACACGACTGCTTCTATTTCTTCTTTTTAATGGCAAATTGCAACCGGACAGAACGTTACTGCCAAGTTAATCCAAAAACATTACTGATGAGCTTCTATCTAACAGCAATATATTGGTACTTAGTGGGAAAAAAACACGTGTATAACTTACATTCGTGTGTGTGTTCACCAGAGCAACCGCTGAAGCTTCCCTCCCCTTCTGCAACGATGCCAAGATGGCGACCAATGAGGGAGACAAGAGTCCACTGTTCCACACTCATTCTTTTGACCGTAATGAGTATACCATCCAGGTACTCATAGTGCACTGCATTTTCTTATAATTGTCATTGTGAATGCAGAAAATTGAATGTGTCTATCTGCACTAAAGTAAGCTAACTAGCATACTGCCTACAGAAGTAGCCAAGTTTTACATATAATGCCAAGGAGCACATCATTAACTAACTTTATGAGGTTACAGGTTACAATTAAAAGCTTTAGCTGACTGTTACAGGCCAGGACCCCTGAACCCAACCTCAACATAAATATGCATCATAAAAAAATCAAGTAGTTGTGATTTGGAGCCAGGAACCCTGCTTACGTAATGTACTGTAGGCTACAACTAGTTTATACTTTTTTAATTTTGGGTGTGGGGTTGCCAGGCAGGGACGGAGATAATTCATTTTAAATGGCATGTTCAATACACGGGAAGAAAGAGGTGCTGGAAAATGTTTGACTTGAACATCACAATTTGATTAAAACGTATTTGTATGCAAAAATAATTTATTAACATGTTCCACAGATTCAAGGGCCTTATGTCTTTAAATGAGATATATAACAATACATGATATTCTCTTTAAAATAAAAATGAGGTATCACTGAAGAATTTTGGTAATAATGACTGGACAATAAACCATCTATCTGTGCCTCATTTCTTGTACATTTCCTGCGTGCAAAGATTCGGATACATGAATGCAGCATTAGAGAACATAAGGAATTCTTGTCATTGAGACAGAGACTAACCTCTCTCTCATATGTGTGAACATATTTATTTGGACACTTCAAGGGCCACTTTAGAGTAGGTGATAACAGACAGCATGACTGCAACAAGGTAGGCTAATTGTTTATTCAAAACTGCTGCCCTATAGTTGCATAGCAAGCAACGGTCAACTCTTTTTTTGTCCCTGTCTCCCTTACACTTTTTCCTTTTCTTTTTATCAGCTGTTCTTTGGGGCAAGTCTTCCTGATCAAGCCCATCGTAACGCTGGTATGTTCCCCGCAATTGCCTAATCAGAGAGGATGGTGAAATCAATGAGGTGGATGGATCCTAACAGGAATCTGAAATGAACACCAGCGCCTAGGATCAATGAGTCTTCGCCTCTGTATGTTTGTATGTGCGAGCGTGAGGCGCTGAAGATGTTCGACCTTCACCAGGACAGCAGTGCGTTTTGCTTGGGCTGTAATGGGCCACTTTTGGGAACTGATAGAGGGGGAGGAAGGGGACGTCAGAAAGGGTGTTAATTAGAGGCCGAAGGTCTGCGGAAGGAGTCAGCCACCACAAGCCACTTAAATCAGAGCACAATCTTTTGAGGCCAAATCAATCTATCTATTGTATGTCAGGACAACTGATCCTGTATGATCACTCATAGCCACCATGAAGGATGCATGAGTTGAAGCAAATGCATATTGATTTAGTCGACGGCAATTGTATTGGAAACCAAAGGCAATAAAAAACAAACATTTTGATGGCGACAGTGGATGAGGGTAGAAACCGGATCTGACATGATAAGATAAGATAAGCAAAAGACCAAAGGAAAACCACATGGATGAGAGGTGAAGAGAAGAGAGACTCTAGAGTGGCTTGTCACCATCTCTTCGCCATCTGGTCCCCATCCACTCTCCCATGACTCCAGTGATGTCACTGAGAGGAGATGGTACCAATTAGAAACCAGACTGAAGACATCTCCGGAACGAGAAATGGGTCTCTGTATCAGTAGTCAGTGGGCCAGAGGCTTAGAAGGATAGCACCTTTGCCACCAAGGTCAGGCATAAACATGTTTGTAGTTATGGCTTTTGATATTCAGTATTGATCCTATAATTGTCCAAAAGAAGGGTGCAAAGCAAATCGTGTCATCATTATTCAACTTTGTAGATAATGGCCATCTGGCTGGGAAAATCCACCACTTTTTAAAGCTCCTCTGTCACCTCAGGAGCGAGACGAGCAGCGCTGGCTCTCCTCTTATTTCTTTATCAGGACCGGAGACGGCTCTAGCGCTTTCCCAGAATCTGTCAGGGCCCGGTGAGCGCAACGCTTCATCCATCACAGGAGCCAGCTTCACAGGCTTTTCATTTTACTGGGGAGGCCCACTTCTGAGGCCAGGCCCATTAAGTTTTCACATTCGTGTCCCAACGCCTGTCATTTGGCTCACATCATCCGAAACACTCTTTCATTCTTGCTGTTTCTCTCTCTCTATACCTCATGTCCCATTTATCTTTATTTCTCAGTTCCTCCCTCTTTGCCCCCCATTGCTCCATCACTTTTCTCACTTCTAATGAGGAGTGAACTCGTTTTGAAAATTATGACGTGATCCTGAGGTCAAAGCTGCAAATGAAACACACGTTTCGGAGCTCACCCAAGACAGATTAACAGAGGATGTACAGAGCTTCCAAAATAAAGGTGCTTCAGTGTGTGCGTGCATGTGTGTTCTTTTTATAGTGTGACTATTAGTTTGCAGTTATCCCACATAAACAGAACATCACGCTGTAATTTCTGGTTTAACAAAACAATCTGCCTTCATCCTCAAGTCACGTGCATACTAAACAAAAGAGTGAGAACAGCGCTGGTCTTCGTCAGCAATTAAGTAGAACAGTTCTCGATCTGCTGAACGGCTAATTGGCCATCTAAACACTATCAGGTTCCTACTATTACTCTATTTCCCTTCCTTAAAAGCATGGCGTGCAGTGTGTGTCGTTCTGGAGGGCCTGATCACAGGCTAACATTGTTGACAGTCAGATTTAGTCTTGGAACAGACCTGATGCCTCAGTCGCTTTTTCCCCCTTCATCTTCTCTGACCATTTAAAAGTGGTTTTGGTATCACTGCCAATCATTCCGCAAACATTTTCCCTAATAGGAATCCGATGACTCAAGGCAATTTATCCCTCATTCTGGCGCTGCCTAAAATTGTTGTGAGGCCACAAATCTGGCATGATAACATTTGGTCTCAAAGGAGGCGAAATGGCGTCTCTGAACTATCCCTGTTATGGGTCTCCACTGTAACACAGTGATGCAACACTTACCCTGAAATACTCTCTTCCAGATTTGTGCCTGTCATGTAGGTACCAAGTATGTCTCATAACTTACACTAAGTATCATTTATTTAATGCAAGACTATGCAACTTTTGAAAAGAAAAATTTATTCAGATGCAATAAAATTTATATTGCTGTGTAACTGACATTATGAAGTCAGTTTGATGACTTGAAGACTCAAGAGAATTTAGCCTAATTGCAAATTCACGGAGTCCTCCCCTGACATACAATATCTATGCTGAATCACGTGATTAAAGGTTTACAGTTCAGCTTTTCTGACCAAACCTTTGAGGCCTAACTTATATATTTAGTCATCTTTCCCACATATTGCTGGCAAAATTGCTGTTTGTTCGCGCACTACCAACATTATTGGTCAATTATAGTAATAAAGCCATCAGCAAGAATGTGTACCTATCACCCGCATGCTTACATGTGCATCTTTGTGTGTGTGTGCTAGTAGAGATACAAAAGCTGTTGAAAACGTTGCTTCGTGGCACCACCAGTGGTCAAAACTGCACAGGGTACTTTTAATTAATTGTGATTTCTTCAATCTCTGTCATCCATTATATGGCTATTTAAAACACATGTTCAGTAGTTGTTTTATATGGCTGGAATTCTGGAATATTAACAGCCATATTGGCCAGAAAGAAAGTCTAGTGTAAACTCTGGTTCAGCCTATTATCGGTATAATCCAGTAGAAATGTATGTAAATGCTGTATTGTAACAAGTAGTATACGTGACATAGCTGTCAAGTAAAGTACAACTGAAAGCCACTAATGATTTTTGAAAATAATCAACAGTTGTTCAGTAGTTTTTATAATTCCTGGAGGTTTCAAAGTCATTAGCACAGAAATAATAGCACAAATTCTCAGCTCATTTGAAAATGCTGGAGGGAGGTAAATTTCACTCTACACCACTGACATTTACTTCCCTCCAGCTCCTTCTTGCAAAACATGCCACACACTTGAGTAAATCCCATGTAGTATTTCTGTAATAGGTGTTCTGATTGTAACCACAGCTCCCAACTCATTAGACGTGAACAGACATGGTGAGGGTTGGGTTTTGCCATCTCATTTGCATGTTTTCATTGTTGTTGTGCCAAGCAGAAATTTGTGGCAATCCACATCAGACTTCCAATAAGGCAGCATTTAAAGTAAACATGCTGAACATTCCTGTGTGTTGTGATTGTGGTGCAGTGTGTTCTCACACGTTCTGTGGCAGCGTTTGAGGCACGAATTGAGCTCTGCTTGTCAATACTCAAGAGTTAGGGTCCAAAGAGAGAGTACTGATTAGGGGTCAGTGGTCTGCAGGCGGTTTATTTACTCATCTCTGCAGCTCGCAGTTTGAAGGGAGGAGCTTTTGAAGTTTGAAGGAGGTCTCTTTGTCGATTTTGACCATTTCTCCTCTCTTATCCTTCTCTGTACCACTCGAACCTCCATCCAGGAAGGAAGCAGTTGTTGTGAAACACTCGGCCGGCTTCCTCTGTACATCATCTATCAGCTCTCTCGGAAAAACAGCAACAAAGACAGAAGTGGTTTTGGACATTTTTCTATCTATCCATCAGTGTGTTTGGGTTATCTTGCAAACCACCAAACATTTAGTGTAAAATATTTTTGCATATGTGCAGCACTTCAATGAAAATACACTTTTATTTAATCTTTCCATTTTGACTCATTCACTCTATCTCTCTCTCTCACAGCTCTTTAAGGTGTTTACATAATGAACATATTGAATTTGTTACTGGGCCCAAGTCTTATTTCCACTTCACTCTGGATAAATAAAAGGATAGACCCTATATTAAAACATATTTTTAAAATTATATGATAATTAAACCAATTAGAAGTTGTTTATGGGCCCGTGCTTGGGTTATGGCCACTTTGGGCATGCCATTGAACAATGTGGATCTTGTTTGGCTGACGTTTGAAGCGGTTTGGCTGTTTGGAGGGTCCTGTTAACTGAGACTTTTAAATAGCTGCTTTTTGAAGCTCTGTCGTACGCTCTGCACTCGACCCGAGGGGGACATTATCAAATTTAACACAAAAACACACATTCTGTTTGTCAGTCATATCCCCTTTACCAACCCGCCCCCAATAAAAAGTCACTGGTCCCTTCTTTCTACTAGAGCTCCACCTACCTTTCAACATCTTCATCCTGACTGGTAAGTGTTGATCGCACTTGGCCATATCTGACATTCCCTTGAAAGGCGCTTGTGAGTTTCATCTTGGTGAATCATATGAACATCCTTGAATCACTTTTAAACAGGCCCAAACTTTGTTAGCACCTTCTTTTCCTCCACAGTCACATTAACTGTTACAATGAAATTTAACTTTGAGAAAGTTAAAACAACAACAACTTTTATATTATGATTATCTCACCTCAGCTTTTAAAGGATCCAATTTTAATATTGAGAATGTCTCTACACCTATTGTCTTGTATCTTGGAGTGGAGCAAAGATGTATGAGAAACCGTGCATCATTGCCTTTCCTCTCGTACATTTCAGAGAAGGCTTTCACAAACCACTGGTAAAAATGTTTGTCTCAAGTTAATGGTTCTCTGCTCACACTTGAGACCAAACAGAACAAACAAAAAGCACTTATGTCAAACAGCATCCTTCATTACATAGGAAAGAGAATGTTTTATTAACTCTAAATAAGCCCCACACCTATCGTAAACACCTATATTACTGTAATGCTATCATTAAATGAGGAAGCCTTTCAGCCTGATAAACAGCAAACAACTCTCCATTTGCCTCTGACTAAAATGATTTAATGGCCAGACTGAATCAGTGAAATTAAGTTGCTGTTTCAGTCCCAATGTATAAGCAGTGTAGCCTGAGCCAATGAGAACTTCCAGTATATTCCTCTAACTCCAGGTAACTGTGACTTCTGAATATTTAGCCCAAAAATAAACATAGTAAAATATTTTCAGACATGTCAAGAATATATCTGAAGACATCAGTAAATATTATTAAAAGAAATGTAATGCCTTTTTGCACACACAGTGCACTCCTGCCCTGCCACACATGGACACGCCCATCTCATTATCACATAAGCATCAGGGCAATTTTAAATTTGGTGGGGGAAATAGATGATGATTAAATATGGGCCAGGACCCAAAAGAATAGGATAGCTCAGTAAAATGAGCCAAAAAAAAAGAGAAAATGATTACCTTTAAAATTATTTTATCAATGGATTGATGGTAAAGGCCAAATATATAAAGATTTTTGCTCTTTTTACCAACATTATATTCATATGTATTCAATCATCTTTGTCTGATAAACTCCATTTTTTCAGTCTCAGGCCTCCATTGGCATAAGGGTGTGACATGTGATCTGTTTTATGGAGCTCAGGTTTCATCAACCCTTTGCCTACGCACCCATAAATCTATCCGCTGCCTCTAATATTGTTGAGTGTTGATGGACGCAGCATCATTGGAGCATCATGCTGCACGATAAGGCCTTGTTTACTTTTGAATATCAAACGACTTATTCCATGCCTATAAAGAACCCACATGTCTTCATGTGTGGGAGGACTCATACCTCTGGTTAGCCATTATCTTACATCAGGTTTAGCATGCTAGGCCAGAACCCAGACCAGGCTTGAAATGGGCGATTGATGTGAAGTGTGTGTGTGTGTGTATGTGTGTGTATGTGTGTGCGTGTGTGCATGTGTGTGTGTGTGTGTGTGTGTGTGTGTGTGTGGGGGGGGGGGGGGGCTTTGTAGGCCGGCTCCATTGGATCGGCACTAGCTGCAGCACTAGCACCGCTAGTCCTGCTCAGGGTATTTTTAACTGTCAGCACTAAAATGCTTCATTCAGCCCCAGCATACCCCCCCACCCACATCGTAACCTCAGCCAGAATACCTTCACTTCTGTTTACACAGCACCACAGGCAGACTTGCCAGCTGTTTACACATGCGCACACACACTCAGACGCACACACACATACTCACACACATACTTAAAAAACGCAAGTATGCAGCATGCTTTTTCTGCTATACACACAGACAAACACTCAAACACAGAACACATCTATGCAAACTCAGTCTCCCTGAAAACATATTCATAGTTTGCAAAGGTGCACACACAAATAGACTCTTCCATTCGTACTGTACACACACACACACATCATGTGATTTGGCCCAGGCCTGTCCCGTCTGTTGGCAAGTTAGAGGAACGGAATGTGTAAGAAACGATGCCCACACATCTAGCAGCCGCCCATCGCTCGATGTTGGCATCGCACACAGTGGGGAAGTGTACCGAGTGAACAGCAGTAGAGGAATGCAGACAAATAACTTGCCTTTATTAAACAATGCTTCTGCAATTAAACTTGCTCTTTCTCACCTTCTGCCTCTCTCCCTATAATCATCTTGTGGAGATAATGGGTGGCACTGTGTGACGAGACGATGGTTATCTGTGAGAGCCAGCCAGAGGGCAATCAATCATTTTGGTGAGACAGCTTTATGACTTCTAATGAATTTCTCCCACGCCACCACCAACGCTAGATATTCAATTGCAGCCAGAAGAAGTTTTTGTCTCCAGGCTGAAATCTGAAGGCATTTGTCTGCCACTATCTGAAGTTGTTCTCTTTTGGTAAAAGAGCTTTTTCTCGGCGTGCTTGAGATCCGAAGTAGACAGCAATTGTTTTCCCACACCTACTGTTCTGAGATGTTTCAACATTGCATCACCCCCTGTGCACAGCTCCCTCCTGGGCCCCTGTGTCTCTCTCCCTCTGTTAGCTCCTGAGTCTGTTCAGTGCTAATGAATGAACGAGGGGAGCTGCGGCTGGGCTTCTCTGTATTTTTAGGGCTGTGTGCCTGTGGTCTATGTGGCCTGTCCCATTCAGTGGAGCCATGGGGGGATATTTTTGGCCACGGGCTGAGTTGAGTCCAGGCCCACACAGAATCGCTGACAGACGCAGGCAAGGAGGAAAGAGGGATGTTTTCCTATTGGGAGGAAACCAGGCCTGATTATGGAGGGGAGAGAGAGAAACCAAGAGAAAAGGCAGATGCGTGTGTGTGTGTGTGTGTGTGTGTGTTTGTATGGAGCAGATGAGGAGAGAGAAAAAGAGATTCTTTTTTGGATTTCCACACCCTTCCTCTTTGTAGCCCACACATTTGAGAGCCTTTTAATTTGACACTTTGGTCTAATGAAGAAAACAAAAAGTGCGTTAATGTAATCCACTGAGACACACACACACAAGGTCAAAGTAACCACACACCACACACGTGTTCACATGCAAAATTAAAACACAATAATGATAATTACTGTAATTGTTTCCCAGTTTTATATTATGTTTTCCCTCCGCAGTTGGTTTAGTTCGTATTAATGATATTAAAGACACCCATAGTCTTATTTATACAGCTCTCCAGATGCTATTTCAGTTGGCTCACTGATTGGAGCGATTTGCATGCTCCATGTAATGTGGATACAGCTCTCAGGCTATGATTCCCCATATTAATATTTAATTGCCATCAAAGTGTGTTTTCAAAGTATAGGGTGGCGCTCCGGTCTCTCAGCCCAGTCACGATAGAGCTGATTCTGGAGCGGGGTGAGGAGCGTAGTGTGGTTGCAAAGAGACGAGTGTTCTGTCATCTTATCCCTCCCTCCTCATGCGCTGGCACCTGTAGCGCCTCTTCAGCAACAGTAAATCACGTGACCATTTCCTCACGAAGAAATCCTAATCCTCGCGACCAGATCCGTCCGGGTGCAAGTAGCTGCCTCGGCCCAAGACATGTTGAAACCCGAGGCGACGGCATTAAGAATTAAAAACGCTAGAAAGTGGTCCCTGTGCGCGCCTTGTTTTGTCATCAATGTTCCATTAGTGTCACTTTATTCCGCGCCTCCCCTCCTTCTGCCCTTAGTGTGTTTGAGTCAATATCGGGAAAGCCGGCCCGTTTCTGCCCAAATGGTTACAAAATACCTTCTTCACGCCTAAAGAGCTGACAGAGGTTATTAGGCTGATCTGCATTCTCAGCAGTGGACAGGGCCAAGCAGATAAATCAGAGCTGCTACAGATATGTTATCTCAAGCCCTGGGAATTTGCTCAGAGAGAGAAAGTGTGGTACAGGCGCTTGTTGAAATCCATTCATTGTTATAAAGCAGCAAATTGAAACCATCTTATCTAGAATAAGTCAAACACACACTGAGACATATTTCTCTCAGGCGTCCTTTCCTCTGCAGTTACCCTGTAATGTCTTGGTTTCAGAGCGGGGTACCTGACTTCCTGGACAGTGGCCTTGGTGTTTAGAGGGCTGTCCTCCAGCAGGAAGTCTCATGGATATAATACCTACGTGTGGCTCCAGCCAGTGGCCAGTGTGGTGATGTTGATACAGAAGCAGACCTGACACACAGCTGTTGTTTATGTTGTGGCTAGCCCAGGTGGACGGGCCACAGCCACAAGCCAACCTAACCCCGAATCCACAGATCTATAGTCCCAACCAGAGCTGTTTTTAAGTCTTTTGGAGGAAGACAAGTCAGTCAGGTCTCTCCCAGTAAGTCTCAAGCAAAGTCCTAACTCCTTTAAAGCAAGTTTTAGTGGAATTTCACATTTCCTGTAAAGCTCTCAATGCTGTCAATGATTAAAATGAAGTCCCTCAAACCCACTTTACTGGAACTTTTTAAAATATATATGCTACACGTAAGTGAGAAGAATGAAGAGGTCTTGATACTTACTGCTCAAACAGCGATGTTGCACCCTTTATTCTTACAGAGATGACTACAGGGTTAAAAAAGAAAGTGAAAATATGATTCAAGACTATGTGTAAATCCAGAATGTTATGTGTGCATATTAAGGTACATGAATTGACATTGAGAACATGAATTCTCTCTCTCTACTCAACCACAACATTGGGCATAACAAAATATGCACACCTTCAGTTTCCAGGTTTCGTTTCCTAATTGTTTCAAGGAGTTTACATGTAACTATTAATTTACTAAGACGTTTCCTGGAACCATTATTATATGTTTATTATATTGAAAGTGGAGTGGACTAGGTGCAGTCGGTAACTCCCAGTTAATTTAGCTTTCTAAGAAAACTCCAGTAATGATAAAGTAGTTAGTTACATAAAAATAAAATAGGTCAGTTTGATTGAGTTCATAAGAAGTTGTTAACGTCTAAAAATATTTACCTGGAAAGAATTTTGTTAGGACACTCGGTTCATAATTATGGCAGGGGGAAGTGAGGCAGAGAACCATTGAGTGATCCGTGTAAGTGAGCTAAGTTTTTTTAAATGCCTCACAAGTTATTAAGAAAAACAAAGCAAATGACAAAAACATCAATGATATGCCAGTCTGTTCAAACAGGCTGTTTTAAAGACCAACCAGACTGCTGTATAATGTATAAAGAGAGGCTGTGCCAGAGCTATGGAGCCACAATGGGAAAAGCTTTTTCACCCTCACTGTTGAATTTTGGCAGATATGCTTAGTTAGATGATAAGACCACTCTCACAGCTATTTGAAGCTAGAGCCAGGAGATGATAATTAGCTTAGTTTAGCTTAGCATAAAGACTGGAAGCAGGGGGGCACAGCTAGCCTGGCTCTGCCCATAAACATTTTGGGTTTTGTGTGGATTAAACAAACAAGATATAGCTTTAATTAGTGAGCTGGTTCCAGTCCTTATGCTAAGCTAAGCGAATCATCTTGCTGTTCAGATTAAAAATTAATTTACAATGAAACTGAAAACTGTATTCTCAGTTAGTGGTTAATTTAAACTCTAATTATTACTACATAGGAAGACTTGTCGGCAACTGATCAAAAGCCCTGACCTCACATCCACAGATCCTTTGGAGGAGACCAAAGAGGTTGGTAACTTAGACAAGAAATTGACTTAATGCTACATCTTCTAAGAAATTCTTACCTACTTTGTAAAAGGATTTCCTAATGAATTATTTTAGAAATTACAGCTTCTCATAAACTCTATCTAACTAAATCTATCTCGTCCATTTTCTGTGTAACTACTATTTGTTTTTATGGCTGTTTCGTAGAACATTGAGGCAGTATTAACCAAATGTGCCTGCTACACTTGTTGGTCATGTTCGCTGTAATTAGAACATAATGGCAGGAAATGTCTTAAGACATTAACATTTACAAATAAACTCCTTTCTAAGAAGTTACTAAGAAACAAAGGAACTGAGAAAATAAAGATGATTATCTGCTGTCTAAGGACAGCTTAAGGCACTGCTCTCCAAGAAGCTTTCAATAAGGAAAATACAATCTTGATATAGTTTTTTTCTGTCATGATATATGAGATTTGTGAACCCATATGCGGCAAACTTCCCAAAACATTGTTAAAGCTCGATGGCTGCATGTACAGTGCATGCATTGAGTTGTACTGATATGCATCTACACACACACAGAGGCAGTAACAGAACTCTCTGCTCCCTGGCCTTGGAGTCATCTCACTACATCAATAAATACAGCAAAATAGCATTAGCAATAATTTCAAGTATATGACCAGGCTCTAATATGATAGAATTAGTATCAGTGTTTTAAGGTTTGGCCATTTAGGTGAAATTCTAAGCCGGGCAGGGAGTAATTTGGACACAGGGAAAATTGATTTTGACCATCAGCACTTTCTCATTTTCAAACAGCGCCTGCGGCTAAATGGGTTAGCCTGTTAAGCACATTACACAGGTAGCTTCTCCTTTCCTCCCCAATGATTATGTGTCCGCCTTGAGCAATTGATATTTCTTGCAAATAAGAAAATTATCATATTCCATGACTGGAAAGAGAGATTAAGGCCTGCTGTTATGGAGTGGAGTCTCAGGACTGAGAGAGGGAGTCCAAGGAACATTTTTCTTTCCTTTTTTTGTGTGTTTGAAGGGTGGGGTATGTGTATCAAATGTCCCAAGCTATATTAGAATTGGGCCGCTGTCAGGCATCATCAATAAAACTATACAGTGATAGACTATAAGTGGTGGAGGGGGGACAATGAGGCATGGAGGGACACTGAGACAGAAGGATGGGCGTTTACTCTGTGCTAAGGCTGAAAGAGCTGGGAATATATACAGTAGGGTGTGTCATAAGAAACCTGTAATTTCTCCACCAAATTGTGAATTGGTCTCATAAGCCATAACTCTAACAAAATTTCTTTCTTTTTCGCTGTTGTGTCTGAATAAAGTTAAAGAAGCATTTCATGCAAATCAGCTGTTATCATTTAATTAATACATTCTTCTTCCAATGAATGACATTTATCTTTCTTTGATCTATCTTATCATCCCAAATAAGCAAGGAAGCCCTGTAATGATCAGTGGGCAGTCACACATTCACTTGGGTCAGTCAGGCACCAAAGAGGCCATGAGGCAGAAGTTACTAGCGATGAGATGTGTGCCATGATGTGGATTATTGAGCCTGCTGCATATCCACTCAGTGGAGCCTTCCCCTGCAGCACTCCCGCCCTGTGGCCTGAGAGGCTGTCTGCAGACTGCAGCTGGAGCCCCTGGCGGTCTAAGTGGAACCACATGGGGGAACCTGATAGTGGCGCTTGGCCAGAAGAGAAGTTAACCTGGGCAGTGTGGCAGGCAGCTTCAGGCCTTTAAGATGGATGGTCACTGCCTTTAGGCCTGACCCTTCTGCATACACGCTCAAACACAATATCATCGTAATGTCATCATACATTCACACATATGTATGTACGCTCATGCATGCCTGAACATAACACTTTCTCTCACTTGCCTTGATGTACACACCTCATCCATCTTACACCCTCTCGGGGGTTTTCTGCGGCTGCAGTGCCCTCAGGAGTGGCCGACCGATAAGGAGCATTTACCGTAGGGCCAGTCGGCATGTGCACAACACCAAACACACTAATGGGAGGGAGACAAAGCCACAGGCCACAGACATCCAGTAAACAGCAGACCACAGTCCACGAGATATATGCTCGCTCTTACATTCAACCATGCAGGTACACCGAGGCACCAACCAGAGTTGTGACTTCCTCAAGTCTTTTGTGTGTTACCGCTTGCTGTGTGGCCAGGGTAACTTGAGTAAGTGTCTGCAGTAGGCTTGTATGCACAAGCAAAGGACCAGCTACTGTGGGATAAGAGTGTCATTAGGCCTATCGCAGTCTTACACCTCAGCACTGTGAAGGATCTTTAATTGGTGGCTCAGTTAATAGGAATAATCAGTCTCTCTCTCTGTCTCCCTCCCTCCATCTAATGTGCTCTGCAGCCATGTGCTTCCAGTTAAGTTGGTGCTCAGCCCTGAGCAGAGGTTAAGTGAAACTACCTGCTCCTCTGTGTCTGGCGATTATTTGCTTTGTCCGCAGCGCTGCCAGATCATAAAACACTTGCGTCCACTTTCCTTCTGCTCTCAAAGTCCCTGAGGTTCATTATTGTTACGCCTGGACGTGTGGCTGTACAAGGCCGCCTTTTTAATGTCATGCTGTGACAGCCCACTGAGGGTTTCACTAACAACACGTACCGCAGGACAATATTTCAACAGCAAGCTATTATGCACTTCAAACCTGTTCCAAAAAGATTTCGCCCCCCTTCATTTACACAATATTGATGATCATCAGTCTGGAAGTGATACAGTAAATAATGAAAAATGAGGTTTCTGCAGGCAAATGGGATGAGACATGAAAGCAGGCTGGAGTGCTGGCTCTGGTTTCCTGTCTGAATGGCTGTTAATTAATGGAGCAGACGAAGGCCATAATTCTTCGCTGGCCCAAGACTGCCACAGTGCCAGGCAGTTTAGTGATCACAATCGTCCACATGCTGCTGGCCTCATGCTTACATTGTTTTAGTGTTGCATTTTTTTCACCTCTATTAGTCTAACCCTAGCCACTCTCTCATTCTTTCTTTATTTTTAACTCACATGTGTGGGGTAAGCAGAAAGAAAGCTAGAGATAGGGACTCTTAAGCTGTAGATCCAACAAAGATCAAACTGTTTTCACCCCCTATCAGTTTGGAAAGCCAGTCCGTTCTAAGTGATTTCCAAAACCGCAGGTGATCCGTCTCTGTCCCTCCCCTTGACTTCATTTGCAGGACTCGAAGATCAAAAGGGCATGCAGCTCTTCTAAGATGAGCTCTAATCGGTTGAACTCCAGCGCAGTCATTAAGTACAGTAGTATGGATGTCTCTGCCCCAGTGCCAGCTGAAAACAGCTCACTCTAAAGTTCTGCTCTCTTTAGCAGACGCCACTCATGGGGAAACATTGGCGCCTCCCATGTACTGTGATTAAAGTAAATGAATGAAATAAGATACAAGGAAATTGAAATGATTAGTTTTATAGTAACCACGACGACTGGCAAGCCCCCACCGCTTCAGAGCAGGAACGATTGAGCCAATAAAGCCATTGCATTCAACTGTAAACGAGGGGGTGGGCAGGCAGGCGAGGAGGGTATACGAGCACATAGCAGAGTAATACAAAAATTACATTGATTATGCATTCCAACCCATGGATTTCTCTATGAAATACGGTCAGCTTTCAAACATGGTTGAACTTAAGGGGTATAGACAGAAATCCCCTAAACAATGTCTGGTTTCGATCACTGACAGACACTGACATTTCTGTCAGGCATGCTACTTCCACCAAAACGCCACTTCAACATCAGTTTTGCTCCCAGTGTTTTTTGGAATAAACACATTTTAAACACAGAATCATGATAGCAGTGAGGGTGAACCAGAATAGTAAACTTGTGGGCCGGAAAGCTAAAACAGCGAGCTGAAAGCCACTATACTATAAAGTTCTGATTAGTTGAGGGGAACTGCAAAGTTGGGTGATAATAGTTCATCACTATGAGCGACCTCTTTCACACAGTATGTCTCTCTTTATTGACTCAATTTCATTCATGTTTCTTGGGGACTTAGTGCCCTTGTTTTGCACTGTCAGCTTCACTCTTCATGGCTGTATTTCTTACTTATTTTTGCATTTTTATACCTCATTCTTCCTCTCTGTGTCGTTAGGCGTGGGTGTAAATGGGACCGCATTCCCAGCGGGGACAGTTAAGTCCCTCACGAGGGGAAGCAGTCAGACCCAAACCTCCAAATGACGAGTGTCGTCTTCTTCCCTCCCCATCCGGCCGGAGCCTGTGAGTGGTGGTTGGTTTGTCCCATCCTCACCACCACTTCTGGGCTGGGGTTCCCCGCTGAGAACCCACAAGCCTGAGCTGGAAGGGCTAGGATAATGAGACACTATGGGGACAACTAAGGCATCTGCCCCTGCTTGAAAGTATGTACGTGAAATTCCCAACCTCAAATTCATTATGCAAATTCAGAGTTTGGGCATTGACACCATTGACTAGCAAATTACAGATATTGGTCATGGTGAATAAGTGGTATATTTCATGGAATATGTTCTGCTAGTACACACGGACTAGCAATTTAAAACTGTTTTTGTGTAGGATAAAGAACGCAGGATCTATCATCTGAATGTCATGTCATTTTGCATGGTATCAGAAAAGGAAATTAAACTGTGGACGATTAGTGTAGTAAATAATGTGTGTAATTAATCACATGAATTAAAAATATCCAGTCACTTGCCCACTCCTCACTCGTATCACAGAACCACCCACACCAACACCACCACTCCCACCAGCACCATCCTCCGCTGCCTTTCTGCTGTTTGATCCCAGGCCTGTGTCCAGCCCCCCAGTGCCCTCTTTCATCCCCCGCCCACCTGGCACGAGAAGAAAGGCTGCTTCTAAACACAGTGCAGAGTGAGCCGGGCCCAGTGGGCATCGTGCCATGCGTACATTTCCACATTCTCTCATGTCTCCCTGTGCTGTGTGTGTGTTTCCTCTCCAGAAGCCATACATCAGCCACTGCTGGGCCTGCGACTCGCCTCGTCCTGCCCTGCTTCTTTTCCGCCTCGCAACACGACTACAAAGCCACAGGGTAAATGGCAGGAGTGGAGACGCTGTACAGCATGACGAGAAGAGAGGGGAGTGGATATTTAACATGGAAGTATTAAAGTGAGCTCAAGTAATAAGGGCATAGTCAAAAGCTCTCTAGTGAATTAAAACATTCAGCTGCACCAGTGAGTGCCATGCTTTGAAACGGAGGGAGGGTGTGGATGTCATGGCTGGTTGCCAAATTGGAAGCTTCAGGGCTTCCTACTAGGGCACAAATTGTCACATGCACCAGTGGCCAAATCCAAACCACCATGACCAAGGGTGGAAGTGACATCATTCTATGGCTTGGCAGACAGGGATGATGGCATTATAATAGCGATGGCGTCGCACTGGAGGAATGAGCCAAGAATTGGTTAACCACTGAGGAAAAGACATGGGGTGCAATGAATGACAAGAAAGGAAAGGGATTATTTGTCTTGTTTGTCAGGTGAAGGTTAATTGATCTTGTTTATAGCCACGCTGGCAGTGTGGCTCTGGGGATGGCAATGTCAGTCAGTTGGTCTGCCGTTTTGGTCCAGACCTAAACATCTCAATAACCGTTAGATGGATTGCCCTGAAATTATGTGTAGACATCAATTAGGATGAATCCTAATGACTTTGGTTATCCCTTGACTTTTCCTCTAATGGTAACATGAGGTTTTGAACAACTACTGGAACATGAAATTTGGTACATACATTTCATGTTTCCCTCAGGATGAATTGAAAATATCTTTGGTGATCCCTTAACTTTTCATCTCAGGTCAAACTGTGTCCAATCCTTTAGTATTTTGTCATAAACCAATGACATTCCCATTAGCCTCAGATGAATTGTTTTTAGTGCTAATTAGCAAATATTAGCATGCTAACATGCTAAACAAAATGCTGAACATTTTAGCATTGTCATTGTGAGCATGTTGGCATGCTGACGTTAGCATTAGCTACTAAGAACAGTCTCACAGCACCACTAGCATGACTGTAGACTCTTAGTCCTGTTCACAAAACAATGTTAATATTTTTTATGCATTACATGTGGTAGGACAAAAAAATGTGTATCATATGTCGTATTATATGTGTATAATAAAACAAAAAAACAAAGACCTTTCCTAAAGTACATATAAAAGATCATATCAATCAGTTAATTGACTTAGTAACTATTAAAATCATATTAAGATGCTAGAGAAGAAATGTCTATTGAAATACCTGACTTATAGTTACAATTTACATACAATACAATTTTACAGCAGCCAAATCAAACAGCACCTCTTCTAAACACCTCTTTTAGGATTTGCTCTCAGGACACTAAAGCTCTATGCTCAGCACTGGGGCTTTCAAACGAATGATACTCCCGAAGCATCCTGAATGTGTGTTTATAAACAAGACTCAATATTATTGTGATGTCTGAGCTGAATTCGATAGATTCCTCCTCTGTCAGTTGTGCTTCCGCTGCAATACGATCCGAAATTACATTCAACAGCAACAGGAGACGGGCAAAGCTCATTCCCTCTCTCTCACTGCCGTAGCGCTCCTGCTGCCTCTCTAACTTCATCATAGGGGCTAGGCGGGCCTCGCGAGGGGCCATGGGAGTCTGAAAACACCCTGGTCCATTACTCAGAGTGAGATGCTAACCTGGAGTTAGAGTGTCTTGGCTACCTCCATCAGAGTCCCATGTCTGGCTAGAAGCATTCCCTCAGAGACTTTTGGCTTTAATGGACTCTGCTAAACGCATTCTCTCTGTATATTACCTTTAGGATTGGCCATATCTGGTTTCTGTATACTCTGTTTACATGTGGCTCAAGCTTGTTCTGCCTAATGCTTCTCCTTTTCTTTCATTCCCGTGTTTTTGTTAGTTCTTGGTGGATAGCTATTCTCTACAAGATGTAGAAATGGACCTCCCGTCTGAATTTGCGCTGAATATTTTCCACGGCGCCCTCACTTGAAACCGTTTGCCTGTCCTGTTCAGCACTCACGCATGTGAGTCTGGTTTTAATGACTGCGAGTCACCCACAGACCCGTTATAACTTGATGGACCAAATAGTGCCAATACCACACTGGAAATTTTTACACTTTAAAAAAGCCTATTCTAACACCAGTAATTGCTTTTGTCATTAATTGTACTTGGTTGTCATGGTTTGGTTGCCCGCCATGGCTCTGTCCTCCTGTCTTTCCTCTTGTGCTTCTAGTTCTGATTCATCATTTCAGTGTGCACACTAACCTCTCCTGTCGTCTCAGGCGTGCCATTCTTCACCTGCCCACCAGCCGTCACTATTGATTTCTAGCCTCAGCTCACTCTTCTCCTCATCAACAATCAGTCCAACATTTTTTAAAGGTAAGCTCATAACCAGTCCTTACTAGGATGTCTCTGTCACATCAGTTTTGTGTTCTTTGTGCTTTTCTGCCTGACTGTACCTGACCATCTGCCTGCCTAAGTAATCAGTCACACCAGAAAGCGGCACTATGAAATTAATTTGTGCATAAATTAGGTAGTTCTGGATGCTTACAGGTTCAGCGGCACAACTAATATGATAGCTTGCTCCATTTTTGGACTGGATTTCTCTAAAAGGTCATTAAATATCAAAGTTCTGACTTCATGTCAAAGATGTATATGTGTTGTGTTACCAAGATTTCTCCTGAAGTTAGCATGCTAATGAGCTAGCCCCTGCCCGTCATGTCTCGTAAAATCACTTTGTACCATAGTACAATAGTATCCCACCCCCCACATAGTTTCAGCTGGGAGTGTGCAAGTGTGAGTTTGCTACGTTACACAAGCTATCTTAGCATTTTTAGTCTAATAAATAAACAATACACTCACAAAATGTCAAGAAAGGTTAAATTCTTAAACCTATCCTTATCAGACAGAAGAATATAACCATTCTGAATTCAAGTTTCTCTCTTTCAACAAACTAATTGCCTTGTTTGGTGGAAATAAATCCTTGAGAAAATATTCTGGCTCGCTGCCTCTCTGATGTCCGACCTCCCGCCTGAACCTGCCCTGTCTACGTCGTGCCAGAAGTCAGAGTCCTGGTCGGAGCCGCTGTAAATCACCTGTGTACCGTATTCCCTGTCATCAAACTGATCTCTGTTGGTCTCAGAGGCCGGGGTCGATCCCACATCACTGGGAGGCTGCTGAGCCCAGTTCCATTGCCTACTCCGGTTCTGGTGCCCATTCCAAACTCAGTCAGCTAATAGGACTGCTAAGTTAGCTGCACGACTAACAGATTGTACTAAACCTTTGTTAATGGCAATTCCGTTAGAATTAATTATATTATTCTGCTCTGTTTCTGGAATCATCATTTAAACAGAGCTGTGAACCAGTGTTACAGTGTTTGCACAAGGTCTGTTTAGTAAGTGTTCTTACTGAGCTTTGATGTCATATGATTTTCATCATGTTCATGGAATTTTCCCAGTTGTCATAAAATTGTACAAAAAATCAGAGCACTGCACTTCATATATGATACGGAATATAATAAATAATAAATAATCTTGAAAGCTTCAGAACAGCACAGCTACTAAATGGACTGTGTATGAGTTTTTTTCTGAACTGCTGTTCCCAAGGTCAAGAATGAACTTTTAAACTCAATTTAAGATTTTGCTATGGTTGCAAAATTTGTTCAAAGAATTAAAGTAAAATAAAACTTCTATGACTTATCTGTGTCACGGTATTACACTTTCTCACATTGCAAATTCTACTTTGACATTATTCCCAGGGGAAAATACTCTCCACCTTGAAAGTGACTAAATTAAGATTTTCTGCCTCACAAAATAAGTTTGTTCATGAATATAAAAGACCTTTTTGAGCTCTAAATAGAGTAAATCATACCAGCCAAGAAGAAAGAGCTCATTTATCACTCAACAGTTCACAGTGTTGTTGTTGTTGACACTTGTTTTTAGATATTTGGCACTGGTTTGTTCATCATCAGATTTGGAATTAGATCATCGGCGCCTTGAACTGCAGATGAAAGGAGCCACTGCCGTTTTTGTGCTAAACAGATTGTTAGTTCTCAGAGCACAAAATTGGGTGGGAATGGGATTCACTTTGTGTGTGTTTGTGTGTGAGGCTGCGTGTGTACATGATTGTGCTCCCCCACATGCATTTTAACACGTGTGTGTGTCTGTGTGAGGTTACTTGATCTGGCATCTGATTTTGCGTGTCAGGCCGGGGACAGATAGGGAAGCCTGCACAGCTGCATGTCCGGAGGCTGTTGACTGGCCTCCTCTTATCACAGCCCGCTACAACAGCGTATTGTGTGGCCAAGTGAGAACTTTACTCTCTCATTAAGGTCACTGGGTAATAGGATGGGAACTTAGAAGCGGAAACCCATGACACTCTTGGGCCCCGCTTAAGGGAAGACACTCGTGTTGAACTTGTGTGTGGGTACGGTGGTGAACAGATGCTTCACAGCAGATATGGAGCTGTGCGCTTTCATATGTGGTGAGAACTTACATCCATTGGTGATTGTGGCTATGGGAAACAGAAATACAATTGCAAAATTAAGAATAAAAATTAAAATGTGGCCGCTTTATTTAATATTCCCACTCAGATGTAATAGAACTGTCATTTCTGGTAAAATATCTGGGATATGGCTCCCTCTTGTGGTAAATGGGAGTTTAATGGGCTGTAGGAGAAAGTGGCTTCAGTCACTGCTTGTTTCATTTCAGTATACTTCAGGATGAACACAAACACTTACCTCTGATAGTCCCACTTGGCCCCTTTTACCGGAATCGCTCAAAGTTTTTTATTGCGTCCTCTGAGTTTATATTGTTGTTCCACTTTAATTTTGATCAGTAATTATGATCATAAAGTTTGTGGATCAGTCTGAGTTCCTTTGGATGACAACTCAGGAGACATCTGTGTGCCCGCAATGTACGGGCCGTGGAGCTGCTTTCCCTGTGGTTGCTGCTAGTGGAAAACCCATAATGGCCTTTAATTGGGACTTTAATTGTGTGTGGTGGAGCAAAAGCATCGACTACAAAACTGGTGGTATTTGAGTGCCTGCATGCGTCTTTTGTGTAAGTATATGTGTCGCTCACCAAATCCTCTTCCTCTGTTGGCCTACGGATATCTTCAGTTGGAATCAGAGCCACTAGTGCCGTGTCAAATCATATGCTTCATGATCTACATGATATTAGCATTGTTTTGCCTACAGGGAAGATGGTAGTTGGTGAGTCGAGCTCAATAAGGACACACTTGGTATTTGTGCTGAAACAAAGATGCTTTTGGTGTAAGGTGTTTTTGAAGGCCTCACTTTCAAATAGCTCTATATTTACGCCATCCATCCATGAACTTTTGATGTGTCAAGCAGCAGCAGCAGCTAAGAAATCACTGGAAATCACTGGGAAAAGTACTAGGGATGGATGATGTTGTGTGATGATTTGCTGTGAGGAATGTTTCAGCTGAAACTTTTCTTGATGACATATGAGACATTGTAATTTCCCCCTAGAACATGTATAGCTACAGTAAGTATTTATGATTCTTTTGGCAACATTGCAGAGAGATGCTCTCTGAACACTCCGAAGTCTTATCATCGTATATGTTACGTTAACAAGCCTGCTATCCAACATTGACTAGATAGGACTGGGGGGCATGTCAAAGAAAAAAAACAAGGGAGAGAAAGGCTGTAGGGGAAGAGTAGTAGAAATGGGGTGGAGAAAAAGGTGGCAGGGCATGTGTTGAACACACAGAGAAGCAGCAAAAGAACAAGAGGCGTAGTGCAGAGAGGAGGATGAAGGAGGGAGATGAAACAGGACGGGTTGTGCCTGTCATGATTATTCTGGCACCAGTGGGAACATTTGGATGAGATGGAAAACAAGACGCCATCTTGTGTTCCATTCATGTCTGCAGCGCCTTGGCCTCTGTTCCCTATACATACGCACATTCACACAAACGCACACTGGCAGAGCGAGGCAGGAGCTTGTGGTTCCAGTCCAGTGACAGCGGCCTGTAGTCAGGGTGGCGACGCTTCAGGAGTAGCTCCTTGTATTGGAGAAGCATGTTTGTGTTGGCCCTGAATTAATAACTTTTCATTTAGCGCGGAAATGACAGGAATAGTAATTAAGGAAATGGAATGATTTTATTGGCCATGATGTTTATATTAAGTTCCAGATGTGAAGCAGCTGCTTGCGCAGCAAGAGGCCCAGCCCTCCATGTTCTATAATCTAGAGGAACTGTTATTAAGAGCAAGATAACAGTGCCAGTTAAATGTATATCAGTGTGTACAAACAACATAGTATCTCATTCACAGCATGTAGCAAACTGAACTAATATAATGTCCGATTTGATTAATGGGAGATGTCATGAAGCACCATGAGGTCTGCTCTGTATTTATAAATGTGCCCCTAAAGTGCAATTTATTTGCAGATATAATGTTACACTATTTCAGGCCTGATTTGCCTGACTGGAAAAGTTAATATTGAGGAGTGACAGTTCAGCATTTTTGTGTGGCCCCAACACATGTGAGATCCACATTGTGCTGCATTAAAGTTCAGTACCCCTTAAATGGCAATGACAGCATTGCTTAGAGCCTCACGTTGCCTGTCACAAAGCCAGTTTGGATTTCAAATTTAGATCAAGCCAATCACTAGTGTAACTTATGATGAGCACTAGAACATGAATAAACAGAAAGACTCCTTTGCATTTGCCTTCACCAAGCTATTATTAAGCTGTATTTGACTTCCTCTTGACTGGTTTCATCTGTAATGTAAGTTCTGTGTAGCTGTTCAATTATTTGAAGCTCCATTAACTGTTGCTGAAATGGAAGCTACTAAACCGTACCTTGTGTTAATACATGACATGAACATCAAATATGAAGTAACAATTGTTACTACATAAGTTCTTCTTCTAATCAGCTTTCTGTGCAAGCAAAACGTGTTGGAGCTTCCAGGCCAGTGAGTGAATCCACCCTGAGGGGAGTTTGGTTAACAAATGAGAATACATGAGAACTGTAAAGGGTGTGTAGACGACATAAACAAAGAGATGAACAGCTGTTGAAGAAAAAAAACACATCCATAAGACACACTGTAAACGCTCATGCTCATTTGGTATTGATGTCTTGAAATTACAAAGTCATATACACAACTCTGAAAGTCTCTCTTCCTGTTCTGCACGCTGCTGTTGTAAATTTGGATTGACTACAGAGGAAATGCTCCTTTGCTTCATTCTCTTTTTTTCCCGTTACTTTTCTGTTTCTCTCTCTTACTCATTTGAGGGTCATTTATTATGAAGATGTTTGCTCTTTTGCATGGCAATAGTAGAGCTCTGCCCATTACTGTAGCCAATGATGTTTTGTTCTGTTGTGATGTGCTCCCATCTGGTTTCCAGTGAAAATGCATCACTCCATTAACATTGCCTGTGATCTAGAGGATGCTTTAATCTAAGACTATAAACTCCACTTAATTACATCCTCCAAAAGAGCTCTATTAGTATAATGCAATCAAACAGGGAGCACATCCATTTTGGCAAGTCACACATGCTGAAATGGCTCTTGAAAGTGTTTACTTTCGTCTTCTGATCAGATCATAGAATCATATCTGGAGGTCCTAGGTTGTGTTCCAAGGTCCTAGTTGATACTTTCATTTCGAATTTTCAATTCAATTTCTTTGCAGCAAAAACCACCATTACAATTACGTTTAGGGGAGTCTAAACAGACTCTCTGTGTGGTACACTTATGACTTTATGCTTGACCTTTCATGCCTCTCATTATATATCCTCCAGTCATATTCATAATTGCTGTCTGTGTTCATCGTACCAGTATCCATTAGTCTAGCAGTATTTTTTGATGAATTTCAACTTCAAAGGAAGCAAGATGGCCGGGTTTAAAATTATACACAAAGACATTACTGTAAAATACAAGATGCCTGGCAATTACTTTTTCCACGGTGCCATGATAAAAAAGATCTTAAATGCACAGAACTGATGCAGCATTACAGCAAATAAGCAAAAAGCTCCATCTATTCTCATGACTGGGGAAGGCCACGGGCTGATGGAGGGACTTTTTTTTGCTTGTGTATGACAGCATCTCATCTTACATAGTGCTAACATCATGGGACCGTAGGGTGTCCTTATCATCAGTAGTTGCCATTATTTGCAGAACTGTTCCACTTGTTGTCAGTACCTATACAATAGTATACTAGTTACTATACTAACTGTAAAAAACTTCAATTAATAGATTTTATTTGCTTACTGAACTCACCCTGCCAATGTTTTTGGACAGGCGTTTATTTGGGACAGGCCTTTAATTCCTTTGCCATGCAGGTAAATCTGAATGAATAGTACTTTAGTGCTCATTGTTTCTGTAAAATTGGGACGAGTAGTTATACCAGTAAATTCTTTTACGCCACCTCTTTGGTACTATTATAGTAGGTGCCTCGTGTTCTTTTGTAAATGTAAAACTGATGCTTTAGACTTTTGAAAGGCTAACACATATTTCAAGCTGTCCTCATATAATTTGCATGTAGCTTCCTTTTTATGGTCCCTTACAGGGCACTAGATCTTTCTGCTCCTGCACTTTTTTAGAACATAAATTGACAGTGTTGAACTATTCACAAGGTCATTCAAAAGGGAATAATGTCTGAAAAGCTGAACACGGCGTTATACATGATGAATAAAGGTAAATAATTTGGTGATTAGATATAGATGTGTCATAATTCTGAGGTTTTCAAAGTGGGAGGCGGGTTTCCCCAGTGGGGCTCCAAACTGTGGGGAGGCTCATTGAATGGAAGTGAAAAAATACTACATTAGTTATCAATAGAAGATCACATAGAATAGCCCATGTGTGTGGTTTGGCTAATGAGATAGTTCAGAGATACAGTAGTTTGGGGGGATGTTAACTGACTTTTCCACTTTCCCAGAGTCAAAAACTAATAAAACCCTGACCTTCTTATTTATTTGATGTAGACTTAAGTTATGTCAAACAGTAATATTTGGTTATCTTGGCAAAATTGTGCCTTGTGAGGTTAAAACATATTTCAAGCTGTCCTCATGTAATTTGCATGTATTTGTGTTTGCATGAGGCTCAGTGAATGGTAGTAAAAATTTATTACATTAGTTGTCAAAAGAAGATCACATCGGTAATGAGATAGTTCAGAGATACAGTAGTTTTGGGGATGTTTACTGTTTTCCCTTTCCCAGTGTAATACATGCCTGTCCTTTTTAAGTATTCGGTGTAGTCTGAAGTTGATGTGAAATAGTAAGCTAAATTAAGCTATCTTGGCACAATTTTTGAGTGTCTATGTGATCAATTAACATAATCAGGAATCAGGAATTGAGAGAAACTGGAGGTAAACTACTGTGAGGGGGCACTTTTTTACAAGCTTTGTCTGAGGGGAGGCCCACAGTCTCAGACTTTGAAAACCCGTAATCTACAGCAAATATGACAATAGCAAAATCCTTAGGTTTTGTCTTCAGGTAAAAATAAAAGATTTCTCTGAATGTGAAAGAAATACAGTTCACATAATAGGACTGGTGTTGAAATTACTTTTCAGTCACGCTAAGGACGAAATTAAGTGAGTGATGAGTGAAGTCTTTATGAAATTTATATTCAGGATATATTAGGATAAATATTATTATATAAGTTCTGAGGAAAAACCTGTAAGGTGAGCTTACTAGGCAAAACCTGGCAAAGCTAATTTTTAAAATGTTTTTGTTTTTTTTGTAATTTCAATCCATTTAGCAGAAAACTGCTCCAAATGAATATATTCAGTCATGTCTGGAGAAAGAGCTGGAGCTCTCCAACAAAATAAACATTTATTTATTTAGACATTTTCTGACAAAACAATGAAATCCAACGTTTATATTTTTCGTAATATCCGGTGTGAACGTCAGACATCCTGTCTTCTTCCTACGAGTAGCGATAGCACAACAATGGCGTCCTGTAGTGAGGTTAGTACTTTCTCCATTTTAATGTGAAATTACCCAAAGTATTTGATGCTGTGGCAGATTACAGTCGAGTAATATGATTCCTTAGAGAGCGATGTTTCATTTTGCCGGCGGAGTTTGAGTGTCTGTTCCACGTTTGTTTACAATCTCATGTTGTTGTGCTAACCGGCCTAAGCTAACCGATGTTAGCGAGTGCTGAGTAACGTTAGCTCGTCACAGACTGAGACATCCTTTTCCTTCGCTGTATATTTCTGCCACACATTTTCTGCTGTCTTGCCTTTGATGCAAGTCTCGTTTTAAGTCGTATTTTCCATAGTGATAATGTCGTTATTTCCAGGAGTCTGTTACAGCCGCTGGAGAAGAACAGACGGACGCTCTTCCGTCCCAGAAGAGAGAAGCGAGACTACGAAAATTTCGAGAGTTACATTTCAAACGGGTGAGTTGTTTAACAGTTATCAATCTTCACCTGACTAAAGCTAGCACATTTACGTTATGGAGATAAGTGTACTTTCTAGTGCTGCCACCAAGTTGTTTGGCTTTGTGATGGTGGTAAGCTGGACACGCAGCTGTGAAAAACACTGTGAACACCAGGAGCAATGTTAATGTTTTAGTGTCAGTTCAAGAAATATTAAAGAGGTGGTATTATGCACATTTTCAGGTTCATAATCCTATTTAGGGATTGTATCAGAACAGGTTTACATGGTTTAATTTTCATAAAACACCATATTTTTTGTCATACTGCACATTGCTGCAGCTCCTCTTTTCACCCTGTGTGTTGAAGGTTTCGTTTTAGCTATGGAGTGATGGGCCCAATCCCAATGTCCCCCCTAAACCCTGAACCCTCACAGACTTTACTGACGTCACTTGGAAAGTGATTGAGTTTAAGAGGCTGCAAGGGCTCAAAATACAGGAACAGGACAGCCCTTTGCCACTTTATCATAGGGCTGGATGATATGGCCAAAAATTATATCACAACAAAAAGTTTCATATCTTTCGATATCGATAATTATCACAATAAGTATCAAATAGTTTATTCTTTCAAGTTTAAAGGCTGATTTTTGCTCCTGAGTGAAAGTTGAAGAAACCTGATGGTTAATTGTGGTTTAAACTTTTCTTTATGGTCAACACTTGATGCCAAACAGTGGGTCACATCACAGATCTGAGATAGAACATTCAAAATATTTATGATAAAATCTTTGTCAACAAATATCTTTAAGTAAAATTAAGTAAAACCTTTTTCAGTCCTTTTCCCTCAACAGAATAAACATCTTAAGAAAAATTAAGTCCTAATTCGTGTATGATTCAAGTGAATAAAATCATTTATTGAATATTTATTGAACATTTGTTATATTGTTATTGAAAAAAATTATATTGCGATAATTATTGTTATTGTTTTATTGTCCAGCCCTACTTTATCATGTTACCTTGACGACGCTGAAACACGTTGCACATGTTTTATTTTATGTTTTTGCCTGATTTTTAAGTCCTGCAGGCTCTTGCCCTACAGAGTGGAGGAGAGGTAAATGTCAATATATATTTAATATTTTATTTTATTTTTAAAATATTTTATAATCAATACACTATTGTTGGTCAAACAGCATCATTAAGCAAAAACTAAAATAAATAGTTGAATAAACTAAGTGTGTAATAAGGTGATTGCATTCCTCTGACTTCATGTGTTCTATGGACCATCTTAATTTAAGAAAAGTTTCAACAATTTTAACATCAGCGTAGTTGTTTATGCTTGTTTGTTTACTGTTTTCTTCTTCTCTTATAACGCGAATTTGCCGTGATATTTCTCTCGCTTCCGGGCTTCCCCTGGTAACCCCCGTGTTTCATGTCATACCGCTATGAACTGTGGGCAATTCCCTCAGCCAAAGTCTGCAGAAATGCGGACTTACGAAAAGGGTCTATAAAGGGCTCAAAATGTCCGCGAGAGAGCCCTCGTGCACTTGACGATTTGACAATGGGACGGTCCTAAGCCCTCACGGACTTCCCGGGAACACGCCTCAAAGTCTGAGAGTCTGTGAGGGTGGACATTGGGATTGGGCCATGCATCTTGTCTGTAAATGATCTTGGCTGGGAGTTGCACATGCGCAATTCCTAGTTAAGGACTACTAGCCAATCAGAAGCAGAGAAGGGCGGGCCAATGAGAAGCCGGTAAACAGGGCTTTGTTTCAGCTGAACATGTACCCAACCAGGTAGCAACTTCCTTGGTTGGAACTATGCAGTTGCAACGCAACTGTTTCCCAAACCCCTAATTTGAACTATGGAGGTACCTAAGTTGGTAACTTACATGGTACAAACAATCGTTAAGCGACGCAGCTGTTCCCTAAAACCATAGTTCCGACGAACATTCGCACCAACTGTCGTAAGTTGCATAGTTCGAAGTACAGCTCCTGACCTGTGGTTAGAAGCTTAGTTCACAGTGACTATGTCACAGATAGCAGAAAATGCAATGTTAGGTGGATATAATGTGTTTTAAGCAGGCAATGTTAGATAATCCTGCTGGACAAACATATTTAAGGTGAAGATATTTTTAAATGTAGTTGTAAAAGTACTTTTAAATGTATTTGTCGGGTCATGGGTAGGGTTGCATTATTTCAGTACTAAGTAGCCTATCTGTAGACCATCTACGAACAACAGGTGTTTTTCTCACAGATTACCCATCTGTTCACAATAACTTAATTTAATATTAGTCACCCAGTACAAAGGTTAAAGGACAAAACGGAGAATGTAAAGACAAGACTTTTATTATTACCTTAATGTAGGCCTATATATTTCCAGGCCTCTAAGGAAGATGGGTGTTCTCTAGTCTTCATTACAAACATAAATATAAAAAGGGACAGCATACAATCCATGAAAGTACTGTAATGAATAAATCTGAGAGTTTTCATTGCCTTTATAACAAAGACAAATAGAGAACTCACGGGAGTCGAACCCATGTCTATCTCAATAGAGAAAATACGTAAGCTCAGACACTTATCGTACTGAGCTATTCTCAAGACCTAGATATCAGCTGCGGCCAAGATAGATCACGATAGTGTTAGTGTTGACACGAAGATACTTGCAGATTAAACCTGTAACTAAATATCTTGTAATCGCAAATAGTTAAGTTTTTCTTGTAAGTTATAGACTATATGTAGGCTAAATAAAAGGATTAGGTTATATATTATTTATGTTGTTGATTTCATTAATACTATTGTTTTTTTCTTTTTATTGTCGGTATGACTATGATATGAAAAGCTTAAATAATAAGTTAGCATAATAATGTCACTTAATATTGGCCACAACTGACATATTTAGGCAGAATATGACAACGTTTTGTGAGTTTCATGCTGTGAAAGTTAGACGAAGACACCTGGAAACATGTTAGTTCAAATTACATGTTAGTTCAAACCACTGTGGTACCAACAAGGTACGACAGTTTTGGGGAAACAGTCATACTTCAGATGTTTGTTAGTTTAACGATGCATCGTACGGGAAACGCACCCCAGCTTGGCAACATAGACTGGATCAAGAGTTTCAGAGTGGTGAGTTATTAATCTGCAAAAAATGTATTTTCATCCATAAAGTTTTAACTGAGCTCTGTCTCTACATCACAGTAACAACTTTGTCCATTGACTGCCTGGAGGGTAGCTAGTGTTTGGAAGGGAGAGGAGGTGTGTGCTGCAGCGTTCAGGTAGACCCCCTTGCAAACAGCTGCTTGTACAACATGTTGACATCCATTATTTTCCACTTTAGAATGAAGCCCGCAAGCTCAATCACCAGGAGGTTGTGGAGGAGGACAAGAGACTGAAACTCCCCGCTAACTGGGAGGCTAAGAAAGCCCGGCTGGAGTGGGAGCTCACAGAAGATCAAAAGAAAAAGGTATTTGAGTTTAATATTCGTAGTAACTAGAGCCCGACCGATATGGGTTTTTGGGGGCCGATGCCGATATTAAAGTGAAAAAGAGCCGATTTATGAGCCGATATTTTGATTTTAAGAATGATTTGGATAGTAGATCCCTTTACTGTATAAAGTACAGTTAGAACAGGCCGATATTGAAAGCTCGCATGTACGTGGGCTATAAAAGCTTTTCCTAAATTATTTATGTTAATAAAATCAATTACAGTTCATAAAAAGTGAACATGTAAAGAATTGCACATAAATAAATATTTGTTGCTGGAATGTGCAACTTTTTCAGCCGTCTGTAAACAGACAGTGAGAGAGAATAAGCGTGCCTATTTCACTTTACACATAATCTGCCATAATTTCAATGTAGCACATTCATGTCTAGTTCATCCCTTTACCAGCACTCTTCTAACCAAAGCTACGTGAAACCATTTAACCACCATCTGTCTAAATCATGCCGTCTATGATGCAGAGACCTGCTGTTGAATGCATCTAATACAACGTGACTCTCATCAACGAGGACCTGCAACTTTGAGATTTCATTTAATTAATGTTATGACTATAACCAGCGCCGCTCTGACTACAACGTTTCACATCTACAACGTCACAAAAAGAGGAGCTACAGGAAGCCGTGTTTGATTCTTGTTTAGCTCACGTTTATTTACATGTCCGCTCTGGTTTAATCATTTCAGACACGCCGACTAACTGCAGACAGGCGGCTCGCAGATATATTTAGAATAGGTCAGAAACTATAGTTTAACAGCTCATTACGACGTTGGTGCTCCTCCACTGATAAACACGGCATTAGCTTTGTGGCTAATTTAGCAATGGGCAGCGTTAGCTGCTGTAACGTTACATCATTTTAGAGAATACTTAGAAGTGATGAACTACAGACAAATGTAAACCGTTCACTAGAACAGCCACACTGTTTGAGAATAAATCTACAGTTACGTCTGTCAGCAGCTTCCAACACCCAGCTACTATAACATTAACCTGCTGTGAGCTGCTAGGAAGCCGGGGGAGTGCAGTGAAAAACGGGAGGGTTAGCAAGTCATAAATGTTTTCAGGAGAGGAGAAGTGACTGGGTCTGTTTTTATTATAATTATTAAAGTCATGTAATTAACTTGACAAAAGACCGACTCACCGCTAACACACCCCTCTGCTGTTTCTAAAGGCTGCAGTAAACTCAGGTAAACTCCGGTCAGCTGATTGTTTTCTTCTGTGGTTTTTGTGGCGGGGCAGTGTTGCTAACAGGGGAGCTGCAGCTGGTCACCCTCTGGTGGGCAAACTATGCAACACCCATGACATGATTGAAGGATCTGACTCTATGTTTCTTGTTTAATAGTCATATATCTGCCGTTATAAACGGCCGATGACGAATAAAGGCAATCAGCTCATATCGGCCGATAACATCGGCTGGCCGATATATTGCTGAAGGTATATTGAGGAAGGTTACCTTGGGGATAAATTGTCTGTACCGGCTATACTGACTGACTGCAATTTACATGCGTACAGTCAGAGCCTAGATTTTATATTAATGCTCCCTCTAAGAGAAAAATAATAATGATTCAGTGGGTGCTCTTGGAGATCCCAAAAACCTTCACCAGTAAATTTTGAATATTGCCACAGACCTAATCTGGGGACATGTCTGTGGCGATTCAGTCGCCTAGATCATTGTTATCCAAAGTGGGTTAAAATCAAGGGCAACTGGACTTGTTGTTTTTAACCCACCTTGGATAATCTAGCGACAGGTTACTCATGAAATATCATGTCAAGTAGTCGGATACATTAAGTCCAGCTTTGTGTGTATTAAAAAACAAATAATTGGCTGTCAGGAATGTGCTGCCAGAGGGGAGGACTATGACAGAGTGAAACTACTGGAAATCACTGCTGATGATGCAGAGCGGTGGGAGAGGAAGAAGAAGAAGAAGAACCCAGACACAGGATTTGCAGGTTGGTGGCATTTTTTCCAGTTAAGACAGACATGGATTGGTTGCACTTGATTATATGGTACGAGACATGTCATAAAGCGGGAACAAATTCATTAGTGAAAAACTAATTGTCGGAGTTAGTCAGCCTGGTCATCTTTTTGTGTGTTTTTAACTCAAAATATAAGATCACAGGTGTGTTCTCAGATTAACTTTAGTTTATTACGACACATACCATGAAAAGGTGTTTTGTCATCTGATAAGTCCTTAAACGTATTATACTGTTACTTCAGCTGGACTTCGTGGATTGTATTTCATGTCTCACCAGTACATTCAAAGTGCAGTGTGTAAGATATGGCCAGAATATCTGTTTAAGCATTTAAAAATTAACTAACAACAACAGAATGTGAAGAAATAACTAACATTATGTCAAAGATTTATATGTGTTGCAGAAATATCTGCTGAAGTTAGCATGCTAAAGAGTTAGCCTCATCCTGTCTTGTAATGCCACTTTGCACCTCAAGAGGCGATTGTCCGATAGTATAGCTCAGGCCTCCCCCAAAACCATCTATGTTTGTTGGTCTTTCCACCTTTCCAGTAACCATCAACTCTGTTGGTAAAAATATTCTGGCTCTACTTGTGACTCTTCTCCATCGTCCCTGGAGTCCTGGTCAGAGCCGCTGTAAACCACCTCTGTACTGTATTCCCTGTCATCAAATTGGCCTCCGATGCTCTCAGAGGCTGTGTTTGGTCCCGGTTCACTGGGAGGCTGCTGGGCCTGGTTCCGTTACACGTAGGTTTTGATGCTCATTCCAGACTCAGTCAGCTAACAGGGCCGCTAAGTTAGCCGCACGGCTGTAGTTAGCTGCAGTTGTGACCTGATATGGGATATGCTGCCTCTATTTTTTTTTTTTTTTAAATTGTGAACTGGTGAGGTGGAGAGTTGGGGCTGCCCCTGAATAGTCAAAGATTCGATGCTTCGATAGGCAGAGCCTGATTTGACTGCCAATCTGTCGAATCATCGCAGCAGCGTTACGAAAGGAGGATCCACATAGAAGTAACATTTTTCTCCCAGTATGTTAATATACAACCTATTATGATGTAGATATCAACATATAATGCTGTACATAAAAATGGGTGTATATGTGTGTGTGTGTGTGTGTATATGTATGTATGTGTGTGTGTGTGTGTGTATATATATATATATATATATATATATATATATATATATATATATATAAATAAATAAATAAATAAGTGCATGAATAAATCCAGAATTGTAATCCTTAAGGTAGGGAGTGTCAGTGCGGGTGTGTGGCAGAAGAGGAAGAAAGAGGTGGTACACGTGACTGTCAGGGACAACCCTATTGAGAGTAGTCTCAATTCTTACACATTGTACCTTTTAAACAACACACACATTTGTGCTCCCATTTAGTCTCACTGATCAGCATGCACACAAACATTTCAGCCTTGTGGTGGTAAGAGGAATAAGGCTGCCATCTCTTGATTATTCACCACATGCTGCCGCCAGCTGTGTGACTCAATTAAGCTCGATGTACAGACAAAAGACTGCGTTCTTATTTGGCTTTCTTAAATACTTTTTCAAAATTTAAAGCAAAATCTACACTGATCTCTTTATCGATCTAGAGGAAATTTCTGTGCCTTTTGCACCTCGTGTGATCCAGGTTGGCAGTCATTATTTGTATCACACTGAAGTGGGTTTCACATGCTGATTGCATTGACTGGAGAATTTTAAAGTCACGTCAGCAAATAGCGATTGGATCAAAAGGCTTTATTTTTAGGCATGAGTAACCCAACCCCTCTGTCACGCAATAGAACCTGAGTCTATTCATTTAGTAAAAAGTAATTTAATACAGTTTACTCTAAACAAGTGGTACTCCGTGATTCTTGTCTACCATTCTGTTCTGCTGTGCCATGGCATGTGACCACTTGAAGTATTCCTACTTTACTTCCTACTTTATCTCACAGTGAAAAGTTGCTGCCTAAATCCTCCACAGCAGCAGCGTATAGGGCAACACTGGTTGCATGTAAGGACCCCTTGGGATATTAATCTCTAACTGTTCCTGATTTAATCTACTGAAAGAAGACTTGCTGTGTCTCCTAAATATGGCTGCCATCTGTTGTATCAAAACCTCCACTGAATTAAAAACTCTGGGGAGAAAAGTATCACCAGAGGGGGTTCGAGAGTGGAAGGGAGGAGGAGAGTTGCCTCTTCATCCCCCTTAACCAGCCGCAGGTTATGTTGCTCAGTCTTGTGCCTGCTTGCTGTTTGTTCCAGTAATTATAACCCAGACTGGGTTTTTTTTCTCTCTGTCTCACACAATGGACTGCAGGTTATGCCGAGGCCCAATTCCGACAGTACCAGCGACTCACCAAGCAAATGAGACCAGACCTGGAAAGCTACGAGAAACAGAGGGAGGAATAGTGAGTCAACCCTCAGTCCCATCTTCCCTTTCTGTGACACTACTGTATCTGCGCAGCGCAAGAGGAAATGTCCCTTTTGTCCCTGCGTAATACCTGCCAATTTAAATGTTATTTGTGGTGTTTCATGAAGACCCCGATGAAGGCTATAAGCCGAAACAATAAAGTTATTTCTAGATTTTTTTTTTGCTTTCCCACTAACAGGGCCATAAAAATGATACATGAGGACATCTCTAAGGATCCTATTAAGACAGTCACTGGGAAATTTCTAGTGAAGTAAAATAAATTAGTAACAATTTGCTTTGCTTTCTGCATGTTAACTTCCGTACCCCCTAATTTGCCCTGGGGTTAGTGTTGACATAGCTGCACACTCCGAAAATAATTTAAAGCTTTTATATTGTAAATAAACTTTGGCATGCACGCTAAGGTTAAAGAGTTTGGTGCCTGCGGATTTTTCGCTGTTAAAGCTGACGTGGGCTGAACCGTGAAAGATGCAGCGACACATTTCCCCTGAAGCCACGTTATCTTCTCTCATTGGGACAACGATGGGATAGAAAAGTCCATTTTAAGTATGTTAAAATGGTGATTATCTGTGGTTTGTGTGTTTCTAATTGCTTTGCTGGTGCTCCACAGTGGTGAGGACTTCCACCCCACATCCAATAGCCTGATCCACGGCACCCATGTCCCCACAAAGGACGGCATTGACCGCATGGTGGAAGATGTTGAGAAACAGTAAGTCAGTGAAAAACAGACAGTAGAAGAGAGACACCATATCTTGCCCTGATCATCCATTAATTTATTTTCACTCTCAGCCTGCCCATTAAGTATCAGCCTGGCCCACTGGGCAGACCACTAAGGTGAACCTTCTGTTGCCAGTGAGAAATTACAAGAAGCACTCGACTGGGCTAACGGGCTAACCTCCCATGATGGAGATGTTTGACAAAATAATGAACTGTACACAAGGCAGGTCATATTAGTCATATGTAAAATATTCCTCTTGACTTTATTTAAACCTGTGTGATTTTAACCTTGCTAATTATGATTTGCTTAAGCAATTCGAACAACCCACATACATTTTTTTATATGTCTCAGAAAGACTGTGGGTTCAGTCAGATCTGCACTGCCACTACCACAAACGTAGCATGCAGATAGGTCTGGGAATAAGAGACCATCTCAGTTGTAATAAATGATATGTAGAAGAAGTGAGTCTGTGACCTCTTTGCCAATTTGGAAGAGGGGGATGTTTTGTGTGAATCGGAGCCCATCTGACATGAGAAAGTCAGCCCCAGAGTGGAAATCCTGATTAGAAGGCAGTTCATTATTATCTGCATGGAGTGATGCTTTTGTAAGTGGGTGTGTGTAGATGGTTTGGCAAGTCCTTATGAAAGCCACATATAAAGTGCTATAGAGGCCACTATAAAGACACAACATAAAATTATGAAAAGGTGACTTTGGTGTCACATTTAACTGACTGCTACTTCAGACTGATCAATTCTTCGCTACAGAAGTCCCTTTCACCTTTGATTGCCCTGGTCTTTCCGTGAGCTGTTCTATATTTGGGACAGTCTGAGGCTTGTGTTAGAGATGGGACTGTGGGGCATTAGACAAGGATTTCGTTGCCAGGGTATGACGCACACAACAATGCTTTGAAGACGCAGTGAATCAAGACTGGGAGCTCACAAATTGACAGTATTTTCCTCTTGAGTATGTATGTGTGCGTTAGGTTTTCCATCGCCACTCTCCTTGCCAAATTTAAATACAACCCGCCCCCAAAATGATTGCCTGTAGCCAATTACTGTTATTGGATATGCCATGGATAGTGGCCATGCTCTCTTGTGAAATCCTCCCCTAAGCCGCCTCTATTTGCGATTGTCAGGATCGAGAAGCGGGCCAAGTACAGCCGACGCAGGGCCTACAACGACGACGCGGACATCGACTACATTAACGAGAGGAACGCCAAGTTCAACAAGAAGGCGGAGCGTTTCTACGGCAAATACACAGCAGAGATCAAACAAAACTTGGAGAGAGGCACGGCTGTCTAGTGGGTCCAGTCTCCTCAGTGGACGTGTTCACTGCTTCTGTTTTCTCTTCATGTAGGAGACGTGGATGCAATTCACAGTTCTTGCAGAAAAACAGGAATACAAAATTTGTATTAAAAGGTAAAATGGACTTTGTACTGTCAGGTGTGTTTTTTTTTTTTTTGTTTGTTGTTTTTTCTCCATCCTAAAGATAATTCAATTATTTGTAAGATGTGTAATGTGTGGTGTTCTTTGTACAGCATTAGAAGTTATGATTATACTTCTTTATTTTTAAATAAACGACTTCCAATTATCCGGCTATCTTGCACACTTGTTGGTTTTTCTGTGGGTTGTTCTGCGTGTGGTCTCATGACGGGAGACATTTTGAGCGTGAGAATGAACTACCAGCACACCTCAGGGCATGTTTAGCAGAAGATGCCAGCCCAAAAGAATTTTAGTGTAGGTGCACATAGAAACAAGGACCAACAATAGAGCAATTCAATTTATCCACTATCACCGACATCTCTGTTTAACCAACTTGCCCCAAGCTGCGACATGAGCAGGAAAGCCTTGTGACTGGAGAAGAGAGAAGACAAGAAAACAGGTTCCCATGCAAGTCCACCATTCCTGTGTGAATGTTGGGGCATTGCACCCTCTACAGGCACTGATCTGTGAAGGCAAAGTCATACCAGAGTTGAATTAGTTATATTCTGTTTTATATAGATGGATACTGTATATAAATAAATCTGGATGAGTCCATCTTTTCAGAATAAATTTATGGGATGGCACAATGATACATTTATGTCAATGGTTGTCATAGTGGGGTCCCCAGCAAAAAGGGAAATCAATTGTTATAATTCCATCCACAATTAACACTGAAAGAATGTAGGTATGTCCAGGACAAAATGGGACTCACGTTACCTAAGCAACGGATATGAGAGAGGATCATTACAGAGACCTGCCCCGTCAACATCCTGTATCAAGCGGGCGGCCCCGTGTTCCGAGCTGTCAGCGCAAGACTCCAACAAGATGAGAGGAGGTGGACTCTTGTGTTTTATGTCAATGATGCTTGGTGCTAAAAAATGTCAGTGTTTTCGAAATGTCAGACTTTTTATTTGTAGCTGAAAGACATTTTTATCCTCTTGTTGCTGCTGTTCACATTCAACCCAGACGCTAATTCAAAAAATGCACTGCAGAGCGTTCAGGGTGTAGAAGTGCAGCCTGTGTGTGTGTATATATATATAGTATATATTATATTATTTTATGTTATTTATTTTATCCCAATATTTTAACACAGGCTAATTATCTGTTACGGTCTGTGTGTGTAGCATAAAGGGACTACAAACTTTTCATTATACAACCTTTATACACATTCTGTAATAAAACATCTAAAAGCAAAAATCCTATTACATGGGGAGACAAAATTTTATCTAGTGGGGTTCTGTGGTCTAATTTGTGTCAGTGTAGGGCTCCTTGTTGTGAAAAAGTTTAAGAACTGGTTTATGTTTTGCTGATGAAGGGTGGGGGAGGTATTCGATATCTGATTCTGCTCTAGAGCCATTAGGGAGTGGATCAAGTGTTCAGGTTCATGATATTTTTCTAGTCTTATCTGATCAGCCCGAGGATATTGGCTTATTCACTGTTGTGTCTCACAGATAACCTGACAACTTTGATTCTTTGAAGGCCAAGTGCCAGTTGAAGTGTTGCCTGTGAGGCAAAAATGGGTATGATTTAAGGCTAAACATAAGAAAATGTCTGGATAAATAACCGTTTGTCAATGGGTGAGTTTCTCATAGACACAAAAGCCTGCAAGAAGCTAAGTGGTGATAATTGTTTTCCTTTTTATATATAGGACTATACAAAACATAACTCCATGCGTCATATGAGAATGACAATACAAACCTGCCTGTCATCTCTGCCTGGTAAAACTAGAGAGGACTGTGCTTTGTTTGCATATTATTCTTGTGTATCGAGGAAACGGTCCCATCTCCCTGCTCCAGTATCTCTCCTACTCCGATTCCACTAAGACTCACTGCACTATGTATCTTATCTCCCATCAAAGTGATTAATCAGAATTACAGGTCAGTTTACAGCAGGAGACACGCAGTCTGGCAGCCAGACCTGTTCAAAACTGTGATTTTACTTTTATTACATCAGATTGTGACATTATCTGAATATCAGCTTGGAAAATCTTGATTCAATTGTATTACTCAATAGATAACTTACCTTCTAGCAATAATTCACTAGTATTTTTAACATATGCCAAGAACCCGTCAAGATTAAAACACACAAGCTTAAGGGTAAGTAAGATGCCACAACAGCAGAATATATCAGGTTACTCAAGAAGGAACATGTTCAAATCTTGTGGAAGCAGATAGCTGATGGTGACTGGGGCAGCGATTCCTAGACGTGGTTTGTTATTTGCAGCCGACATTTTGTTTTGTCATAGTAGGAAAAACACAGGTGTAATTAATGACCCTGCTCTATTCATGGGTCCTAGTAAGCACAATAATGCACTATAACAGGTCCCTGAGGCTAAATGGAATTCAGCCATGATTAATTTTATTTACACCAGTGCTTTTCCTACTGTGACATGTCAAAATGTCTTCCATGAAAAAGGCTACTGCACAATTTGATCCAGAGAGCAGAGCCAACTACAAATCATGAGAACGGTGTGGCTCTACTGTGGACTCTACTGTCTGAGATATCATGGTTTCTTATTTTCAACACTTCAGTACTGTAATACAGCAATGTATGGATCATAATTTTAATCTTTTGGGGCCACTGCATCAACGACTTTGCCATTTTGTGACACCTCATTTAAATCACCACACAAATTGGAGATGATTCAGAGGTCTGGAAAGAGGCAACTGCATCCACCCATCTATTTAACATCTGTGAAAACATTAATCATGCATAATACTGGCACCATGTGGTCATCAAAAATTGCAGCTGACATTTTCCACCACATTGACTTTAATCGCAACTTTAACGTTGTGTATTCAGGCACCCTTAATCATGTACCCTTCCTTACCCCACTGGAATATCTGAATACACCATTTACGTTGCTCTAGTACCCAACTAGTAGTATTGCTGTATGAATAGTTACGTTTTCCTCTACATTTAGTATCTGATGACTATTGGAAACTTCCCCTCAGGTTTTCAAGCTCTTAATGGAGTTATGGAGTGCACCTCAGTGATTTATGAAAGTAGTAAAAACAAAAACCCCCACTCTTATCAAATAAATCTTTATTGAATCCAGAAAAGATCTCAATACACAACAAAAAGGTAGAGGGAAAAAAAAAAATCCCACCTGAAAGAACTCGTCACTTCTTCTGACTTATCTGAAAGAAAACCACCATGAAACACATGTACAAAATATTTACAGTATTTACAGTGTCCATGTACTCTGCCACACTAGTGTGACGTGGAGTATGTGTGTTTGCGTGCGTTGGTTTGGCCAGATTTCACAGGAATCCAGTGGCCATAGGGCTTCCTGCTTTCATAGATGTCCACTCTTGGAGTTACCTTAGCACAGGACGGAGCTGCCACTGCAGGTCTGACCACAGAATTCTAAGGGGACAAGATTAGGACAGATGTTAGAAGTGTTTTTATGGTGATGTAAAGCAGTGTTGGTTGCTAAACAAACACTTTAGGGGGAAAACGCAAATTAAGTCACTTACATTAATGCTGAAAGAAATCTTTTTTGGGGACATCGTTGGGCTGGACATATCAGGCTCCACATCACTGCTCTGTAAAAAGAAGAAGAAACCGGTAGTTAGTTTCGGCTGTGTAAAACTGATTGTCAAGTGAGCTTTGACAGTTTGTGAAGTTCATATGTAGATTATAGCTTCCATTACTAGTATAGCACTTCTATCGCTTAGATTAATTTTTAAGTGTTAGCTTCAACAAACTGTAGCTCTCATGCACCCTCCCCCCAAAAGGCTAGGCTCGACAATTAAATGAATGCATCAAGGACAGACCTTAACAATAAAAGCAAAAAGGTATATCAAAGTAAAAAGGATGTTTGTCTACAGTGGCAGAATGATGGCGACGTAGGTTTCCCAGCCCCTCAGCACACGGCTCATGTACCAACTTATCTTTGACATACGGAGAGGTGTTCTTCATCTGTTTTTAGCTCTTGAGAGGAATAGTCACTATAATGCAGTCCACACGCCTGCGCTCCATCAGCAAGTGGAGGATTCTGCTAAATAACGACCCATTTCAACTGCAAACATAAATACATTTGTAATGTCAAAATTCTACTGCCTATCTCTATAAAGTGGAGTCAGTGTAATACAATCTGAATTTCCTTTGCATCATCTATGTGTGTAGTTAGCATTTGTCTGGACTCTGTGCATCATATCTAAAATGTGATGTAATCTACATTGTGTGTGCTTAACTGCAAACCTCTAGTTGCTAAGCTAAAACATTGTGAACATTACAAGAGTTCGATTAACCTTTCACACAAACACATTGTCGTCACCCAAGTCACATGACAGCCCTTTAATCCCAGGTGCCGATGAGTGAAGGAGACCACTGTCATGTAATCTATGAAGACAGGAATAAATACAGAGAGTATGTGTGTTCCCTCAGGGGTCCAAAGGTTAACACAAGACAGGAAATTCAACACAACACTGTATACAATACTGTGAGTCCATTACCCATGAGGTAAAGATGCATTAATGATCAGTGCATTTTTTGTGTGGTATGATAAATGACTAGCTATCCAACATTCCCAACACCCTCTAATTTACATGTAGTCCATGATAGAAGGAAGGGGAAAAAAAAAAAAAAAAAAAAATACCTTGTATCTACAACCAAGCCTGATCTGTAGTGTGTGATGTGTTCCTTGTGAAACTGACATTCACTCTCAAAAGACCCACCTGTGACAAAGTCCTTTCAGGGTCTTGCCTCACCCTCACCTCTGGCGGTGCCACCCATTTGGACTCCAGCTGCTCTGACAGGAGCGGTTTCACACTCTCAGGAAGTTCCAGCTTCTCCACTCCTAGGATCTTCATAGCATTGGCCTTTGCAGCTTTGAGGAGTTCCCTTTTATCTGGGGAACACAGACAAGTTTTGAGAGAAGATTTAAATTATATAATTCGATATTTGCCAGCTTCAAAATCTGCCTCTGAGCAATAAGTTACTATTCCTTGTTTTATCAAGTCAACTTACCATCCAAACTCAAACTGACAGATCGACCTGAAGATCTGGACCTTGAGCGGCTCCTGTAGGTTCTGGGTGGGGATCGGGTAAACCGCCTCGCTGCCGTCCTATACCAAGGGCTGGAAGACCTGGAACGGGACCTGTAACGTCTGTGGCGCGAGTACCTGTCTGATGTGGGTAAACGGCTGCAGGAGCGAGACTGGGCCCTGCGGTGGTGTGCTGGGGAGTGGCGGTAACGGCCACGGCCATATCTGTGATGGTCGTCACAGCGACAGCGGGATGAGCGTCTGTGGCAACGAGGGTGAGAGCGGGACCTGGAGCGAGAGGAGGACCTGCTGCTGGATGAAGATGATGTTGAGGAAGATGGAGACCTATAACGTCCCCTGTGGCTGTCACGTCCCCTGTAGCGGTCAGAGACGGAGGAGCGGCCGCTGCTCTTGGATCTGGAGCGAGAAGACGCAGGGCTGTCCTGGTCAAAGATGACATGGATGCCGTCACTCTGACGAGCTTGGGCCATGTCAGAGAGAGTGTCTTTTCCCTTGGCCATTGTCTTGCTTTCTGGCACAGGCTGAAATGGATACAAAAGTCTGCGTAAGTATTTCGAGAATAAATTTTTAACAGTAATTAGTAAACCTTTGATGGACTGACTCCATGTTGGCCTAATAGCAATAACGTGCGTCATTACATGTTTTAAAGAAGTGCTTTCATAATCTGCCACACCTGTCTGTCTATGTTTAAGCCTGTGGCTGCACATAAGTTGTTTTCTCAGTGCTGCCCCTAGCGAGCAACGTTGCTGAAACTCGGCTGTTGTGTAACTGCAGTTTCTGGAAATTTCCACAATGACGCAAGCTAAAGATAGCTTGACTAGCTTGTGCTAAAGTTCGTTGTCACTCCAAATGAGTTAATACTCAATTGTTACGTTTATGATGAAAACACTATTGACAAAAAAAATTAAAACTACATGTGCAACACTTTAATATTCGCAAAAGCAGATTAAAAGCGACGTTTACACGTAATTGTAGATTGGCAAAACAAAGTAACGCTAATGCTAACTTAGCTGACGTATTTCTTACCAGGTCGAATTGAATCCTTTGTTCTGATAACGTCGAAATAAACGATGTATGTCGAGAAAGTCGTCCTCTAAAACAGATCACCAGACATTAACTTGTAAATCATAAATATGTTGCTCTCTCCTCTTCGAAGTTGTAGCTCGTGCCGTCGTCCCTCGAATGAAGGAGAGGTCGGTGGAGCAACTGGCTTTAAGCGTCTCTGGAAAATTCCACTCACGTGATGTTGCGGACGATTTGGTTCTTTTGAATGAGTCGCGGTCTTAATGACTGTTTGGTACGAATGAATCGAGTTCATTCGCTCTGGGCTAAAGTTATTACTTTTTAATTTCCACAATATTTATTATCCAAAAGCGACCCCATGTACCCTCATTATCTACTAATATCTACCTGGTTTAGGGAATTAAGGAAGCCGATACCACATCGGCTCGTTCAGACTCGGAGTTGTTCAAAGCAATCCAATCATTTGGCCCGACAGAAACCAGCAGAGAAGCAGAAGAGGTTGGATCCACTTTTCCAAAACAGAAGAAGAAAAGAAAATGTGCTATAATGCTGAAAAAACCTTCACTGTCTGTTGTTTCTTCACACCTGTTGTGAATCCATATATTATATGTCCCACATAGTGGAGATAAGAAAAAGCATGTAGTAACGCATGCATCAGTAGCTTCCTATCATAGACCGTATGATCAGTAGGCATGTTTGAGAATCAGCTTTATTTGCAGGTATGTGTACACATACGAGGAATTTGACTCTGGATCGTACATTGCTCACGATGTGCTTAGTCATACAATAATAAAATCAGACAGAGACTACCATATACAGAACACATAGGCTATATAACCTCCACACTATAAAGAAAAACAATAGACAGATCGAATAGTGTCCAAAGGATGCATATGATGGTGGCTGCAAGTGAAGCCGCAGTTAACCTAACATCCTTATATGGGCTACCCTTCTTATATACAGTCTATGGCTTCCCATAAGGCTACCATCTCCTCTTATATACAGTCTATACTTAAAGCTAGTGCTCTCCCCAGCTGAGACTAGTCGTCTTGATTTGACAAAACTGATGGAGTGAGGGAACACAATCTGTGTTTTAAAAATGCAGATATACAATACCATTAACAATGAATCAATTTAATGCACATTAGTATGGGCAAACCATAGACTATATGTAATAGATAAGAAAACAGAAGAATTTCCTTTTTTCGTCAGCTGACCTGCATTTCAGACAGCGTTTTTAAAAAATCATAGTCTTTTGAGAAAGAGACCCTGAGCAATCAATCAGTTTTAATTGTAGAAAAATAAAATGTACATATAGGCTACATGAAATTAATAATATTCACAATCCATATACCTCAGACAATACAGCATTAGTAATTATTTAAACTTTCTTTAATTTTAAGCCTAAACATAAATAATTAAACATTTTAGTTATTATGCTGAATATGCTTATTGTTATGATGATGATGATGATGATGATGATGATGATGATGATGATGATGATTACAATTATTGAGGGACGTAAGATGGGGGAATTGTGGGCTGAATTTGATTATGCAACAAAAAATATTTGTGGTATTGCCCTTTAAATGCAACCAAATCAGGCAAGCGATCTCGCGATCTTTTATGTGAGTTTACTTTGTTGCTTCCTGCTTATCCAGTGGGCCATTAATATATAACCTCGCTTATCGTGTTGGTTGCTCGTCTCTGTCCTTTGATCAACGCAGGAGAAACTATCGTGGAGAGATGGACGTTCTGTCTGTGTTGCCGTCCAGCTTTGGATATGTCATATTTACCTACCTGTACAGCTGGATTATGCTGGGGTATTTAGCAGTCAAAGTCGGAGGTGCCAGGAAGAAGTACGACGTTAAGGTAACATTAGGTGAAATTTCACTGTAGTGGAAAAGACTGAAAACAAATAGGGGTAAAGTTAAAACTGGACGCTTATGAGTGTTTTGGAAGCGTCATAAGTCCGTGTCTCTGGCTACTTTGCAGTATCCCACCATGTACAGCGACAAGGAGCAGGTTTTCAACTGTATCCAGAGAGCCCATCAGAACACCCTCGAGGTTTACCCTCAGTGGCTTGTTTTCCAGACCATTGCAGCTCTTGTCTATCCGGTATGTATATTTTATTACAAATAGCCACTGATTGGTTAAACATGTGGGAGGGGCAAGCAGTCCTTGTGATCTTTGGCATAAATTCCCTGACAGAAGATAAAAAGGCCAAAAGTCAGTGTCACAGTGATAAAGCATATTTTCACCAAACTGTATTTCCCTGCTGTTTGTAATGCTTTTTTTCTTTGTTCATAATCCCAGTTATCAGCATCTGTGTTGGGTGCTATTTGGGTGACCAGCAGGTTTTCCTATGCCTGGGGCTACTACACAGGAGGTAAGCCTGGCAAAATGTTAATGTAATGTGGACAATGGAGGACAAAAGCACCAAAGCTCAGTTCACCCACTATTTTTATGTCAAATAGGGTTTAAACACATAATCAATTTAAAAGACATTATTTACATATACTATATATAATACCATATAGAAGCTCTTAAGGAAAAAAATAGGTAGTATAATCACTTGTAGCCTACTGGTGGCTGCTTTGTACTGATCACTGACTGACTTACCACTGCACTGCTAGAAATTAGGTAGGCCTAGGTGATACAATTCCATTACTGAACAGTTTAATTCAGTCTTGGAAGGGAAGAATTAATTTTTAATTTCTTCATATAATGCTCATAACATTGTAGCAATAAAAGTGGAAAGGCTGCAGTCCAGGTGTCACAGAGGTGACAGTATAGGGCTTGTCTGAGCAATTTTATTGCCCCTCACCTACTTTTGTTTAATAATTTACAAAAAATAGCATAACGTAATGGAAGAGATTAGATACATACGTCTGTGAGGTCTAAATTTTGGTAATTGTTTAAGTTACCTGGTTTCAGATCAAGGAATACACTGTTAATGCATCTGCAAAATATTAGGTGTTCAGAATTTAAAACCAGTGTGCATTGTATTCATTGTTGTTTGATATAAACCTGCTTTGAAAGTTAGCATTGTCCTGTTTTATGTTTTATTCCAGATCCAAGCAAGAGGATGAATGGTGCCTATGGCTACATTGGATTATTTGGTGTCATCATTCTGTCCATATCTGTAGCCTTGCAGTTGCTTGGAGTCTTTTAAGATAGTTGGTCATCTTGTACTTGCCCTTCTGACGTTATGTCATGGCTTGCATGGCATTTTCAAATGTATCCGCTGTAAAGTAGTTGTACAAGTGCTTAAATGCTCATTTCAAATTATGATGCTAAACATTTTTATATAGACTACTAATTTGATACTTTATATCTTTATATGCCAATATCTGTCATGAATGTCTACTGCATGTAATCGTCCACGATAAAGATGATACAGCTCCACATGTGTTCTCTATAGTGCTCTGTTCACAGCTGCGGGGATTACCATTGAATAATAAAAGTTTCAGCAGCAGGCATGAAGACACCATGTGACAGACACATGATGTTTCAGGCACAAATCTCCCATCAGAGCATACAGCAAAAAGCGTGGAACAGAATCATTCCTATACACATGATGTTTAAATAATTTGCTTATGGTAAGCAAGAAGTCAGCTTATAGTTGGTTCATTTTGGGTCTTTTCGTATATATGACAACATGTGGAAGAAATTTAAATATTTTATGAATATGTTTGTGCTACTAGTTTGTCATTGTTATAGAATATTCTTAGAGGCTGATGCAACAAAGACAGGTCTAGCTTGGAGTCATAAGCTGACCCTACAGGTGTTCATTGACTTCCAGCTCTAGTTATTTCTCTCATAACTTTCCTTGTTAGGGAGGCAACAGTTAAGGTAGAGAAAGTAGCTCGGGTGTCAGGCCAGCATATATCGTTCTCTGTGAATCTTACACGGTTGAGTCTTATAATAATGTTTACAATAACTTACAGACTCCACAGAGAGGACAACTCTTGGATATACTGTAGATTCCAATATGATATAACATTGGAGAATAAACATCATCAGATAGCCTAGAGGTGTTGTTCTAAAGATAACCTAATAGGGAAACACACAGGAAACTAGGGGAAAGACAGAAACATAAAAATCCTTCAGATTTGTTGTTGCATTCGCCATATTCACTTGTTATATATGCTGGCACTGTATCTGCTCGGCCAGGCTCAATAACCCATGCTCTGTGAAGGGTTCATCCGTCTCCAAAACTTGTTCACACCTGGAGCCTGGCTCACAATATTTCTTCAACAATTGATAGATCACAGGTCTGTTGTAGATATGAACTCAAACAAACAACCGCCACGCTGAGGCTGAGCAGCCTATTTGCACAACTGACATTACTGTATTTGTAAAGAGCACAATAATACTGTTTTAGGCTATAGCCTGATTATAATTTGAACTAAAGTTAGCAATATTTTATATACAGTACTGTATAGTGTATTTTAATTATACACCATGCAGTCAGTTAATTTGTACAGTAATTTAAGTGTTTGAACCAGCTGTCCATTTCATTACTTTAAAGAAATGCAATAAATATACAAATGTCAATTCTCATCTCATATCTCATATTTATAACTATTTTATTATAATATAATTTTATTTATATTTACGTATTTATTGTGTTTTCCTTGTGCTTAGAAATATACTAGTTTCGTGACAAATGTACTCGTGTATTCTTTTCAGGCCCGAGTCCAGCATGTTTTGCAGTAATAAAGCAAAATCGTCAGAAGTAAATGTGAAAGTAGACGATCTCTACAAAATGCTCACCCACCGCGCTCCCTTCATGAACTAGTGCTAAGCTCGTACCTTCAATGTAATGAACCGTATATACTATTTGTGCGCGGCTATTTTTATTTTTAAAGGATTTTCGTTGGAAGTAATTAACTACGAAGTCGGTTGTGTATAGTTTGGTGGGTGTTTGTAACATAGTTATCTGATATATTAATAACGAGATAGTTGTATCAAACTGAAGAAAATGCGCAGGCAGTACGTTGTTTTAAAATGTATAGCTTTTAGTACGAACCATTTATCTAGTGGCGCTACCCACATGTCATATATAAGTTTATGAACGTATTAATTTCCGTACCGTACATAAAGTTACCAACTATAGAACTATTTAAGTTGGCTATGTGCTTGTGGTGTCGAACAAGCCGCCATTTTTCCCACAACACCGGAAGGCACCAATATCAACAGCGTCTCCGAGGTTCCCTCATCAAATGGGTGTGGATGAACTGCGCATGTGCATGACCAAGCTCTTTGGGAAGCTAAGTCGGATTTACCTAGGGGGTCCAGATCAAAAACCGAAAAAAAAGGTAAGAATCCCTTTGAATGTGACATTACAGTCAAGTAATGCTGTTAGAGAGTGTGTTTTTGCTTGGTGCTACCGTTGTCGTCTCAGTCATGCTTTTATTTTTCGCGACTTCGTAGCGAGCACAAACCTTCAAGGAAATGTTTGCTAGTGCCAAAGCGATGAACAAAAGAATCCGACGACACATCCGCGTTGTTTTTATCTACTGTATGAACACACTTTATGTTTTTACAACTATATAGTGGATACCTCGACAGCCTTGTTCTCGAGTAAGTTAAATGTCACAGCGCTTTACTGTAAAGATGTGGGTGACTTGGTGATTGATAGTTGGTGCGTGATATATGAGCATCATTCTGACAGTAACGTTAAGGCAACAGCGACTGCGCACAAACATGTAACGAAACCTTTTTTTAAGAGTTCTGACATCAGTTTGAGGAGCAAAATAAGTTGGCAACTAGATTGTATGTAACGAACATATGTGTTGTCGAGATGACTGGGTATTTCTATAAAGTTTTTGGTGTTGTTTTCACTTCTACGCATTGCTGAACCTAACGCCCTTTCCCAGAGTCATGTCGGGGTTTCTGGACGGAATCCGGTGCGGAGACTGCGAGTGCAATGTGGACTGGGGTGAGAGAAGAAACAGCATCGCATCGATAGCTGCTGGAGTTTTGGTATGCCTCTGATTTTCTCAATTAAGGTCAGATAGACTGGTCTTTTGCAGGAAATGTAGGCTACTCTAATTTTTGTTCCTTGGTTCTTTGCCTCTAGTTACTAAGTTAATTATTAGTGCAGACAAGATGTAGATTTATTACACTTTTGCTGACGTGCATGTTCATACTTGCCACTGAAAGTTAGCTGTGGATCTTGTTGCAGTTCTTCACTGGTTGGTGGATCATCATTGATGCAGCAGTGAAATATCCTGACGAGGGAGAGTTTCATCATGCCTATCACACCTGTGGGGTCATCGCTACAGTGGCGTTTCTCATGTAAGTCAGGCTTGTTGACAGTTACCGTCACAGGAAATGTTAGATTCTTCAGTTTGTCTCAAAAACTCTCGCCACAAGGTTTAATAGTTTGATGTTTTTTAAGCTTAAAGCCCAATTTCCAGGCCTTCCTCAAAGTATGGAGTTTGTAATGGAAATGCTATAGTGGTTGTCATGTGACATAAGTATAGAGTTTCAGTCATGTGATAACTGGTGGTGATATATTGGGAAGGTGGGAGGTCGTTACCCCAGTCTCTGTTCAAGGATGGTCTCTCTGGTGTTGGATGTGGATGGCCTCCTTAATCTTCTGACTCCTGGTTTATGACTTTGAATCTTTCACAGTCCATGCTGTGAATGGTTTTGGTCCGGGGTTCACAAACAGGTCTTATCACATGCTTTGAAATTCCATATTTAGGTCACATGATAACGACTAAGTCATCTCCATGATAACTAAGCAACGCCATCTGCTGAAGAGGGTCATGACTTGGGGCTGAATGCTTCGGAAACAATCAGGTTATAGTAACTTGCTAAGCAGCTTCTGATACGTTTGAAATCATTTTCTATCTCATCTGACCTGTCCAGGATAAATGCTGTTTCAAATGGCCAAGTGAGGGGAGACAGTTACAGCGAAGGCTGCATAGGACAGACAGGTGTGTATGATGGTATACACTTTCACCATTTCCCCTTCATAATGATGGTTTCCTCACTGGATATTTTAATACTGTCACATCGGGTTTCTCATTATCTCTGCCAGTCTCAACTTGGACCAGAGCATCTGCAGATTAATTCCATGTCCTATATGTTATGATCCATTACAGTTAGGCACGATACGAGATGAATAAATCCTGTTTTTGTTTATCTTAACTGTAAGGAAGCATGGAATGACATTTGAGTGAGATCCAAATAGGGCTGAACGATTTAGGGAAAATATCTAATTGCGATTTTTCTGCCAGATGTTCTGATTGTTTTTTTTTTGTTTACATTTTCTTTATTGAAGTTTTGCTAAAGTTCAATATTCACTGCTAGTCTATTTTTGACAGAAGACAAGCCATGTCAAGCAGCACAAAGCAGATGAACCAGGCAGAGAGTCAGACCATAGACTGTATATAAGAAATGGACGTAGTCATCGTGACATCACCCGTTGGTTTGTGGACTGCCGTTTTGAAGCCTCGAGTTTGGCCGATGGGTCGCTGTCCTGTGAGCTTTTGCAACCAGGAAATGCCCAGAAGTGACGATACGGCGGAGCTAACGGCCATGTGCGGAGCTAGCTAGCTAACTTGCTTAGCTAGGTGCAACTGTAACTCACGTTAACTGTCATTTTAACAGGGCTGATAACTTTGTCTAGCGAACAACAGTCTTAAAACTAAATGTACTCACCAAAGAAAGTCAACAGCCAACTCCTAATAAGCTTTTTCAACGGCGCTGGTTAAATTTACAAAGTGCCGAAGGTACGAGTTGGCTCTAGCCGGATTGACAGTTCGCCATGGTAACGACTTGTCAATCATAGATAATCCCGCCCTGAAACATACTCTGTCTATTTTAAAATAAATGGGACCATTATTTACTAAATCAACATCATTTTGTATTGAAGAAGACTTTAAACTAGTGACTGAAACCATAAACTCATTATGAAAGTGTTTACTGAGGTAATTATTCAGGTGAGAAGTAGGGTCATTTTCCCATTATCTCTAATGGAGCCGGACTTTTTTTTTTGCAACCAGAAGAGTCGCCCCTGCTGGCCGTTCGATAGAATGCAGGTTTCAGGAACTTCCGCGTTCGCATCAGATCACTGACTTAAAGCTTCCCGCTTAAGTCAGACACAGAACCGCATAGAGAATCTGTTTGATTTTCAAAATAAAACGCACACCTTGCTGACTCACGATCGTACATTAACAATAAACACAGTTAAAACAGACAATTTAACTACGTAGCCTACTTAACCATAACAGAAGCATAAAAATCAAGGACAACTGAACAAATAAGCAAAATCTGAATATGTCAGCAAAATCAGACGGGCAAAACGCTCTTATTCTGAAGTGCTCCAACATAGCCTGCAGAGAACGGAACGGGCTCACAGAGAGCTGTTATCCGTAGTTGAAGCACACAAAATGACAAATGTCAAAGTGCAGTCCAAATGTGTCCATTCCTCGATTTCATTTTTTTTTATTCCTTTAGTCTATAAGGGTCCACGGATCAAAAGAATCATAATGGCTTTTCACAATAATTACTCCAAGTTGTGAAAACTTCGCTCACTGTCTGCTAACTTCTATCACACTTTTCACTGCATCCTGCACCTGCTGTTGGAAATGCTTGTTTTCATTACCTTGCTACCTATAAATTAAAAGTTCGTAAGCTGTCTGTTAGAGCTAGATCAAATGAATGATTTGTAATTGATATGTTATTTCATTTTTATACAATTTTGTGCGAAAGAAATTAAAGGCTTGTCCGATATGGACGCCTGTCCCAAATATAGGCAGGGTCAATTCAGGGATATTAGCAAATTAAAACCTGTGCTATTAATCAAAGTTTTACAGGATACAAATAACTTTCTCCTTGGGGGCTGTTTTCATGTGTTAACATTAACATTACAACGTACATGCAGTAAAAAACAAACCCAAAAAGAAGTGCTGTGTGTGTGGTCACCCAGAAACCCACCCTTTCTTATCTCTGCTTGCAGGCGCTCGAGTGTGGCTCTTCCTTGGCTTCATGCTGGCTTTTGGCTCCCTCATTGCCTCCATGTGGATTCTGTTTGGAGGATTCGTAGTGCCTCGTAAGTCCTGTTTGTCTGGTTAGCAACTTGCCCTGGCCGCTCAGTTAGCAACAAGTGTGTTGTAAAAAAATTTGTAGAGACTAAAGAGTATGATGCAATAATTAAATATACATATGCTGCAATGTCTATGGTGAGCAAAATGTTGCACAGTCCAGTCATGAAAAGCTTATTTTCTAAATGTTGTATTATGTAATTTTGTAACCTGTAAATCTGTTGTCTTTTGCAGAAAAGCCTGTTGTGTACCCTGGTATTGCTGTTTTCTTCCAAAATGCGTTCATTTTCTTTGGGTAAGTTAACAGTCCTCAGCGGCGTCTTACGTCAAACCCATGCTTACACTTGAGCACAGGCAATTTGTGGAAACATTTTTCTCACACTTCCTTTCATTTTTCTATTAGGGGTTTGGTCTTCAAGTTCGGACGTACAGAGGATCTGTGGCAGTAATGGACTCTGTGTGTCTTTATGTCCACTGTACAACTCTGCCTTCTATATTGTATTACACAATATGCTTTAGTGGCTATTCACATTATATATAAACTTTTTTAGCTTTCAAATTATCATGTTTAATTTATATTGTTTGCTGTATAATGGCTAAATCATAACTAAGCACAAATTTTCATAGGTTCCTTGAAAGTTTGAATATTTTGTGGCAGTGGCACATCTTTAAATGTGTCTGTTTGCACCCAGACTGTGTAGCCATGTTGTTATAATGGTTTACAATGTGTGTGTATATAAAAACAAAACAAATCAACTGTCCAAATTTCTTTTGGGTATCCTTACTTCTATGGCATCCTTTACTTTGAACTGTGTCTTAAGTGAAAATAACATGGTACATATTGAGGGCAATAATTCATAATACTGTACACATTTACTGAATGTAACCATATGGGGTTGTTTGTATTTTTCCTGAAATAACACAACGTGAGCTCTGAAACTTGGCAGTTATCTAGATTCATTATTGAAGGTTTATTCGCTCACATTGCTGACATGAAGGTTTCAAAACTGTAGGATGTTGTATGTGTACTGGATATTTGTATTTGACTGTAACACTTGTTCATTTGCTTGTATAACATCCGAACCATGTGTCTAATAAATTAGTCTTATATTCATGCTTCCATATTGATTGTTTTTTTGTTTTGTTTTTTTACCCCCCTCATCCCACTCTTGCACATATAAAAACATCGAGCTACTTTGCACAAAGTACGAATAAGTGTATGAAACTATATACATTGACATGAATGAACACCAAAAATAGTTTGCACTTCCAGGGTCAGTCTTCTTCTTTCTCCGTGTTCTTATTTGCGCACTGCCTGATGGGGAAACTGCAAAACATGAAAATGTTTTTTATGAATTCACCTTGTTGAGGTATAGCACAACAAAAACCAAGTAATGTCAAGTGTGTTACTTTTTATTATCACTATATACAATTAGAATAAATAGCATCTTTTCAATGCAAATATAGAATTATCTTCTGCTGGACATTTGGTTGTAAGAATATAAAAGACTTGATTGCCTACCTCCCAGAAAGCCTGATCGTCAAAACATTTCTTGTCTTGGGGTGGTCTCCAGAACTTCCACTTGAGTATGACCCCTATAAATATAAGTCATTATGAAAGCTCACAAATGGAAAACATACTGTGTAATATGGTATTCATCTACATCTGTGGTTGTCAACCTGTATATTGTTGCAGGATAAAAAGCTGGATTTCACTAAAATACTGAAAACCTCAAGTAAAATGCTTATGTTTTGTCAAATGACACTGTTAGTGGATCTGTTGCTATAGAATACTTGAAAATGGACTTTCTGTCTTGTGCCAGGTTGTTGATAATAGAAACTTTACTAGAGAGAAAGCTCACCTGTAATGATTCCCATGGACAGACTTAGAGTGATGGTGATCAGAAGAGTATAAATGTGAAATACAGCAAACCGGATTGCCCTACGAAACAAAGGACCAGTTACACAGGGTGTCACTTTTTTGTGCGTGTGGGTGTGTCATGTGACGGTTGCATTCTTACGTTGTGTGATCGTCTTTAATCTGTATGAGGAGATGTGCTAGCCATCCCAGTAGACCAGGGAGTCCATGTGTGCTCAAGATGGCGCAGGTGTCATGGCACTGAAATGCAAACAGCATGTGGATCTGGAAAATAAAGAGTTTATGAGCCCCTGTGGTGTGAAGATTATTTCATCAAAAGGGGTATGTGTACATGTGGGGATCAAAACCTTGAGATACCGGAACCCAATGGTTGATACAACTGCAGCAGTGAATCCAATTGTCATGGCCTCCCATGGCTGATGAACCGCCGACATGGAAACCCCAACAGCAACACCGCCAGCAAGCATGCATGACTGCATATGGATCTAACGGAGGAGTGAAGATATATGCCCCATTATAGGCTAAATCATATGTCATGCTACCAACTGTACTGATTGATTAGATGTTCTGGGTGGCTTCCATGGTAACAGGTAGGAGTCCTTTCACTCCAGCCCATATATGACTCTGTTCATGATAGAGTATAATGTTGTGTTAACAAATCAAGTGTCATATCCTACCGGGTGGAGTTTTCCCTTGGGACTGGAGAGCACGGACACGGCAGCTGCTGTAACAGCACTGACAGCCAAGGCAAGGTAGGTGCTGCATATGGCCGCCAGCTTTGTCCCAGGTGTGCGATTGTCCACAAGGACTGAATTAAAACTGGGCCAAAACATCCAGAGAAACACAGTGCCTAGAGAACAGAGGATTTCTATTGAGACTCTGCTCTAGTGAAGGGTTTTGATCTTAAATGTCCAGTGGAAGTATAGCCATCCCACTTGCTGCACCATCCTACCTTTAAAGGTAACATCAGAAAAATAGCCTACTTACCCAATGTGGAGAATAATCCAGTTTTGCTGTCAAATTTCTCTTTTTCAAAACGCTGCTCCGATCCTTTCCTATGCAGGACCCAGGTCAGCATGAGTCCAAAGAAGGCCCCAAAGATGTGAAGCAGCATGATGCCGTTCAGAGGCTGGACCTGTAGAGTTAGAAAACCATAAATATGAGCAAACGTCCAACAAAGATCTAACACAAGTAGAATGTACTGAAGAATTAATATAAGGGTGAAACACAGGATTCAAAGGTGCTTACCTTCAGCAGAGTCTGGAGGAGCCATTCATTCAGCACAAACCCTGACACCTCCAGCAAGGCGATGAGGATGAGGTGCACAGGGTTGGTCTTCCCCATCACAGCTCCAATTGAAATGAGGGCAGAGGCAGTGCACATCTCAGCAACTACTAAGCTTTATTGAAACATTATTTGTAAATTAGAGCTATGAAATACGTAGCCTATATTATGTTCCTAATATATTCAAAGTGTTGTTGATGCTGTTGAATGCATCTCATTTAAGTGGCATTTTCTTTTGCCACAGGCTGTAGATACTGATTAAGGACAAATGGATTCAGTAGATATTTGTTCAAACAGATGTGTGTCATCAAATTTTAAATGTGGCAGATGCCGCAGGTGATGACCGACCTTCTCAAATTGATCGGGATCTTTCCTCTGTGATACCAGGACTCAATGCCATTGAGTATGATAGCCCATTGGGTGGCAATGACAGCCACAAGGAGGTTGAACCCAGAGCCACTGAAACCATATCGCACTAGAAAAGTGCCTAAGAAGCCAAAACCTACAATCACCATCACATTCACATCCTGGAACTCTGCAAGAGAAATAAAGTAGTAGGTTTTGAAAACTCACATGAATCACTATACAGTCTTATACAATACTGTCACCCAATTTTCAGGAGACAAGCCCAGTCATCTGCTCCTAAAGAACTAGCAACTGTAAGAGCTTATCAGTGCCCAACAGTAATAACTGCAGCCCCTCCCCATACTCCAGGATTCAAGTATATAACTTTGTTATGCTTTCTAAATAAGCAATATGAAGTAGATATTCGAATGAAACATGAAATATCTATATTTCAACAACTAACTGTCTCACTCCCTCCTGCCCCTCCAAACTCACTACTTACCTGGGTAAAAGCTGCTGAAGGTAATTCCATCTACTTTTACATTGCTTTCGATCTCAATGTAAAAGGCATATATGGCAATGAACCCTATCTGCAGAAAAAGTAGCAAAGGTGTCAGACGGGAGCGCAGACTTGGTGCGTACTGAGGACCCATTGGAGATGTTTGCTGCGCACTTCTCTTCTAGCCAGGTACAAACTAAGAACGACCGGTCCACCCAAAACAACCCCACCACGGTACCCACCGCCCATACACATCACCCCGCCCCCTCGGCGATACACAACCACCCACAGTGAAGCATGTTTAGCCTTGAACAGGGCACAACCCAAAACACATATTTTCATTTCAATCAGCTTGGCTGTGAAAAGTCTGTCTTGAGTGAAGGCTGAGTTTGATGCTTGAGGAAAAACGCTTTATTCGCGGTTTAGGTCATTAAAAATATCTATACATAAATGTTGATTAGCATATTTAAGTGCAATCATTATAGTTAGAATGCAAAAAATGATCTCTTTGTGGCCTGTTTTCTAAGACTAGGCTATAATATAACCATATTTATACAACATCGACACTAGTTAAATTATTAGGCTAATTGAAACTTTAAAAGTCTATGTCATTAAATATATTCACAGACCGCAAACATGTATGAATTAGTTTTATATATTTGCTATGAACATGTTAAGGCCACTGCAGTTAGTCTATAATAAAAAATAAGTTTTGTTTAAATTTTTTTTTAAATATGCCATATCTTTATTAAAAACCCCTCTTCTTTTTACATTTTTGTCATGCCACTTTCTTATGGCCCTAAATACAACGGTAAACAAACAAAAAAACACAGGTAAAGATAATCATATTACAAGCAAGGATAACTGCAACACACACTTCAAACTCACGCGGACGCGTGCGCAAACTATGCACAGATTTTAACCTGGTAACAAATCATAGATGGCATAAAGGCCGTGGGGCAAGTCTGCCAATGAACCACACACAAAGGCCCTGATATAAATAACCCCCGTATGTTGGAATGGGTGTTTTGTATCTGGCACAAAGGGAATTTTGTCCCAAAGACTGCATAATGTTCTGCTCATAATAAACAAAAGGAAGAAAGCTCCGAGGAAAAAAAGCCCGCCTCCGTGATCAGTTCATTGGTCAATCAGCGATGCCCAATTTGTCCACAAACATCTGATTGGTTTAACCGGGAGAGCTTCCACACACAGCGGCCCTCGCCTCCTCGCTCTCCCCTGTTGTCTTTGGCGGAGGAGAAGTGAGCGACCGGTAACGGCGCAACATAAATGGCTCATCTCTGTATCCGTCAAAGAGAGAGGCCTCTGCGGATCGATTGATTGGATATACCAGCTGTCTGACAACTGGACGTAAAATACAGCGCGATTTGGGCTTATTGAGTCTGCGCTAACAGAAAAAGAGGAGGTTCCCGAATAGAGTCCTTTATTTATTTCTTTGTTTCCAGCGGGGAAAAATAATAACAGCGAAATATATCACAGGCACTTCATTTATTATCTCTGTCCGCATACACAAGAAAACTGGATAAGATTACAGTGGTCACTCGAAGGCCAAAGCCAAGGGGAGGAGGATGAAGCGGCGCAATGCGGACTGCAGCAAACTCCGGCGGCCGTTAAAACGGAACCGAATCACTGAGGGTATATACGGCAGGTAACTCATATGGAGCCTGGCGGAGGGTTCGTCCTCACGACACTTGTGGGGGGACACTGAATGGAGATGCTTGTGGCTTGAGAGCTGCAGAACGTGAAACTTCATAACGTTACCATTGATGTCAATGAACTGCCACCGCTAGCTAGCTTATTAACCTAGCTAGCTGAGCGTACTGTATGCTAGCGGTATGTTTTCGTAGTATATTAGCAGATAAGCTAGCTGTAGGGCTAGGCCCAGAAACAGCCTGTGTTGAACCATGTCCGAAGGTCTCTTTCACAGTAACATTGCTGTTTAAAATAAGTTATAACGACGTTTGGATACTAATTAAACAACCCTGACTAGCTACCGTTTGCCTACGCCAGTTGTCATCAGCTAGCTGCGTCAAATTAGCCGGTAACTTACGTTAGCTAGCACCACAGCAGCTTTGTCTGCTCATTGCCAACTTCTCTACATGCGCCTTACTTATTAAGTAATAGTGTATATTAACATTAACTTTAAACATGATTTGATAAGACTGCAGTCAGTCTGACTTCTGACGTGCTTGTGTTGCACTATTCAGTTTGGACAAGTTGAAGTTGCTTATTTGTCCTTCCCTACCACTCCTGACAGGTCCTACCTTCATGTGACTTCCTCTGTGTCTGATAAACCAAATGTTAAAGGCCATTACTTACACACGTGGCATCTAGAACTAGGGATGTAGGGCAGTTCTTGAATTATTGAACAGGTGCCCCCATCACAAAACAGTCAGGCTTTGAGATCAGAGAACACCCCTGCTGTGTCATTTTCTGTGTCTCAGTGCTCTGACAACAAAAAAAAAGTCAACTGCGATCAAATATATCTAATTCTATCTATCTAATTACATTGACATGAATTGAATGAATGGCACTAGGAAAGAACCAGCAATATTACACATGCAAGCCTTGAGAAATAAATATACTGTAGTTTGGCACTGTTGCCACATGTTCTATGCAGCATCACATGAGAACATATCAAAGCATTTAACCTGTCAAACAATGACACTAGACTCCAGACAAACATCTTACACATATATTGACTGTTGAGGGTAGAGATGAGTTACCATTCTTGTTAACACATATTGCATTGCCAATATAAAAACACTTGTGAAAGTTGTAGTGCATTTGTTTTCCAAAACATCTTGTGTCATACAATTCTTCTCTTAATTTCTTTAGTACCTTCCTGTATCTGAAGTTCCTGGTGGTGTGGGCACTGGTGCTACTGGCAGACTTTGTGCTGGAGTTCAGGTTTGAATACCTCTGGCCATTCTGGCTCTTCATCCGGAGTGTATACGACTCCTTTAGATACCAGGGGCTGGTGAGTGGCTATGTCTGGATTTTTATTATGCATTCTTAAAGGTGGAGAAAGAGCAATGTCTCAGACACAGTCATCTTTTGAACCTTTTTGTTTTTCTCTGCTCAGCTCTGCACCTTTTTGAGATGTTGCACTAAAGTAAGCAAGTGCAGATGTGCTATAATTATGAACATTCTGATTTTCCTATTGAGATGTTTTGAATGTCTTCAGTACCATAGCACTCCTGTCACACTCACTGCATTTACATTTGACATTAAGTGACCAGGTTATTGTTGCCCAGAACAAGGAAAGTATTGCTTTGACAACAGTGTGGTTAAAGGAAACACATCGTGCAGCATCTTTTTATCCAAAGTAATTAAATCCAAAATCAGACTAAACCTAAAATCCAAATAAGAGAAAAGGTCATAGCTGAACTGTTATTGGTTATTTGTATAATTCTGACAAATGCACACAGTAAGACAAAAGTGTGTCTTATACTTGCTGTTGTATCACTGCACCTTCATACAAACATCTTGTTGCTCTAGAATAATTTATGAGTAACAATCTTAAGATATGTCAGTGTTGATTAAAAGATGTTATTTCTTGCCTCGTCTGATTTCTCCTAATAATTTGATTTCTTGTGTGCATTGTGTACATTGACTCTGAGAAAGCCAAATCCCAAACAAAAGGAGAAGAAACATATAGTATGAACATAATGGACATACTACAGATCTGATCAGGCTTGCAGGTCGTCATTGACGCTGGACAGCTTGTTCTTATTGAAATGCATTGTGTAGGTGTGTGTTTGTTGGTGTGTCTGTGTCTCACGGAGATGCAGAAGGAGAGAACCAAACATTTAATATTTGTAACTGTTTTTGGTATAATTTTAAATTGAAATACGGAGGTTAATCACCTAGGACCACATCACTCCCATTATAAATGTTTAGATATGGCAACCAACCCTTTTTATGAACTGGCGTCCAATAGCTTACAGCTGGCTCTTAGCCTCATTTTTTTTTTTTGTCTTTCGTAAGGGAATGGTTTTGAGCATGACATAGTAACAACTACAAACAACCCACGTCTCTCTTTGCTGCATGTGTTGATGGTTTATCATAACCATCTCTCCTCTCCCCAACAGGCCTTCTCAGTATTCTTTGTGTGTGTTGCGTTTACTTCGGACATCATTTGCCTCCTCTTCATCCCAGTGCAATGGCTATTCTTCGCTGCCAGTACCTATGTGTGGGTGCAGTATGTTTGGCACACAGGTAAAGCCATCCAATGTATAAGATGTCTTGATGTTTGTTAGTATAAACACGGCAAATGAGAAATTTGCACATACCGGCACTTGATGATGTTTTGCGAAAGGCTCATGGTGTAAATCAAGAACACAAGATACCTCGTGGCTGTGACCTCTGTTTTGTTTGCACTGTTTGTGACTGTGCAAACAAAAGAAGGATGTAAGAAGCCTTATGTGTATTTACATGATGGATTATTAAGATAAATAATTCTTTAAAGTCAGAGATCACACCAATTCTTAGAACTTGCACTGTTTTGTGTTGTTCTTCCACTTAGTGCTTCATGGCAAAGTAGGTGTGAAAAACATTGTGCAACACCCATGCACATTGTGTTATCTTATTTACAAATAGATGGCCTGCTTCTTAGAAATTTGCATGGTGTGTGTAAGTGAGCTGCACTCTGCGGATTAGTTGTCAGTCTGATTTTAGCGGTATCCTCCTGTGTTGACCAAAGGCCAGGTGTCAGATTGAAATCCTAGTGCCAGCTGGGGGAGGGAGAAACACACAGTGGTCCTCAGTGGCTTTCGGAGTCCTTCAACTTCGCTCACCAGTGACATTCTCATTCATAGGCTGTCACAAGAGTATTAATATCTCTTACCACTCCCCAGCCTGGTGGTGAAAGTGTCTGAGTTTATTGCAACCAAGGAGACAATGGGTAGTGTCTGTCCTGACCACCCTGTGTGCTCGGTGTTATTGTGGTCTGTAAATGCCAATACAGAGTGTTGAGACCTTTTCTGACCATGTGTGAGAGGGACAGGTTTCTATTCATCAAATCTTCACACTCATGACTAAGTTTTGTGAAGGTGTATACTATCTGCTGCTTCATCAGCTGACATGTCACATCACCTGGTGAATTTCAGTGGTATTTTGGATGGTGGGACCATTTTCTCTCAAACTGCAGACAAAAATATAAAGCATTAGGATAGCATCAAGAGCAGAGGATGGACTCTTACAGCAGGGGTATGACAAGAGTCCATAATGACCTTGCCAATGTCTGTATTTAAAAAAAATTAATTTGGGAGAGTCAAATTGTTTTCTACTGGTGAGCACTAGGACCAAGCTAGTAGCATTTGGCTGCTAGCAGGGCTGGGTTTAAATTTTTCCTCAATGTTTTTCTGTCACAAAAATAACCTTAAACTCATTGTTGTAAGAAATAGACATATAAGAACTTTGCCTGAATACAGCACAAAATAATGATTGTCTTATGAAATGCAAAGTCAGCAATGACCAAGCATTCTGTGCCAGTTTCATTGGGTTTTAGTACTTATTGCTATGGACACAATTCAGGTGGGACTCACAGTACTGATGTTCGATGCCCATTAATAACATGCTTTTGTTGTTGTGTTTTTTTCCAGAGAGAGGTGTCTGTCTGCCCACCGTGTCTCTGTGGATACTCTTTGTTTACATAGAGGCAGCCATCAGATTCAAAGACCTAAAGAACTTCCACGTGGATTTGTGTCGTCCTTTTGCTGCACACTGGTGAGACACTTGTCTTTTTAACTGGAGGTAGTGGAACGCTGTGCTTGACAGATGTGCTTTGTATGCACCATGCAGCATGTGTCAGCATGGTGCCGAGGAATGGTGTGAAGTAAAGACAACATTATATTAACTAATCTAAATTTTCACACAGCCTCATTCATTGCTACAGACTACATAAAGTCAATAATGTCACATGATGGGCCACATGTGGTGGGCCACATGCCTGTTTTTTCTTCCCTTTCATAAATTTTTCCATTTTATGTCAAAGCTTCAAAGAATTTTATTGTGCAAGTACAAACTATTAAAATGGTTACCTCCTTTAGCAGGAGGCAGTAGGTGTGGATACATTTGCTGTGCCATTCAGTTTTGTGTGCCACTGAATTTATTTATTATTTATTTAGTTATATTAGTCATAAAACTGTATATATTGTTACATGTTATGTGTGTTTATTATTGTGTTATTATTAGTTTCTGTGTAACAAACTACAGAAAAATATGTTGGGTTTCTCTTGGATTCATCCCAGGGACTCTTATTATGAAGAGGCATTATAAGGTTACAGTCTAAAGATTTATGAAAAAATCCTGAAAGAGTTTAAAGTAGCACCTCTACAGTGTAAAGGTCTACAATTTTAATCTAAGGTGCCTTTTAAAACCGTCGAGCTGGATTTGGATTTGACAGTGTTAACCAATATTATGCTGTGAAGTTGGGCTGTTACCATACATAATGAAGAATGAAAAGTGATTGATAAATTAAGTGTGTTTTTGCAGCAGTGTTTGCTTGATCAAATCAATACTTTGTGATTATTATGTATGACCAAAGAGTAGACTTATGAGTGTACTTCTTGTCTCCATCTCTGTAGCATTGGCTACCCAGTGGTCACGCTGGGCTTCGGCTTTAAGAGCTATGTGAGCTATAAGATGCGCCTCCGGAAACAGAAGGAGGTGCAGAAAGAAAATGAGTTTTACATGCAGCTCTTGCAGCAGGCGTTGCCTCCAGAGCAACAGATGCTTCAGAGGCAAGAGCGAGAAGCAGAAGAAGGTAAGATTCAAGCACACATACATGCATACTGTATGCATATATGACGCACCTGGTTCAGGAAATCTGAGGCTGACATACACTATCTACTATGACTGAACAATAAAATGACATTTGATAAATTGGACAGATTAAAAAAAAAAAAAAAAAGGAAAAAAAAAAGAATTTCTTTGTTTTAAAAAGATCTGCTGGTCACTCTTACCTGCTGATGGAGATGGCAGATCAGGAGGTTCTGAAAAAGGCTGCAGTGCTTGTTGGTGATACAGAAGTGATTTGGTCATGAAAGTCTTGTGTGGCACTGCTCCAGTAATGAAGTGTTGCCCTTCTTTTGTTATTTTGTGGTACATGAATGTCTGATAAATACAGACAAGGTGTTTGATTTATGTCTTAATTTGTGTAAAGTTGGTTAAAATCATAATCATCCGTAACTTTTTTTAGATCTTGTTAGGCTTTGTGTTTGCGTCACAAATCTATTTAGTCAAACAAGCCATATTACTCCAACATGCTTTCCCCCCTCTATTTAAAGTCTGTGGTTGTAGGCGCACCTGCCTCACAGTTTAAACAAACACACTAAGCAAATAATGATCATAAGAGTCTCTGGTCATTGGGTGTGATTAGGCAAAGCTCTAATTCTCTCACAAAGTGAGAACCAAGGATTTTTCACAAAGAGAAACAAGAAAGATCACTTAAAATGCAACACAGCCTTGTGGATGTGTTGTGCAGCTGTAGGTAAAGTCTGGCTGTTTTACACAAGTAACACTTAAGGAACAAGTGGAATCGGCTGTCAGTGCTCGCTCACACTGGTTACATAAAGTCAGGTTTCAGATATAAGATATGGAGAAATAAACATTCGTCATGAGATGATAGAGAACTTCAGGAGACTCTCATGGCAGTTGTCATATATAAAATGTGAATGCCCTACAACTCCCTTTTTATTCATACAGCAGCAGCAGCAGCAGCTAAAGGAATATCTGAACTGGACACACCTCCAGTGTCACAGAATGGCGCCCCAGCCAACAAAAAGACATCGGCACCACTGCCGGAGTTAGAGTATAGAGAAAAAGGGAAAGAAGGAAGGGGCGGCGGGGACGCTAAAAAGCAGCACAACAGCATCTTTCCAACATCAGTGGACTCTAAACTCCAGGAGATGGAGTATATGGAGAACCATATGAACAACAAGAGACTGACCACAGAGCTGGGCAGCACAGAGAATCTGCTGCTTAAAGAGGACAACAATTCCTCCTGCTCCTCCTCATCCTCATCCTCCTCCAAAAACTACAAAAATGCTAGCAGCAATGCCGCCACGCTCAACTCCTCGCCCCGCAGCCATAGCACTACCAACGGCAGCGTGCCCTCCTCTGCACCATCATCATCCTCTTCCACGGGGAAGAATGAGAAGAAGCACAAGTTAGCTGTTGGGAAGGGGACTGGTGGCTCCCACAAGGATCCCACAGACAACTGTATTCCCAACAACCAGCTGAGCAAGCCAGAAGCACTTGTTAGGTAAGAACCACATGCTCATACTTATTCATCTAGACACATTGCACATACACATTAAGTATACTATGCTATAACATACTAACAAATAAACTACTGACAAAAACCTTGTGGTTACATATTATGAAATTAACAATTTTAGGAACTTAAGCCTTGCCTTGAGTGTGAGACCAAATATTGTCTCAAACTCGAGCACTTTTTCTACAGACGTGTTGAAGTTAGGGATGTCGTGGTGGTCTTTGATCCTGATACTGAACAAGACAAATTGTGCTTTCCATTTCGCTGTTAAAGCAGACCTGCATTAAATTTAGTAAAGTAGTCTAAATGTTTGAGTAGCTCTGCGTTAGGGTAATATAGCCTCCATCACAGCTGATCTTCTGATGGTTTCCTGTAATATTTTGTAGCATGGTATTTTGTATAATATCTCTGGTCAACAGGGTCAGTGTGTATCTGATGTGGCAGAAAGGTTTGAACAGGATTTGGACAACCTCTCATGTCAAGCATGAACAGAACACTTGAGTTTAACCTACTTTATCCAATAGCAGTACTTTCTAAGCTTGGAATGGTTTCTTTTTCTTGCATTACTTTCTGCTTCATTCTGGCATATCTTTAAGTGACACTCATTGGCCGGCTGCTGTTTATTTTATGGTTTCTTTATTTTATGCTTCATAAATCCTAGTGTTTTTATGGTATGCTCCGGTTACATTTTGACAGCTGTTGCACCTGGAGCAAAGAAAGGACCAAAAGGAATCGTGCTTCACAGGATATAGCCCAAACAGATGCATCAAAAAGTGCCTGAATCAGCCCCTGTTCTGACCGGCTTGTGACGTTCTTAGCTGTGCCCAGTCTAAAATGGACACAGAAAACCCATATTGCAAACAGATTATCAATAAGAGTGTCTCTTGGTCAAATTTCAAATTTGGTCCCGCCTTCAGCTCTCATCAAAACTTCATGACTTGTATGGTAAACACTATTTTCTAGCACGTGTTACACTTTGTGGATTTCTGTCATTAGGGCCTGAGGATGAAACGTGTGAGGACCCTATTAAAACTGAAGGAATTCCTTTTTCTCCCAAATGAGTCGCATTTTTGGTGGCCTAAACGTGATCAAAAACTCACGAAATGTTGCACAAAATTCAAACGTGGTGAAAATTCAGGTGTAATATGGTTGTCACGCATGGGCATGACAAAATGGCTCGCTTGCACTCCCTAAAAAACGTTAAACATTTCAACAAAATGTATGTATGGCAGATGTATCATGTCCAGACCTATTAAAAAAAAAAAAAGCCTCAAGGTGCGATGACCCTAAACCCACCAGGAAGTCCACCATTTTTAGTTTAATGATAATTGTTGGTCTTCTATGGGGTCTGTACTTTAATGAACTCCTCCTCTGATCATCTTCAAACTTTGTCGTGCAAACTAAAGCCACTGATGATAAAAAGTTGTGCTGTCTGAGTTTCCGCCAAAGGACAGTCCGTGGCGTCAAAAATTGATGATTCGCCATGAAACAGGAAGTAGTTACAACTTAAGTGAGCATCTGCACCAAATTCAACATTTTGGCTCTTTGCAGCGCTGACTAAAGACATGCATGCTGGACTTAACATAATGCATGCTACGCTTCAAAACTTTATCATGTCACGTGACATTAAAATCTCACGGGAGCAAGGTTGCTGCAATCGCTGAGTCCGGAGACCGCAGTGACTAATATATAGAGAATAGAAGGGCCTCCCCTGCATGTAATGATACTAAGGTATGACATTACATTGAATGTGCACTTTTATGCTTTTTATTTTTATAGATCATGTTGAATGTCCTGTATGCAACATGTCACTGTGTCTCTCCTCTGTTCATTCTCCCACTGGGACAGATTGGAGCAGGATGTTAAGAAGTTGAAGGCAGACCTTCAGGCCAGCCGGCAGGTTGAGCAGGACCTGCGCAGTCAGATTGGCTCGCTGGGCAGCGCTGAGCGCTCCATACGCACTGAACTGGGCCAACTGCGCCAGGAGAATGAGCTGCTGCAGAACAAGTGAGTGAAGCTACTATTCACCCGCACTAGTGATCCCTTTGGTTTAGGATCACTGCTAATTGGGGCAGTAATTATCATCCATCAGTATGAAATAACACTGTAGGAAAAAAGCACTTGTCAGCAGAAAAATCATTAGATAAATGTTCATTTCTGATCTGGAAATGAAGGTCCCTCATTGGTGCAGACTTTTCAATCTCTCTTTACTTTCAGTTTCAAAAGGATGACCAGATGAAATCCCAAAATACCAAACAATTTGGAAATGCTGCTTAGATAAATTCTATACATGTGAAACAGTGATGGATACATACAGTACTAGTCAGAAATACTGATCCTGCCACCCTGTATTTACTGTTTGATAATGTGCTGTTCTTCTATCTGTGTGTCCGCTCACTTGTAGGCTCCATAATGCTGTGCAGGCAAAGCAAAAGGATAAACAGGCAGTGGGCCAACTGGAGAAGAGGCTCAAAGCAGAGCAGGAGGCTCGAGCCACCGCTGAGAAACAGCTCGCAGATGAAAAGAAGCGGAAGAAGTTAGAGGAGGCCACAGCAGCCAGAGCAGTAGCACTAGCAGCAGCTTCCAGGTAGCCGCACACAGCTGACATATGAATTTAGTTTTTTTCTAACCGTTTTACTCCTGACTTGTCGTTTGTGTCTTTAAAGTTATGCTTTGTTATTAGCATCAAATAAAATTCTGAACTTTTTTCCCCTTCATTCTCACAGAGGGGAGTGCACAGACACGCTGCGGCGGCGAATCACTGAATTAGAAACTGAGTGTAAGAAACTAACAATGGATAACAAGTTAAAGGAAGACCAGATCAGAGAGCTGGAATTGAAAGTTCAAGTAAGGATATTTATTCATTCAATTTAATGCATTTGTCTCTTTGGTTATTCATGTGTAATGCTTTTTGCCAGGTGCAGTAGAGGAGGTGTGTGTGTGTGTGTGTGTGTGATGTCAAATGTGCAAATTATTAAGAAGTTTTTTCATACTGCTTAGCGATTCATGAAAGTCTGGATTCCTGAAATGTGAACCTATTGCTCATGTACATTGCCAGTTCTGCATATGTCACTGCATGCAAACAGCTTTTGCAATGTGGTGGACCAGAGCTAGTGCTGTAGATAAATGTGACAAAGCTTCACACAAGACAGAAGTGATGCAGTAAAATGTAACATGCATATGCATATATCACGATGGGGCATTTCTTACAAGTTTTGTTCCACATGTAGTGCCCCAGAATTAGCTAATGCCGGGGTGTACAAGTCAAGTGAACACAGTGTAAAAACTGTAAATATTCAACTTGTTCATGGCAGCATAGACAATTTTTCTAATTACTTTTTGTCTCAAAAAACACCTTAATTTAAGACATACCACTGATGAAATAATATAACAATCTGGAATTGATAAGCAGAATAAGACTTTCTAAAATGTAACTATATTCAACTCTAGTGTTAAGCTGCACGATATGGTAGAAAAAAAATCACATTGCATTTATTTTGACAGATATTACAATTTGCGATATGATTCAGGATTAGAGGGAATAATCATTTTTACATCACAATTTTAAGTTTCACTGAAAAAAACTACAAACATAGTTTATTATATCTGGAGAATGGGATTTGTAGGCAGGGGCGTCTCTGCAGCACTACAGTACTTCATTATAATGCTGTTATGTTACACATTTTACAGTTGTAAAAAAAATAGAAATTTTGATTTGGATATCGCACTTGGCCATATTGCGATTTTGATAATATTTCTATTAGTTGTGCAGCTCTACCCTAGTGTTTGTAGAATGTTTTTTACTAAACGCAAATGTCAGTCTTTATTTATGTCAAACAGAATTTACATAGTGCTGAAGCATCCAGCCACAGAATGTAACTCCCTGTGCCCATCTCTCAGGAACTTCATAAATATAAGGAGAATGAAAAAGACACAGAGGTGCTGATGTCAGCGCTGTCAGCCATGCAGGACAAGACCCAGCACCTGGAGAACAGCCTGAGTGCAGAAACCAGGATCAAGCTGGACCTCTTCTCTGCACTGGGAGATGCCAAGAGACAGCTGGAGATTGCACAAGGTCAGCCTGATTTCCATAAACAACATATGTATTCACACACCTACAAATATATCTGGGCTTGTACCACATCCTCAAAGTTTTACCTTGTGTTTGGACTGACATGTTATCTATTTTCAGGTCAGACCCTGCAAAAAGACCAGGAGATAAAAGATCTGAAGCAGAAGATAGCCGAAGTGATGGCTGTAATGCCCAGCATCTCCTACACAGCCGACACCAGCAGCATGACTCCTGTGGCCCCCCACTACTCCTCCAAGTTCATGGACACCAATCCCTCCTGCCTAGACCCCAACGCCTCAGTTTACCAGCCACTCAAAAAGTGAACGCTTCGTCCCGCCCCTTCCCTCCCTACCATTTTTATTTTTGCTGCAGGCCCCACCACCTTCCAATCTGCTGTCTGCGGCTGAGAACGTTGTTTTTCTTGGGTTTTTATTTTTCTCTTCGCCAGGTCAGAAGGATGTTGTATTGTGTGACTGTATTTGTTGTAGTTAAAACAAAAGACAAAAAAAATCAACTTAAAACGGACATCACATGTCAACTAGGACGTCCCGTTTTTTTTTTTTTTCTCTCTTAAGTGTCTAGTGAAACCTCACAGAATCGGGTATGTATCTTCATCTCAAGGGTGTTGCTCTCCCTTTCCCGCCACCACCGAAACCACCTGCAAACAGTTGCCTGCTCTTTGGTCCTGGGGAATAGCTGCTTTTTTATTTTAGGTTGATTTTTCCCTCCTAAAATTTGGAAAATGGAGGTCTCCTTTATCATTCAGTCATTCAGCCTGACTTGTATCCAAATTTCTGTGACGGATTGTTTTCTCCCAAGGTGTGGTGACATCTGTACAACCAGAGGAATGTAGACTCTCGCCCTGGTTATGTTTAATTTATTATTTTTAAGACACCAAATCAACCCTGCCCTTAGCTGCTTTGGGGTTTGGTGGTAAAATTTTAAAGTGTATTGTGTGGTTCTGTTTGTTCACTCTTTAAGACCCGAGTGTTGATTTCTACAGGCTGAAAGTGTTGATTGCAACAAATTGGAAAAGATCTTGTGTTGTAAGCAGAAACCTAGACCATAAGCCGAAATGAACCCAAGCAGCTCCTAATGTTCTGCATCAGTGAAAACAGTAGTCTGGTTCTCCCAGTGTTTGAGTTGAAGACAGTCCATAAAGAGAAGTCTGTGTATGTAAATGTACCAGCTTCCCAGTGCCTTGAGTTGAGGACATGGATTGAGTTTGATAATGAGATACAGCCCAACCCTTCTGAATTAGTGGTGAAGCATCTGGCTAAGCTGGAAAGGATAAGAATTTGACCTCGCTGAGTGAAGTGGGACTGAGTTGCCTTCAGACACTTATTTGGTTTTTTGGCTCCGTACTGATTTCCAAACCGGTAAAGAAGCAGATCCGTGTCCACTCGAGGTCAGCTTGGTCCCATATGTAAGTTACATTTAACAGATAAATTAGATACCAAATCCAAGACTTTTCAGTGTACTCCTGTTTGCCTGTTGTCAGTGTGTTGACATGTTGTTAGCCACCACAGAGTCTACTGCACACAGGTCTCCGGCTCGTCACATGTCCACTCGCAGAAGCTCATCTCCCCCAGATCCCTCGGTTCAGCTGCTGCCCCCTTGTTTCTTTTTGATTTCCTATTTTTACAAGTTGCACTGTAGGAAACACATTCTGTTTGAAAGGGAAAACTGTAAAGATGGACAGTGCAATGAAAACGAAGCTTTGAAAATGCCAACTTTGATGCAGCATTTATTATTTAATTGATCCTACACTTCAGTTCATGTGCCAAGACTGGAATGCTTGTTTCTCTAGTAGCGTGTTGAAGAATGTAATGCAAATACATTGGCTGACGTGTTTGTCAAATATCCAGTTGAATATCACTTAATGGAAGTTTCTGTTAAGCAGGTAAAGAAAGTGGTCACCTGTTTGTAGTAGACTGCGTAGTTAAAAGTAAGGGACTAGAAAGTCAAGTTTCTTTATGTGAATGTTACAGTATTTGCAACTGTTGGGCAAGTGGCTGTTTTTAAAGCGGCCGTCCTTCCTGTTTGTGGTATTATTGTTATTTTCTATCAGGGAGAAAATCGCTGGAGTCTGATGTGGTTTCGCCATCATCTGAAATGGTCGTGTGTGTGTGTGTGTGTGTGTGTGTGTGTGTGTGTGGTTTTCACCTACTGTAAGAAGAAGCTTTTTCTTTTTTGGCTCAGATAGTCATTGGCTCCTGCAGGGGGGAAATGTGAAAATTACAGTTTTAGTCAGTTGTTTGGTCGACTGATTGTTGAAAGTATAGAGAAATGGTTTTTGTTTTTTGTTTTCTATGCCCAGTCACTGCTCTGTTTCTCCCCAGGTCTGACCTTGGCTGTGCTCTCGCTCTGTGAGGTTTACAAGGAATAAACTTTTTTTTTCTTGCAAATTGACTTCTCTCTGCTTGTTGCCTTTACTCCAACCATATGTCTAGATATTTCAAAAGAACTCGTCAGGTTTGACCGAGTTTGTTTTGTTGTTTTACACATTAAGTTCAGTTTATTTGCTGTCTAAACTTTGTCATCTGGGTTAGTTCAGCTTTGGCCTGCTTTACAACTGAAGTTGTGGGGGGTTTAAAAGAAGTGGGAATTCAAGAGGCAGGGGGATGCATTGAAAGACACTTTTGGTTTGCATTATGGGAAATGTAGGATCCAGTGTTTTTACACATACAAGACACTACAATTCAGGATATCTCAGCCTCTGTTGCTTCAATATTGGCTGTTCTTTTATTAATCTGTCCCTAGCAAGTCCCTAAACATGGAAGTACAATACTACAACGCTGGAGTACCCAGAACCACAACTCTTGTATTTCTTGAAGGAAGTTCCTTTTTTATTGAGTGTCTTGGCTCTAATTAAAGCCTTTGCTACATTAGTGTAGTTGAAACAAGACAATATATTAAATAGGTGTTGTATTCAACTGTGAATATTTGCCAAAAAACTAAAAAAAAACAAAACATCTTAAAACAGTTCCTAAAATAGTTGATCTTAATTCTGACATTGGAGATTAAATGCACCATCATATGATTGCCACTAGGAGGCAGTGTATATATACACAATAGGTTAAAAGAAATAATCTCACACTGATTATTAACTGTCAAGAACCACTAATTCCCTCTTTTTTTTTATGACCAGAAAATCCCATTTAGCGCTGACAAAAAGAATTTATGAATAATTTGTTCATGCTAATGACTAATCACAGCTAGTCAAAACGTGATGACCACTAGTGCTCCCACAAAGCTATCCAGCAGCATTGGGCTGGGAGGTAAATGAAATTGGGAGTGTGCACCATTTAAATAATGCCAGAGAGGAATGGTAGTCCTTGATGTGAAACCTGAGTATTTAAAAACACCTTTCTTCACTCCCCTCTTTGTCTACTTTTCAAATTTAGAAAGCTTCACCATCAGGAAGTTTCTGTACTCTGCTGACCTCTGGGCTTGAGATTTCAGTCCGTGATGGAACCATAAAAGGGAGCAAATTATGGGCTGCCACACATTTTGATATGAGAGATAATTTTCTATCTAATCAAATGCACTTGGAATTTTTTGGGAAAGGAGATAAAGAATCCCTTTGCCAAGGACACTGAATTTCAATGCATGAAAGAAGCCCCTCTGCTCAGCATTCTGTCACATGCCAGGCTTCCCCCAAATACGCCTGATTAACCTGTGCAGCGAGACAAATGTGCGTAAATCTCCTCGCTTATTTTCCCTGCATTAACCGGTGCCTGGGTTGGGGCATAAATTTGTGTTACACTCAATCCTCAATATTTTATTGCGCTCCTTGTTCCTGTTTGGCATCACCCTGTTTGGCAGAGTCAAGCATGTGGAATTAACAGATTATAATAGGTCCTTTCTAGCAGACTACATTTGGCACAGCTGTACTCGCAGTGCCATTAGGCCAGCACATCTACGGTAAATCCAGCTGTTTGAAGAGAAGAATCCCTAAATGAGAAATTCCAGGTATAGCTCTCCTGATTCTCTTGACCCACTCAATTAACATAAAGTCAATGGGCAATTTTCTTGGTAGCAATACACCCCCCCCCCCCCCCCCCCCCCCCACACCTTTATACCTGTCCCTCCAGAATACAAGGACGTGGTGAAACAGATAAAAAATTTATTGGTTTCATTAAAGCGTGTGTTTTTACAGTGTGGGTGAATAGATGTGTTTATATACTATACAGCCACGGGTATACTCCCATGTCTGATGCTGTGAGCCTGCGAACTTTTGTTTGTCTTGTGTATAAATAAATCGTGTATTTCGTCTTTCGTACTCCTCTTCACATTGAAGAATCATCCCTGTTGAATGTTGGGCGACCTGCTCACGTGACCCCCAGCCTTCTCCTTTATGTGCAGTTTGATCCCTCTTCTCTTTCCCAGCAGAAACTCATTGATTTTTCATCCCCAAACACACTTACTGTAAATATTACCCATGTTGCTGCTTTAAAAGAATGTCTTGCATGCTTCAATAACTGCCAGATTTACTAGTAGAGAGCGCACTCATTTGTCTCAAGCCTTTCAGTGCAGCGTGGTCATAGCTGCCAACAAAGAAACGTGATTTAAAAGGAATGCACCTGCCTCCATTCAGAGGAATCGTTTGGTTAACAGTGCTTCACTGATGAAGTGATAATTCTCCCTTGGAATAATTTTTTTTTGTACAGAGGCTTCAGATTAAATATAGTGGTGATTTTGCCTAATATGTCCTCGGGATATATTAGCCTGTTGCACTTTTGTATCTGAGTTTGACATCTCCTATGAAATCTCGTACTGTGACATTTTTGGAAAGCCATTCTCCTGAGTTATTTGATGGGTGATGATTTAAGCTCAGCGAAACTCAATACAGAAATTGGGTGTGGCATGATTTAAAATGTTTTAATAATAGATCAAAATACAAGTTTCGGCACAGACATATTTCCTACTTTGAGGATGATTTTCACTTTTCACACAAAATGCTTATTGTCACAAGAAGAACAGTCTGCAATTAGCAACACTACAATATAAATCAAATAATCTAAATAAGACTAAGTTACTATGTGCTATGGACATATTTTGGTTGATACTCTAAAGGTATTACAGTTGCATGATGGTGTTTGCTAAATTGTATGGCATATCTCACTAAACATAATCTAACTGTCTCCTTGCATCACCGAAAACGTTTTAATGCTATATGGGACTATACTGGGACTATAAAAATTGGATCTCAGAAAAATTACAACAATCTGAATTTCGAGGAGAGGACCCATAGGGCCTTCCTCCCTGCAGCTGTTCACTTGAATTATGAGCCATCAGAACACTTGGGCAGAATATGGGGGATTGGGTTACATACAGTAAAGCAAAAGTAATATTATATTAAGTGACAGGCACTGAAAATTCATTTTTGAGACAATAAATGGGACTGTGGAAACAGAGGAGTAGCTTATGTCTTTTAACCAGCTGCCATAAGAAAAGCATCCACAACAAAATAATATAATAATAGATAATGGTCAGAAGTTAGCTCTACCAATGATGCATAATATGGATTTCGCTGCTATATCGACCTAAAAAGGTGAGTCAGGCTGAATTGAAGTATTTCCCTCCAAACTATATCTGGTTTTCACAGTACTGACATTTCCACCTTAACAGACGATGGATTTTAGGAGCGCAATAAAAAGAAGGCATGCGTGGCTACATTAAACGTGAGAGGTCTAACCACAGCCCGTGACGTGACTACCAAATAATTTGTCACAAAAGGCAGCGGGAGTAAATCTGTACCGTTTAGTAACAGGAACAACAGAAACAGCAGCACCGCCCGCCCAGGCTGCCTGCCTTGTTGTTGCAACAACCTCACTGGCGTGATTCCACAACTGGGCGTCACGCGCACATTATCCGGTTAATTTACATACATAACGCCGCCCAGGAGGACGAACATGATAATTCGCCATCGATTGAAAGCTAACAGTGCGGAGGGGAGAAAACACTAGCCGAAAAAAAGTTTGGACGGGAGAGGGCTGTTTTAAACCAAGCGAAGTGTTTCGACACAAACGAACAGGCGCTTGTCGGGCTCTTTGCCCCACTTTTGGATTACGATATGGACGCTTTGAAATCCGCTGGAAGGGCAATTATACGGAGCCCCAGTATCGCCAAACAGTCGTGGGGTTCGAGCAGACATAAAAGTGAGTATTCAGCTGTTCAATACATTAATACGAAGGCGTTAGCTGGTGCTAATTTTGCCAAAATCAAAGCTAACTTGGCTAAACCAAGCTAGCCTCGACAAGGAGCTAACATTACAACCGGCGTGTACTTAACGTCACTTTACAACTCGTCTGCGGAGGTCAGCAGCAGTTGTTGGGGACAAGATAGCTGTCAGTACGGGGGGTGTTTAATAACGTGAGACTTAGTAACTTAATAAACGAACAGTTTCAGATTAGAACGAGCATTTTAAGTCGGAAATGTTTTGGTTATGCTTTCGAACTTGACGCTCAAAGTGACAGCAGCGCCCCGCATCTCGAAAACTGACTCCTGTTGAGGCTCTCTTTCTGCGTACAGAGTAGCAGCAAGTTCAGCCCCTAAAAACTGGTTCTCTCCGCACATCTTAACAAGCCGAATGAGCTGCTCGCTTTTTTTGTCCAGCCGGACCACAAAAGCAGCCGCATTTCACGACAAAAGTTTGAGAGTCCTGTGAAATCCTGTGGTTGTCTGCCACGTCACTCTGCCGACGGACACGGCTTTGACCTTTACACCACGGGCTCGGCGGGGGCCTGAAACACTGCGGGGTGGACTGTTCGTGGGGAGAGAAGCAGGGGAGTCACGAGAGTGAAAAGATGAGTGGTCTTCCTCCTGGCACGGCTGCAGGCTACAAGCCTAGCAACGCACTGTTGCTAGGCGAAACACTGAGGGACAAAAAAACCGAGAGGCTGTATTTAAGGATATAAGGAGTGGCTGCGGTCTGAATCCTATAGAGGCTGCAAGTCCATGCCAAGCTCGAATTAGGGTTTAATTATCACGATAGCCACCTTTTAGATTTTACTTATATATATATATATATATATATATGATTCAGCTGCTGCTTGTTTTGCACCCTCAATGTGTACGATCATCACCCAGGCAGCTGAGCACTGACTAGCGGTGCTCTCACATGTAGGCTGAGCCACACAGACCCTTTTATGTTTCCTTACACAAAGGGGGAATGTCCCCTACTCCCATGCCCCCCCCCCCCCCCCCCCCCCCCCCCCTTTATTTTTAAAATTATTATTTCATAGACAATAGAGCAGTTGGTAGCAAGATGTCACACGTGCCAGACTGTGCAATCCATGCTTTGTTTTGGTTTCTCTCCTCTCTGTGGGGAGTGATGCTCAGTACAGTCCCTCCACATCTGTCCTGGTAGTCCTTGCAGAAGGATAGCGACCAATCAGTCCCAAAAATGCTTGGAGCTCAGGCTGATGGTGATTCTACATTCAAAACCTGAGGCAAAAGTCATCCTTCCCCAATCCCGCCTTGCTGCTGCCCCCACAAACTGACAGTCAAGCGAAGAGACTCTCACCCCATTTTATATTTATCTGAGGTTCCTATTTGGATTATGGTCTGTGAACTGTTCATTTTTCCTTTTTTTTTTCAATCTGATGATATAATTATAGGCTTATTGTTGTCACCAGTGAATTGCAAAGTCATGAGTAAAAAGCAACTTGTTTCATCTTGTAGTGTCAGTAAGCTCCTGCTCCAAGGTGGACCCTGTTTTGTTTTTTTAGCATGAGGTGAATCCAGATACTGTTGTAATTTAGACCACAGAACACAAATTGTAGTAATTCCTATAATAGTGTGCCTTCTGACTTGGGATGTGGAGCTCAAAAATACAATATGCCTAGATTTGACAGGTCCATAATTTGAGGCAAAATTTTGCCACATGTCTCCCGTAAGACTGCCTCTCCCCTCCTGTGTGTAGGCTTGGCCTTGTCAAAGCAGCTGATTCACGTCTTTGGCATGTATTGGCACTGCATTCCTTTGTTGGCTCTTAACAGGTATCGTTTTTGTAAAACTGCCCTGTGTCTTCTCTTCAATGATCACTGCATGTCAACATTTAAAGTAGGCTGACATTAGAGCCTGCTTTGCTCTATTTACCTTGCTTTTGCGGTTCTGTGCCTCTGCACAGGCAAGAGTGTGTCAGTTATGTCATTTCCTGTATGGTTTTTGAACAGCTCAGTTGCTTTTGGCAGTCTGCCTTAAATGTTTATCCACGCTGCCCTCCCGTTACTTCCCGAATAGTTCCCATTTTGAGGAGAGGGATGGGAAGGTGGTGGTGGTGGGATGTAACGTCAACCATCTTTTTAGGTCACGAAGGTACTGTTTATTTTCTTTGCCAATGTGAAAAGTGTGGGAGGCAGAAAATCCCTGTCTGCATTGAAGACAGTTGGTTCCCTCCCACGTTTCTGGTCAAGGAGCTGTCTTCTGCAGGGTTGTCAATATTGAGGCAGCTACTTATCAGGATGTCAGTCGATCCATGCGGAGGGCTAATGGGTTTATGGCATAGGATCTTAAACCATTCGTACTGCATCGTATTTAACACCTAGATGTGTGTGCCAGTGTTGATGATACTGTTGTAGTTGGCGTAGCTGGTGACTCATTTGCATTTTGTACAGAATTCAGATAGCGTCACTACAGTGACAGAAGTTGGGGTTGGTGTTAGATATGCCATAACGCTACAGATGGAATAATGGTTAATGACAGTAGCTCTTAATGACCTTTTAAAAAAAAAAAAACAATCCTAAGTACAGACATTGTGTGGTCTGCACTGGCCAGTCCCCCTGCACCTCTGGCCCTGCCTTGGTCAGTCAGCACTGTGTCCCCTTCACAAAGTCATCCAAACGGGACTGCCAGGCTGTAATGGAGATTGCTTCCTGCAGGATTTCTTTATGGATTTATGGTCCTGTTAGATCTTCTGTATCTGTAAGCTGCTTCTGTGTGTGGGGAGTCACATGTGAGCGTGTGTTTGTGGACAGAACTGCACAATCATGCCTTGTCAGTGTTTCTCCCTGAGGACAATTTTCAATCTTGTGGGGAAATGAAATGTTTTACTTCCTATTGTTTGAGCTGACGCAGCGGGGGAAAAAGTAGGAGACAGGATCAGAATTGTTATCATTACACCAGAAACTGCCTCGGCTAAGTTAAGGTGTAAATTGCAGTATGATGAATTTGTGAAGCAAAAGCTGATCTATTTGCACCTGTTATTCACTTTGCTATAATGCATTCAGTTACCTGTGATTTAGAAAAAGGTGCATCTGTTATAATTTCAGAGTAAACACAATTTCCCTTTCTGTGTAACAAAGTTAGCTCCAAAAGACATCTTACAGTTAAAAGAAAAACACATTCCTGGCAGAAGATAATTAAGGAAACAAGCCCCTACTTGTTTTTCAAGGAAATATACAGAACATGTTTTAATTTGCCTCACTTTATCGCAGTACTTTGAAAGACTGTGCCACCCAGTGAAACCAGAAGGGAAGTCTGGGCCGGAAGCACAGTGGCTAGCCAGTTCACCTTCGTGGTAAGAAATAATTGATGTAATCTCCTTCAGCAATATGTGTGGACATATGATCAGTGTGTGTGATCACAGTTCTTAAACTTCATTGTCAGTAGGGAATCTTGGTGACTAAATAAATGCCATATGAGACTTTTACAGCAAGGGGAAGGCCTATAAATCCTAAGTATATTTAGACATCTATCCCAGCCTGGTTGGCCTTTAAGTGTCCCCAGCAATTACAAGTCCCTCCCTTTTAATCTTTTAATAATATTAGATGGTACTGCAGTCATGTTGGACAGCATTGCTCTACAGCTCCTAAAGCATGAGCAAGACATTACCGGGCACCTTCAGTAGTAATAGCTATCTTTTGTCTAATTTACCAGTCAAACTGTGGAGGTTTATGAATGTCTTTTGGGTGTTTGGTCAATAGACAGGAATGAACCCCCCCCCCCCCACACACACACACTCGCATGTAATTCAGGTAAGACTTGTTCTGTTTTAGCACCCGCTCTCAAACTGATTCATGTTCAAAAACTGGTCTTTTCTTTTTTCTCAAGGCCCCACTATATCCAAGAGCTATGACTTGGAGACTATGACTGTTGTGGCAGTGGTGGTGAAATCATATGAAATCTCACACGACACACCCTTTAATCTAAACTACAGGGGAATTACTTTTATTAATGGAATATTCCTTTAACCTCCTCATTGACCTGCCTTTCTTGCTTCCACCTGTACGTCTGCCCCTGCTGCCAAAATGAAAAGTTGAAACATGTCTCTGCAAAGAAGCACATAATCATTTTGGAGTAAAGGCTGCAGAGAAGAGATCTGCAAGAGGGATTGTGGTCTGTGGTCCTGTGTGTCAAACACGGGTCTGGTTGAACAAGAAGGATATTCATCAGCCCTTGGGGCGATATGTGACTAAACAAAATTAGTTTTAATTTTATGCTGTTATTATTTTACTGGTCTGATGTTGAGGTCCTTGTAGATACTCTCCACCTGAGTCAGGCTGGGTCCAAATTATATTCAGTTGAATTAGTTCCAGGTAGGGTCCCATTTTATTGCTTTAGGTCTCAGTCTGAAACCTAAGATATTCATTTTACTAACATATTTGGCAAAGAAAATCAACAAATCTTTCACATTAGAGAAAGTTGAATAAGACGGTGTTTTGCATTTTTGCTTAAAATAATGAATCATTTTGGCTGTACTTTTTTCGCCTGTTGGTGTTCAGTCTCTATTTTCACCTTTTCCGGTCAATCACATTTACGATGGCGACCTTTTCTGACAGTTTAGTTGTCGTTTAGATCGGGATAGGTTCTCCACAAGTCGGCTCTCACTTTTAAAAAATAGCTTCATTTGAGTTACAATAGAAACGAGCTGCTCCTGTTTAGTGCTTTAAGGATGTGTTTTATAACCCTTGTTGAGAGTACATTCTGGCCTCAGCTGGCCCAACAGCCGTTAATCCCTGACTGGCACGACCACTCATTTCTTCTCCCTCTCCTCACTTTCTGTCTTTGAGTGGATTTAGCCAATACTGAAAGACACGTGTGTCTCAATGTTATGACTTAATCCATAACTATAAGACTCTTATCTGCTGCAAATCCTTTCCTTTACCCAACTGGAATTGTTTTGGATGGTCATCAAATTAAATACTGATAGTTACGCAGTCATGCAACACTTCCTGTGTATTATTGGGAATGCTAATATTTAAGAATATCCTTGACCTGCTGGTGTGAAAGATGAAATTAAAGGCTCACCCTGGGGCTCATTGATGTAGGGGGGGAAAAAAAGAGGTCACAGGCTGCTGGGCATAAAGGATCCACGCTCACTGTTTGTCTTACTTACTTTTGTATCGATTGCTCCTTTTAGTGAACTGGCCTGTAGTTTGTCTCTGCGGCCATTTGTATCTAATGCTGTTTGTGCTCTTGTGTATGTCACAGACTTTGACCTGGGTTTTTACAATGATATGTAAAACATGTCCTTTCCACAGAAGCAGCAGTTGAGAGGGGGAACAATAGTACTGGATCAGTCTTTGTACCAGGCAGGGACAGACAGTGACAATCGCCTCGTGTGGAGTAACACACTATTTCCCTTTGACTAACACTCAGCCTTTCTTTTCCTAACAATGCTCTTTTTCAGCCTTTTCCTGCAAAGGCTGTGCATCTTTTTTAGGAAGTGGTGGCGATGGTGCTCGTCTCTTACCTGCACTGCAATCGACAGCTTGAACAGAACACATGAGGTTACATACAAATACAGTACATGGTTACAGGAGACTCAACCACAGAAGATAGGCCGCAATAGAAATGTAGGACTTAACTTTTTTGTGGCATAGTTAGAGGTTGTCCAAGGCGCTCTCTCAACAAACTTTGTGCTGTGTCTCTGTGTATCCCTCCAGGCGTCTTTCCTCATCTGAGTCAGCAGTTTCTAAATTAGCCCAGAGTGTCGTGATTGGAATCTAATAATGCTGGAATAAGTCTTTTTCGCACGTGTCTTGTCGTTGTGAGATAAGAGAAGGTCAGCTCAGCACAGGCCTAGGTCAGCTGAGGCCTTAAATAGCTAAAGATACATGAGTAAATTTTGCTTCAGTGTTAGGTTGCAATTCAGCTATTACATTATACTGGGAACTATTGATCTTTTAGACAATCCCTTTGTTTTCAAAGTTCGTCTTATTCCTCTGTGCTATAGACTTCCATTGTTGTCCAAAAGCTATTAAAAACACATCATTGAGCCACATTGTTGCACTGGGTGACATGTTCCTTCATCATGATGAACATGGGTACTGTAGTTTATTTGGAGTTGATTCCAAACACACCGACCTGCTGCTGGAAGTCCTCGCACATGAATCTGTCTGCTGTTGAAAAGAGTCCCTGACAAATGTGGTCAAACTGCATGTTTTCTTTAAAACTACAGTGCCCAGTTGCTTTAGGAAATTTTTTCAGGGATATTGTCTGTTTGCTGTTTGCACCCAAACATGATGGGCTTGTCTTTGACATCAGGTGGTTCCCTTTCACTGCAATTTATTTGGGTTGTGAATTACCCATGACTTGCGTCCCTAGGGAGCGGATTGTGTTACCTCTGTCCATAGTTTAACACTGATCCTCTGAGAGGATCACATGAAAGGCAGCCAGAGTACACACCTTTTCCCAAGATCCCAGAGTGACGCACATTTTCCAACCAAAGCAAGAATTTAGACCCTGTTAACTTGCCAGGTTTTGGTGCTTGTTTCTTTGTTTCACAGCTAATGGGGTTTAAAACAACACAGGCCCTAGTAGAAATTTATTCATTTACCAGTGTTTAACAGAAGGTATACAGGTGGTCAGGAGTGTGTCCAGCCAGACTGAAAACAATGAGTCATTCACAGTTAGGGATCCAGAGGGCTCAGATGAATGCACTGGGATTCTCTCCTCTCGCTCATTCACTGCGACACCACACGCAGAGCTCTCAGAAGCTCCTTTCAGATCTCGATAAAAGGGGAAACTGTTGCAGCAGCCTCGACTCGTGGAGCCCGCTCGAGATGTGGAGTGTTGGTGGGGCTTTGACTGTTGACCTGAACGTCTTTATTTGTGTTTGTGTGTTGAACCAAGCTGGGCCACAGTACTTCTATTCCCCCACCCCTTCCCTAAAATACCCAAATAATCATTCACGACAGACCCGGTTGAATAAATATAAATGCTGTGACGTAGTGTGTTAACACTGCAGTGGCTTACTCATATACTCACAGCTTTACTGTATCACTTGTATTATGTTAGTAACAAGGATGTAAAAGGATTTTCCCGGATTCTACTAGAACATTAACTCCTACTATTTGATGTGATTCAAAGTGTGTAAAGTCACAGTAGGTCTGACTCAGTCACACCGAAGTCATGTGACATGCTCAGCTTTGTCACCTTCAGATTGTTTTTTGTTTGAGGAATGTGTCACTGACTGGGTGGAAGTGTGGGCCTTTTCATCTTTAATTCATCTTTGTCTGTCCTCAACTGTTGGACGATCAAATCTTGTTAGAGAAGCATTTTCATCCATTTTCAAGCAGTGAAGCACTATTAATGTTGGCTGGAAGCAAGCTAGACCGCAGTGATAAAACGACTACGTTGTCAGGATGGCACTGTGGTGATTTGTGTTTTTATGCCTGAATCTCTGCGTGCACATCTCCCTCACTGCCAGCCCCAGAGTATTAACTCCATTATTTAGCCTGCACTCACAGCATAGCAGAGCGCTCCTGCTGTTTCCACGGTGATTCAACTGTTGCATCCCCTCTAATTGTCCATTACATTTGTTTTGTGTACATATGTGAATCTACAGGAGGAATTTGGCTAGTTGCCTTCATTTGCATAAATGTTTCCTGGTATTTGGTTTATTTCATGATTACCTCACTTCCTTTTTCTCTTTTATCAGCTTGTTCTTCATTTATGAGTGTCCCGCTGCCTCTACATGTTTTGTCTACATCTGAATCCCTGTCTGTCTCTCTCATGGGGCAAAGCCACGAAGAGCAGATCTTCATATCACTGTCACTGGCTGTTTACGGGGAGGGCGATAGTGATCCTCTCTGACCATTCCTTGTCCAAATCGCGTGCTTCATTTCTTCTATTCTGGCTTTGACCAGAATACCCACCAGTACCCCTGCTCTGATGCCGCACAGGCTCAGCCCTCAAATCCCTTTGCTTATAATTCCTGAGACCTCTGTGCTGTCTTGCGTTTCCAGATCTCTTGTTGCATCAAAAGGGCCCAACTGCCTCTGTAGTTTCATCTTCATTAAAACTTCATGAGAAGTCCCAGCTTATCCATAGACTCAAATGCTCAGATGTTAAAGTAGAGGCTAAGACCTTTCTAGCGCATTTTCTTCCACAACAGTCTTGTGTAACCATCAGAAAGGTTCATACCATTCGCTATCGATAATTATCACGATAAATGTTAAACCATTGTTTCTTTAAAAGGCAGATATTTGCTCCTGAGTGAATTATGGAGAAATCGGAAGGTTAATTGTGTGGTTAAACTTTTCTTTATTGTCAAAACATGACAAACACTTGATCACTTCACAAATCTAAGGTAGAACATTCAAACGAAAACTTTTAAACAAAGATGATTAGTAAATCTCTTTTTCAGTCCCTTTTTCCTCAACAAAATAAATATCTTAATAGAAATTAAGTGCTAATTCGTTCATGATTCAAATGAATTGAATAAAACATTTAATATATTTAATATTTGTAATATTGCTATTGAGGAAAATTATATTGCGATAATTAGCATTATTGTTTTATTGCCCAGCACTAGGAGAGCCTGCAGATAACTGTTAATAGATGTGTCATTTTCCATATCAGAGAAGTCTGGCAAAACAGATGTAATGGGAAAAGATGGTATGATGTGGTGTAGGCTCAGTCTTGAATAATTCTCTTAGATTTTGAGAAGGTTTTTATATTACTTTCCTTGAAGTGGTAATTCAGTTGAAACGTGTCATCACAGATTTTAGGAACTTGAAATGTTGGTTTAACACATTCTGACATTGTCATGCAGTCAGTCTTCGTGAAGAAACCTTATTGCTTTAATGACCTCTTATCGCACTTTTGTACAGGACCATTTAATCCAGAAGTCTGATTACTGATATTTTTTTTTTTTAGCCGTCTGCTTTTTACGCTCTTCTCAGTTGACAATGTGATATTGAGGTTTTAAAGGTTTGTAGACTGGTACTACAGTTCAGATGAGGTGAACTGCAAAACGAGGAAGAAGGTGCATTTACTTTCTTTATTCCTCTCCTCCTCACCTGGCTGAGCCTTGCCAGTGGAGTGTTGAGACTTGTCTGAAGCAGGAGAGGACAGAGGGGATGGGAGCAGGTTGCCATCTGACTGGCAGAGAGGACTTCACACTGGCTGTGTGATTACAGGTTGAATCTTGTGCTTCAGTGAGTGGCTGCCAGTGGGTTTTTATCAAGGGCTGTGAGTACGGCACCTCTACAGTTATGCTAACTGTTATCACATCACAAACTACACATGAAATATCCCACTAGAAAGCTAATCGTCTGCTTTTTAACAGCCAAAGCAGGAAACGTATTTCAGCCAATCGTGTGGTTCCCCTGACGTAAAGGTCTGTTACACTATTACTGTGGTAGAAGTGACTAATGCGTAAAGTATAACCCATCGGGAAAAAATGCTTTTTAATATTAATAATACTTAATTTGGGGCAAAGTTGTCAGACTTTTTCAGCGATTTTTTTTTTTTTTTTTTAAATTAGTTTTTAGTGGTGATTCTATTCATGTAGTTTTTTATGTCCCGGTGACCAGTAAAACTGCAGTTCTGGCAATCTCCCCATTCATTCAGATAGGAGCCTGGTCTTGTTACTCTGAAATAACGGCCCGGAGGCATTGCCAAGATGGCTGCCGAGTGGCATGACTTGCTTATAAGGACTTTGCACATACGATGAGCCAAAGAAATATGACATAGTTAGTACTAGTAGTTAGCACTATTGTGCAACATTAAAGTGGTTATATTATGCTCATTTTCAGGTTCATCATTTTATTTAGGGGTTGTTTATCATTTCATTTTCAAAAAAACACCATGTTTTTTGTCATACTGTACATTGCTGCAGCACTTCTTATTATGATATATACAACACTACCAATACATTGGTTCCACCAGTAAAATGCCAAGTTATTTGCCAAGATAAGGCCAATCTCCTGCGGATGATGATGGATGTTGGCAAAATGCATGGGCACCGTGAAACGACTGCAGTGGCTGCAATGTTTTCCTTTGGGGCAATTACGCCCGTCAAAATTACATCAACAATTCTCGCTCTGAAATCTTGTGAGAGGTGAGTTGTTGGAGGAAGACGCCAGTGGAACCGTGAGTCAGAATTGAGTGGAGTGTTTGAGTAACCTGCTACCTGTTGTGATCGAGTAACCTGCTACTTCCACAGGACGCGGCTGCACCACGTTTTGCTTGCGCTGCAGCTTCCGGAGCTAGTTGCGGCCATTCTGGACAGTGCTTTGTCTAGAATATTTTTGATGGAAGCCACGTGAAGCAGCACAAAGTAGATCAAACCGGGCAGGAAGTCAGACACAGAAACAGCATACAGAATTTGGTCAATTTTCAAAATTAAACACCCTGTGCAGACTCGCGATTGTAAATCAACAATGAACAGAATTAAAACAGACAAAAAAATAAACCATTTGACTTCGTGGGCTACTTTACCCATGGTAGAAGCACCAAAACCAAGCCCTAATTACCAAATCAACAAAATCTAAACATGTCAGCAAAAATCTTTGATTCTGAAATGCTCCCTATGGGATACGCACTCATGCAGAGAACAGAAGAAAACCAGGTCGCAGAGAGCTGTTGCAGGTAGGCTCAGTAGAAGCACAAAAAGGACAAATTAGTAACAAGCCAGCAACTTGATCCGCATTTGAAACACCTCCCATTGAAAGATGTTACCAGGTGTCCCTCATAGGGATGCTCTCCATGATGTTGTCAGACAGCTGGTATAATAGTCTCAGCCTGTCGTGACAAAATTAAGCACTTTTTGTTGATGTAATTTTGACGGAAGCAATTGCCCCAAAGGAATACATTGCAGCCGCTGCAGCCAGTTTGTAAATAGCGCAGATTACAAAAGCTTGTTGTACCTACGAGACATGTCAACCCGAAAATATGTGAAAATAGGGCCCAGGTTTAAAAGCACCAAAATTACCCTTTTAAGTCTTCCAGCTTGCTGGACGAATATTAACTATGTTCATGAATATGTATGACTAGGTCCAGGACGTTTCAAGTGTGTTTCCACGCAGATGCCCGAGCAAAGAAGATTGTTGATATTCTGTTTGAGGGATTTAATACTTTATTTAGAGGACCAACCTTTTGTGCAGAGTCTCATCTGAGAGTTAATCCAATGTTGACAGATGCTGGGAGTGGTAAATTCATCATTTGGCGGTCAACCAGCAGATGTTTATTTTGTTCCCTTTCACTGAATCTTTTTCCATAACACAGATTCTTTCTCGTGTGTGTGTGTGTGTGTGTGTGTGTGGAGGTGAGCTGGGCAGCTGTAAAAAGTTTTCCTGAAGATCTGGGTGCAGATGTGAAGACTTGCAGAGCAGAAGCAAGAGCGAGACCAAAAAACCCCACTTACTCATTATCCACATTATTCTTTGAAGATGATTGGCTAAACAAACCCTCACACATCTTACACCCACTGATGTTGGTAGGAACTGCAAGCATCTACCTGCCTCCCCAGTCCTATCCCCTTCCACCCAGCAAACATCAGTGCTCCTCTGCCTGCTCTCTCTGGCTCATTTACTGACAGTGTCACCCGGGCGAGCAGCGTTCATTGACCAGCCAGAGCTCCAGCGTAGCCAAGAAGCCTTTGAAGTTGGCTCTAATCAGCACCGTAGCTGCAGCTGAGAGCCGCCATAGAGGGGGCTGAGGCTGATGTTGGGTGGGGGTTGGTTATGTGAATGCAAATGTGACCAATATGAAAATGGATTATTATTCCATACAAAGCTGCACTCTGGGTATATGCACCCATCTAAAAATAGCCCTGGTTCATGAGTTGCTCATTTGAACTGCCATTTTCTTTTGAAGAAAGCTCTTTTTATTGCTCACTAAATCTGCTACAGTGAGTTATTTCCCCCCCCCCACAATATTCATCTATTTCAAGCAGGCTGGAGTAAAGATTTCCCATCATCTGCGTGTTCTGGTCTTACAGTAGCTATCTCTGCCGGGCCACAAGCCCACTGCTGCAGCTGTGTGCAGTATGTGAATGACATCTCCCCAAAGCCCTGAATCACTGAGAGCATTTTCAAAGCACATCGGACAGATCGTTGAAATCTAGTGAAGCAGACCTGTCATCAAAGTTTCCCTTTTGTAAACACAGGAAATCTCTGGACTAGGTGTTCACGGTTGCTTTTACAAACACGAGCACGCACTAAAGGTTAGAAATGTCATGGTAGCTGAGGTCAAGCCTGCATTATCTCCAACATGTTTCTGTAACTGTCTGCAAATGTCCTAAGTGGCTGCTCCTTGTAATGGACATTTATAGTCCACTTGGACCACTTGGTAACTTGATTTAGGTCACAAATAGTAGCTAATGATTCCTCACCGCAGATTATATTACAGTGCTACTTATCTAGGCACTAATGTAACTACAGGATCAGCAGAGGACAGCCTGATCTCTTCCCAACACTTAGGAGCTCCAAGACCTTGACCTTAGAGTGGGCGTTCACACTCAGACCCACCCTTTACTTAAGTATGGGTTTGGTTAGAGCTGCATTTAGACCATTATAACCACTCACGGATGGCTTGGTTTGGCTGGAGAAGAAAGAAATATTATAGGTCTGCCTGTGCTTTTTTGTAAGTGGTTTATGTTCCCTAAAGGATATGGGTTCTTAAGCCAAGAGATAGTGTTCACAAAGTAGAAATGCATTCAGAAAGCTTTAAAAACACTTGACTTACTGGGCTGACTACTGGCCGTAGCAGTTATAAAAACACTTTGAAGTCTTTTATTGTACATTTAGTTTATTCGGTACATTATTTAATCAAATTTATCAAAGCTAATAAAAAAAATAAAAAAATGAATGTATTGTTCAATAAAAGCTTAGTTTAAATAAGCAAGCTACACCTTACAGTGGGTAGAATGGGCTTGTTAATTTAAAAACCGTGCATCTTTTCCTAAAAACTAAAGCGCTCGAGCTATGAAGGGGTAAACAACATAAATCTTTATTTTAGTGCTATCGCATTAATCAATTTCAATGTGAATTAATCCTGTCGGTTGTTTTATTGGTCTGTGAATTGATACAAATGTCCATCACAATTTCTCCATGCCCAGGTTGACACATTTGAAGGTCTTGTTCTGTCTGTCCTAAAAGCCACCACCCAAAAATAGACTAAAGGAAGAAGAAAACCAGCAAATATTCACATTTGAGAAGCTAGAACCAGTGATTTTATTTGGGATGTGTGCCTGGGGAAAAAAACAAACAAAAAAAGCGATTATCAAAATTGTGGTTTTCTGTCTATTGATTAAGCAACTTTAGTATAAGATGGATGACAGAAGACTTAACTATTATATAACCCAGCATTTCAGACGCATGAAAGAATTGTAAAGCACATGAGCAGAACCTTTTTAAAGCTGGCTGCGGATCTCCTTGGACAAAAACACGGTGGCGGTGACCACAGGATTCTGTTTAGATCACCCTGGAGATAATGGGTACCAGGAAGACCACCCAGGAGGAGGGGCGTGCTGTTGATTGTGTTTTCTGATGGACCTTTTTAGAGGCTAACAAATGGATATCCCTGCCCCCACTCTCTATCACACCTCACAGTCCATAAAACCTTTATTGGCTTCAAGGAGAAGTTAGCATGTTTATTGTTGGTAGAAATTTTTGATGTATTGTGTGAACTTCTGAAATTGTGTTTCCTCTTTGGCTGTATCAGAAAACTGTTTATGCAGCTGGTTCCTCATTTACCCATGTTTGGTCTGTTTGAAAGCTGCTGAATGTTGAAGATCTAGTGTGAACTGTCAGCATAATTCCAACATGGGTCTTAATGATTTGGCATTATTTGAAAGGCAGGTTTTTGTGTTTTTTTTTTTTTTTTGTATTTTCTCTGACTGCTCCTCTGTAGTGTAGTGTTGTGACCAGGCAGCTGGCTTCATACTGATATAATCTTAAGAGAAGGACATCGCCTTGAGCAGCTCACTCTGTGTTCTTTTGATAAAAAGAAATCAAAACCACAGCCTCAGTGTTTTATTCTCCCCCAAAGAATTACAATATTGAGTCCTGGATACATGTCATTCTCTAGTACGCTGGAGGAGACAATCTTTTATGAATGACTTTTCCGGCGGTAGTTGGCAGGATTGTAAATGAGTTCTGGCAAACAGTCGAGAGAGAGCAGTTTTATCCTTCGAACATGTATTTGCGCCTAGTTTAAAATAGTAAAAGCATAGTTATTCAAAATACTACCACTGATTTTTGAAAGTCTACAATGGTTTTAGCTGCCAAAAAAGCTGCATAAAACTTTCAACCTCACAGCAGTGACTACAGCTCCTTCTTCACAGTTAACGTCTTTAAGAGAAGAGACTGTTACTGTAAAGTTGGAGCTGTAGTCACGGCTGTAAAGTTTTGCTTTAGAAAGTGTTGTATTTGCTGCCTGGGGTGAGGGGGGAAAAAAAAATAAATAACAAGCTGCGACTCTGTTTCCAAATCCAAACAAAGATGGCATCCAAAAATATATTTATTTTCACTTATATTTGTCTATATTGATGTTATTTCATATTTTCATACATGATAATGAGTTTTATATTTATTTTTTAAGTACATGGTTAGAGTCTTTGAGGGTGGAGCTACCTTCAGAACGGCAGTAAGTGTTGGTAAACAGCCCTCTAAGTTTTTAGGTATCCTATTTCTCAGAAAAACAGATGCTTAGCTCTGTGATGCGAATGTAAAAGTTATACATGACTGTCTCAAACTGGAGCTAATATGTGCTAACATTGTAAACCCCCGCTACTTTCCCCTCACTTTACAATGCAGTCCAGATTAGCAGAACTCCAATTCAGAATGCCAAAGAGATGAGCGGCCTTTTTATTCAGATTTGATAGAGAAACGTTGGCGCTGTATTCTTTATTTTAACAGTAGCACATTTCTGATTTATTTTAGCCAGTGAAACATGCATTCCATAAGAGCACTTGTTTTTGCCTTCCTGCAAGGAGAAATGGCAAAAGCATGTGTTCATAATAACACACACCCAAAATGAGGTTATGTCTTGGCTGCTGTTGTAGCTGATGCTGCTGAGTTGACCGTCCTGCAAGTGCTGAGAGAATGCTGTGCTGTACTGACACATGTCTGGCACGAGGGCCTCTTTAGCCTGCCTTACAGTACAGCATGCAGGGTTGGTGGTGAGCGGAAGTGTCACTGGTGCGTGTCTCTCATCTGCAGAGCTTCCAGAGAACTGGACGGACACGAGGGAGACCCTTCTGGAGGGCATGGTGTTCCAGCTGAAGTACCTGGGGGTCACGATGGTAGAGCAGCCTAAAGGAGAGGAGCTGTCTGCGGCTGCTGTCAAGAGGATAGTGGCCACGGTGAGAGGCAGTGCACGCACTCACTCACTCACTCACTCACTCACTCACTCACTCACTCAACTAGAATACCTTAAACACAGGGCACCCAGAACTTCTTGTCACTGCACTGCAAAAAAGTATTCCCAGAAAATGAGTTCCTCTCAAGCACCTAGAATGCCACTTGGAAATCGTGGTCGTCTATAAGTTTTCTCCTGTGTATGAGCTGACTGACACCTCGGTGAAAAGCGACTGGTTTGACGCCTACCCCCCCCCCCCCCCCCCCCCCCCCCCCCCCCCCCCCGAGGCCCAGGCTGACATTTAGAGGAGGATGCAATTAGTTTGGACACTGTTGCTGAGTGTATGGCTCAGCCAGCTTTATCATGGTAGAAAAGGCTTAATGTTATTGGATCTGGCAGCTCAGTGGATAATGAAGTTAGCGGCGGCAGAATGGTGGGACTCGGGACACGGTGATGTATGGAGAAGAATGCAGAGGCTCTGATTGGGCCTAATCTGTTGGCTGCCCTTGGTGTCCCTTTGAAAAGGATGTTAGACTGCTGAATGGGATTTTTTTTAAACATGTCATATTGTGTAATAGGTGGACTTGGTGTAAGGTAATATTTTGTCCAGCAATAGTTGGAATAGATGTAATTTACTCTGGATTGGATTTCTCACTCATACACATGCTTGGTGGAGTTAAAGTATATTTATTCATATTTGTTTGTGTGTTTGGTTTGACAATGCCAATGTTTATTGGCATGTGCATATTTCCTCCTGTTAATCAAGCCAACAGCTTTACAGTGTTTGGTCCTAAGGTCTGTCACATCTTCAAGGATGTAACTTGATTGGCATCTTTTGACCTACAGTCTAAATTCTGTGAAAGCTTGATATCAGGAAATTTGCATTGTAACTTGATTCTTCTAGTATATCAGTATCCCTGGCATCACTGGAATTTTATTGACTGGACTGATTTTAAAAAAACCTGTAGTCTGAGTTGCAATTTACATAAATGCAACGTTGGCCCTTAGCTAGATTCATTTTTCTTTTTTAAATCTCTGTCTTTCCCTCTTTTCTCTTGTGGCCTCCACCCTTTCATTCTCTGTCTTCACTTCCTTCTAGGCCAAAGCCAGTGGAAAAAAACTCCAGAAAGTCACATTAAAGGTCTCCCCACGAGGAATCATCCTTTACGACAGTGCCTCCAACCAGCTGATAGAAAACATCTCCATATACAGGTCAGTCCTTCTCTTTCCTCTGTTCCTAACGCATTCTGTGTCCCTGACTCAGTCGGGCGGCCCCAGTTATGACATACTTTAACCCTGAGCTTGTCCCTATCACCAACACTAAAACAAAAGTTGTTATTCCCCCTTTGCTCTCATCCATCACTGGATGGGTGTGAGTGTAAGGAGGTGTGGTACTTCAAACTAACGTAAACAGTTTTTGTGTGTGTGTGTGTGAGAGAGAGAGAGAGAGACTGTCTATCAGCAGTATGTGTCATCAATCTTAACTCTCTTGGGAGCATTACAACAGCTGTATGTCTGAGCTTGACACACACACACTCACTCACTCACTCACTCACTCACTCACTCACTCACTCACTCACTCAGATCTGACTTGCCTGCCACAGCCTGCACACTTAAAGCTGCCTAACCTCCTTTGGCCTTGAGCTTATGAGCCAAGCTTGAAGCACTTTTCTAAAATTCCACATTTATGGGTACATATCAAGGAGAGATGGGACGTTCCGTCATTTTTCCAAGCATGAATCGGCTTATGTTGAATATTTTCTTCTAAAAGCTGGCAGATTGAGGACAAAATCTCAACTGTTGACAGTTTACTGAAGTTAACCTAGAGCAGTTTGACTGACAAGCTGTCTACCACTGACCATGTTTCTGGCTTTCCAGTGTCACCGTTGTGTAATATTCTGTCTGAGTGGTTTCATACCACCCACCGGCTCAATTTTGCATCACAATTTCTCAGCCAGACAGCATATGCATATCTATATTAAAAATCTGGTTTCTCCAGTACAGGGCTGTTTTTTCATTTTTTTCCGATTTAACCTGATGAACATTGCACACGAGTCCATCAAAGGAGGGGACAGGCAAAATGAAAAACAACAAATGTCTTACCCTTTGATCAAATTTTAATTGATAAGTTGTGTATGTAGCTATAAACTTTTAAATGCATCCAGACACACTGAGATCAAACATCAGTTGTAGGATTTTCTGTGCACTGATTCAATGTTCAACAATTGGGGCTGCAGATAACAGTTAATCCGATGATTATTGTTTCGATTCATCATATGGTCCGTAAAATATCAGAAAATATGGAAAAATAGCTGACCATCAGTCGAATAGTTAATCCAGTGGCTGTTGTTAATCTTCACGTTTTAGAAGCAGGAACCAGAGAACCAGAATTGTCCATTATCAGTTCCTGTTTGTAACCATCTCTAAATTACTTTTGATTCTGAAGAAAACAGTGTCTTTTTTATGATTCATCAGCAGTTGTATGGATGTTTATTTATCTAGCACATCAGAGATAATAATATCCTCAGGAAGTGTAAATCACACGGCTTTGACTGAGTTAGGACTCTATGAAGAAGTAGCTTAAGTACCTTAATTGTCTCCATCAGCTATGTGTCACAGCCGATGCAGCTGCTTACCTTGTTGGTAAAGGGGCTAAATGAGCAGGCCAAACTTCCTGTTTTTCTTTTTTTTTAGAACACTGTCATCATCGCCTCATGTCTCCCTCTGTGCCCTCCCTTCACTTCTATTGCACCTCCCACGGGGGGCCAAGCTGCGCAGTTTGAAAACCTACAGATTGCATACATCCCCCCTTTTTTGCAATGCATCTGCAGTAAACTATTAGTAACTACTACAGCAATTAAAAGGCAGACTGCGTGAGGTGAGTCCAGCTGCGACCTCAAGATGGTGTGAAGACATAAAGCACCTGGTTGTATCTTGCACCTCATTGGAACTCTCCTCCCCAGACATCTGCTAAGATGGACGACCAATAAAAGAAATGGATTTGCCTAGACATCCAATTTCCCTGACGCCCTCCCTCCCAAACATTTGCCCGTAAATCTCGGTTGTGTTGTGCAGACGGCAGCTGTGATTCTTAAACCTTTCCAAACTTTTCCTCTCTCGCTATTATTTCTTTCTTTATCATTTCCGCACCTTATATTTCTTAGTCATTAGTTAACAGAGTGTGACTATCCCACAGTAATGTTGGAGCACATTGCTGATGCTCAAATGAGAAATGAAGGACAGATGGCAGACATTCATTATAGTCTTCCTCCATCGTTTTGCTTGTCACACCCCCACTGGCCAGTGTACCCATCACTTTGGTGTTAGGGTAATGACATGGTGATCAAATAGTGGGGAAAAGCTATTTGTGGAGCATTACAGCTTAATCTAAAGCCCTACACTGCACCTGAGACTGAAAAGCAAGACTGATACCTCTCTCACATGCGTCACAGAAGAAATCTCAGTGTAATAGATGACCTTCTACACAGCAGCAACATAGGAACACTCACCTCTGTCTGTGAGAGCCTTTTCATGTACCTTACAGGGGCCAGGCTCCATCTAAAAGCTATAATTTAAAACTGTGTCTAGGTTGTTAAACGGGCGGGACACAGTGGGAGTGTGATGTAGTAACTTGTTTCGAAAGGAACGGCATCCCTTTGGCGAGACGGCACAGATGTCCACTGCACACGTGTTCAGTTCAAATTCATGACATTGTTCAGCTCAGTACCTGCACACAGCTGGGGTGTGTATTTGATCATGTGCGGAGTGGTGAGCTTGTGAATGCCAGGGATTTTATTTCCTTATAAGAGTTAAGGGAAATGCTAGATTGAACAGTTTGAGTCAGATTGCTGGACTGGCTTAAGGGCTTAGTGCAGATGGAGTAGCACGATGGCCCCACTAGATCTGTAATGACTCTATAAAGTGTGTATTTAAGTGTGTTCACATCTGTCCCCCCCCCCCCCCCCCCCCCCCAGAATATCATATTGCACGGCGGACAAGATGCACGACAAAGTGTTTGCCTACATCGTCCAGAGCCAACACAATGAGACCCTAGAGTGTCATGCCTTCCTCTGTCCTAAGAGAAAAATGGTAAGTAAATGAGTGCTTGCAGTATGTGTCTCTGAGACATCTACTGTGTGAACAAGTAGGCTGCTTAAACAAGGGTCCAATAACTTATTCATGTGAAGTGACCCACCTTCTGTCAGTGGTCACAAAGAGTTTGAAGCCATCTGGATCTTAATATTAGATGTAGTATTTACAGCTCTTTCCATTTCTCATTTCTAATTAGGGAATAATTGAACATTTTAGGCAATGCGTTAATTTTATTCTCGTGTCTGTCTGTTTAAATATGAAGTTTCAGCCAGCGGCAGGTTAGCTTATCTTGGCACAAAGATTAAAAACTAGGGGAAAGGGGTCGCCTGACTCTGTCCAAAGATAACAAAATCCACCTACCAGCAGCTCTAAAGCTTACTAATTAACACGTTGTATCTCGCTTGTTTTAATTCATATGACAATCGGAATGTAAACAAGTTGTGCTGTTGTGGGGGGGGGGGTTATGTGCTGGACTATGGCAGAGAGCAGTGACTTCCTGGAGTGTCCACTGGATGTCTGGAAACCTCAGTTACTTGAGACTTGAGAGTCTTCATGCACCTGGCCAAGAAATAAACCCCGCCAATAACCCCTAATAAAACCACCACTTGTTTTTGCATTTTGGTTTTTGTATGGAATAATCAACTTAAATAAAACATGTCAGTTAGTGAGCTTTAGAGGTGCTGGTAGGTGGATTTTTTTTTTCACCTTTGCTTCCAATCGAAGCTCTATAGACGTGAAAGTGGTTCTGATATTTTACTAACTCTCAGCAAGAAAACAAATTTCTCAGAATCTTAAATTACTCCTTTTTAATGTCATTAGTTACCTATAAATAAATGCATAGTGACATGAGGCTACAGGCTGTAGCTACAAATATAGACTACAGATTCTTTATGGTGCAGAATTCTGCATTCAAATATTGGATTCATCCTTTGCTCCTGGCAATCTGTGGAAAAGCACTTTATGCAGATACAGTGTGTTGCAAAGAAACCTGAGAACAACTCCACTATCACTTTGAGCCACACTTGTATGTATGCAAATGTCCAAATGTTAAGTCAGGAAAAAGACGAGGAGTGAGAACAAGAAGAGTGGGGATGCTCTCATCCCTCTCTGGCATTCTCTCCATCCCGGGAGGTTTGCTGAGAGAGTGAGCCACTCCCTCCTTTTCCTTCCCCTCACTAATTTAGCTCTGGCCAAAAGGCCATATATCCTACCAGTTACATAAACAACTTGTCATAGAGCTCACCCGTTTCGCTTCCTCCTCTTCAAATGTCTGTGAAGGAACCATGTGTTGGTGGTCAGTTCCTGTCTTTATCAGGGTCCTAGCTCCTCGAGTTTCGTGAATTGTCCTCCCGTATATCAGATGCGTTATTCAGAGTATTATTCATCATCCTTTTATTCTTTCACTTTATCACTGTCTCACTCTTATCTGTCTCTCTGCCTCCTTCCAACAGGCCCAGGCGGTAACCCTAACAGTGGCTCAGGCTTTCAGAGTGGCGTTTGAATTCTGGCAGGCTGCCAAGGAAGGTACGCATGGTCACCCCCGACGACCAGAGGAGTGTGACGGATGAGTGAAAACGTTCCTCTCTTTGCTGTTGCTATTCTCTCCGCTTGCATACATCCTTTACCTTCCTTCTTAGTGGCTAAACAATGATCCTGTCTTTCCCTCTCAGCATGGAAATGTACATTTTCTTGTGTCTTCCTGGTGACGGCCTTGACGCCCTCTAGAGGGGCACTATTCTACTGTTCCTGTCATTCACTGTTGTCCTTCACAGACCTACGCACATTTACACACACACATACAGTAGATGAATGTCTCCATTGATTGAACCAGCCCACCACCCCTCGTGGTGGTTAAATCATTGCCCAGACAGCAGAGAGATTGTTTTAGTTTAGTGACACCTCTTTATTATAGGCAACTTAGTCATGGTTAAAGACTCATGTAGGTATCGATATAGGGAGGAATTAAGGTTAGCCTGGGGCAGAGGTGGAGTGACTTGAGTAAATCTTCTGTTTCCCTTACAGTGAGAATAGGAATGTGGGAGCTGGGTTCTTCCCTGGTTATATCTTATCTTTACTGCGAAAACTCTCTTTTTCTCCTCATTAGTTTTATGTTTTTCAGTTTTTATGTAAAAGTTGTAAAAAGCGTTCAACCTCCTTAAATGCATTAGCACCTTTTTAATAGTAGACTTCAGTGAGGGAGATCAGCAGACAGTGCGTGTTCAGGCTCCACCGTGGACACAGCAGGTAATCAAAGCGCAGTGTGAGGCTGGTGTCACACACATTCTTTTGTACAGCTCAGCAGAACATGCATGTAATTTACTGCATGTATGACTCCAGAGTAAATGAGCAGTTCTTGCCACATAATGTTGGTCTCTGCACCCGCCCCCCCCCTATCTTCTTCATCTTTACATGTGTGTGTTGCCTTGTACGTGCTCTTTGAATTTTGTGATTATCCATTGTTGCTGTCTGTGTTGTTTAGCACCTGGCGTCTTCACCTCACCTTCCCTGTCGAGTTATTTTCTTTTCCCATCGCAGCGCTCGCTTCTGTTTTTATTATAAGGAGCGAGATGGGTGAAGAAGAGGAGAGCGAGAGAGGGGGATGGTGGATGAGGAGAGAGGGCAAGAGAGCATGAAAGGCGGGGCACAGAGGGGTGATGGGGGGGAGTGTGTAAGAGAGAAAGGAAAATGATTGTGCACGTGTGTCAGTGGGAGCTCAGCCCCCCTGACAGATTCAGTGTCAGTGCCATTGATCCTGTTTCACGCGAAGGCGAGCTTATTTATTCAATTCATAGCAGCCTTTTTTTTTATTTACTCCACATTTCTACCCCTTCTTCTACTTCTACTTCTTCTGTGGTGTTTAGGAATGTTTTAATGTGGCCACATTTTCATTTTGGGGAGGGATTATTTTTTTTTTTTTTTTTTTTACGAAGGCCACAGGCTCCTTGTCTCACGCCTCTTCTTTTAGTTGATTGTATTTATGAGTTGAATATTAAAATCTGCAGCCTTGCGTGCACTTTCCTACTCTCACTGTTCTTCACCCCTCCTCGTCGTAATTTTCTATGAGGGCCCAGTAACCCGTTTAATTAGCGAAGCTGTTTTCTTTTAGTTCACTACGGTGTCACTGATGAAGGAAAACTGATGCCTAGCTGGTAGGGGTTATGCAGGGGAAAGGAAGAGGTAGTTCTCATGTGGTAGAGAAGAAGAGAGAGCGATACGGAGGGGGAATAAATCCTTTCGTGTCTGTTTCATTGAAGTTACAAGCCCCCGGAGGATCAGGGCAGGAAGAGGGGTCTATCTACTGTATGTCTGTCTAGTTTGCTGCTTCTGCTTCTTACAAACTCTCCTCCACCACCCACAGTGGTTCTCCACAGCCCACCACACATTCCTGACCCACATTCCTCTGTATATTTCAGCTCCCATCTCTGTTCATAGAATATTCACTGTAAACACCACAGCTAGCTTTGAAGTGGTGTATCTTTAAGTTGCTTCCATGTTTAGCAGGAGTTAGTTGCTCAAGTCAGACTGAGAACTACTCACTGGAAAAGCCATGGGGGGGGGACAGTTGCCCAGGGAAATGTTTGTAACACCGCCATCACTAAAATACCTGGGCTCATGGGAGATGGCATGATGAAATAGAAAAACACCTCCTTGCTGTAGGCAATTCTCTTCAGGATAGACAGAAATGGATATTTAATCTGTAGCCACAGTGTTGAAAGCCTGAGTTACAGTAGGTGTCTTCTTCTTATCACGCTTGCTCAGAAGGCTCATGTTTTCTTGTGACTTTCTTGTGATATTTTAGTTAAGGCAGAGATGGGTGTTTATGTATACATTTGTGAGGTAGACTCAGTTGTTGTTGTACATTAAAGAAATATGGGCCCATAGAAAATCGCTACTAACTGGCCAAATGTTTTTAGAGTGATGCATTTTGGTCCTACTTTGAGGACTAGGGGTTAAAGCATTTTATTAACTTTCTTAACTTGGGAAACCACTCCTGTCTCTGCTGATATCTAGGAGAGCTCCAGAGGAGACCAAACCTGCCTAAGTAGGCAGGAGATGGCATTCAGGCTGACACATTCTGTGAGGAGAGACGTTTTGAAACAATATTCTTACTGACAGATTGTTTTGACAAAAACTGAGTAATATTTCCTTGTGCACATGGGAAAGAAAGAGGCTGTCCCTACAGAAAGTGATCCCAACAACATTAGACTTGTAACAAGGAAAATACAGCTACATATCAACTGTTTCTGATTCGGATTCTGTCAGAGCCAACAACTCCAGCAGTAATAAATCAAACTTTGATTGCGCTTCTGTGCCTCATAATGCACATGAGGGTCCTCAGTGAGAGCAGACTAAAACTTATTTAAAACTTATTTAAACACAATCATGTCCCCCTGGCTAGATGTCAGCTGCATAATGAAGGATATCTCAGCTTAATTAAAACGGGTGAAATATTTTTATGTGCCGTATATATTATATTATTTTTAGCAAGGCTATTTCAGATAGTAGTGGCCTATAATTTTTGAATGAAGACAATACACAATATGACAACAGAAATATATTGTTGTCATATTGATGCAGTGAATTTCCCAAGACTGTGTGACACTGCGTAAATAACAACTTCCCCCCTCATGTTGGACACATTAGTTAACAAGGGGTGTATCTGAAAGATGAATTGGACAGTGGAAGAGAAGATCCCATGTTTGTCATGGAGCGGCACACCACAGTGCACAGAGGGTTTGAAACGTGTCTGTGAAATATGTGCAAGATAGAGCATCACCATTATAGGAAGTGTAAAATGATATGGTTGGGTTGGTCTATTTCCCACAGCTGAGTGAAATTACTTCCTATTTTAGGTTGCATTTATTGTTTACAGCTTACTAATTTACATGTTTGTAATTATCTTATAATTCATGTTATCATCATATTTTTGTATATATAACCGTAGTAGGTAGGGCTGAACAATTAACTAAAATATTATTGACATTGCAATATGGCCGAGTGCAATATCCAAGCCGGGTGAGCTGCAATTATATGATAATGGTGAAATGTGTTGCAACATACCATTATAAATCAAGCATTGTTGCAGAGATGCCCTGGCCTGCAAATCATATTCTCCAGATGTAAGGGAACTTGCTTTTTTGGTACAGACCAAAAATCACATTGTCGTCATTTTTATTCTATTTAATTTTTTTCTTGTGAAAGTTGAATTAAAAAATTCCCATAAAATCGTGACTCGTATCGCAATATTTTTTTGCATCTCGTTCAACCCTAGTAGTAGGTTACCTTAATTATTTACCTACACGCACACAAAACATACACATCATAAAGTGATATTTTGGCATCCAAATTGCAATTGCTTTACAATATGTCATCGTGATTTCTACTTTGCTGCTCTGAGTGTAAAACAGCAACGTCTCACCCGCTCCTAAGAGTAGTCCTGTTCCTTACTGAAAGTCTGAAAGTCAGTGTAGGAGGCTTTATAGATTAGTCTCAAGTCCCACTCGGCTGTAGGAGTGTTTTTAAGTCCTAGTTTAACTTTCTGCGCAATTCCTAGGAATGATTCTGAAATGCTTGATAGATCTGGGCCCTGAAACTACTCTACTCTACTCTTGAGTTTAAGAGAGCAGGAAATACAGTGAAAGCTGTTGTCAGTTGCACTTGGTGACCTGCACTGTGTGGAAAACCTTCTTCCTAGCAGGTGAGCATGTTTGGAGCGAGCAGAGCTTATTATCCATCTGACCCAGATGCTATGCCCACTCTATTTAAATGCTGCTGTTCCTGTACTAACTGCTGTATTGAACGATGATGCGTGTTACAGTGTTCGCAGGCCCTCTAGGTTTCTGCTGGCAGATGGCATGAGTAATGGCCTAAACCTTATCTGCCAATTTACTGCCGCTAATTTGTTTACACACATTATATGCTTGGTTAGTGAAACATTTAATACCCACATTTTCAGCCGACAAGTAAACCGTTCCTTTAGCGATGCACGTCAAGGGCACTCACCCTGTGGTTACAGGTTCCTGAATCATAGATTCACAGACTGCTCTTTTTTCTTTCTGTCTTCCTCAACCCCCCTGCCGTTCCCCACACAGAAAAAGAGAAGCGAGTGAAGTCAGGTTCAGACGGAGAGGGAGCCAGCAACTCCCAGTCGGACAGCTCGGCCAGCCTGGGCAGCCTGAAGGGAGGAGGTGAGTCATGTCACCCATCATTATGTCTTTCTCTCTCTCACTCTCTCTGACCCTCTATGTCACAGCAGTCGTAGCCTAAGGGGAAGTAGGAGTGTTCAGCCACTTGTCAAAGGTTTGCTTATATTGAAGCTTTATGTCATCTGACAACAATCAGCGTTTTCTAGGTTATTTTTTCTTACCAACATTATTACAGTGAATAGCAAATTATATTTTTAGACGATTATGTAGGATGATGATGATGGCAACGATGTTGCTGTCTTTAATTTGAAAACATTAAGCCCCATTGGCGTGTTGTAGAGCCATTAAAAAGATATTTTGTTTCATCGATCCCCGTGACATTTTATCATAATGAGAGTTGCTCATTGACAAACTGTTAATGTGTTTTAAAACTGTGAGAGAATACGATTGTTTGTGTAAAAAGCAGGAAGGAGGCCTGCATTTTCTGTGACCACATTGTTCATCAGATTTACTAAGATTCCAGGACTTGAGACTCACGACATGCTTTCTAAACATGCGGCTGACCTCCAGTGAGCCAGACAACTTAACCCTAAAGGCGTTATTAGCTCCATGTATTGTCCACAGCCTAAAATACAATGAGATGAGGAGTATCCTGTTGCCAGTGGCACAATGGCTGTGTACACTTATTCCTCATAATGCTTTCTTCTTAGTCTGTTTTGCGCATACCTTTTCCCCGTCCCACTTCATATGCCAGTGGCCTCTGTATGTACCATCATCCTTTCTGTACTAGAGGTTTCAGTTTGAGAGAGAAGCACTGCTTTTAGCAGGCAACATCTGAAAACATCAGCTTTGTACTGAGTCCCCCCCCAACCTCACACCCGCCCCTACCTCTGCCTGGCCAGGTGGCCTCCAGCCAGAGAGGGATCTCTCTAAATCTGTTCTGACACTTTATTTGGGGCTGTAGCCCTGAATGTGTAGTGTTTTATGGCCGACACAGGTTTCAAGGATGATCCGCAGTGAGAAGACCCAACAAAGTAGGACTTGGAAACAGATTCTGGCGGCAGAGAGGCTTGGTGTGCGTTTTTGGACCAACATTATCCCACTGACCATTTGGCGGGGTCATTCGGCTGCCAGCGGATTGTATTTCTGTGAAGCAAATTGACGTAATTGTACAGCGGAGTAGTACATGGCAGAAGCTTCTGAGTGCCTTTTGAAACGGACAAGCATTTCTCTCTGGCCAGAGCTTTTCACCGCTAGCCCTAAGGCAGTGATTGGGGACAGCAGAGCTTAAGAGCTATCGGAAGGTTACATTTGTGTACCCTTCACTTTGGCTGATCAAATGACATGCCACTGAGTCAGGGGGAGTCTCAGGATCAGTGGTGTTGTCAGGGGTGAGTCAGCTTTATTCACGAGACATGATCCTTTCAGTTCTCCCTCCCGGTGCCAGGCCTCTCACAGTGGATACCAAATATAAATGCCACTTCTTACTGTGTGACCCTGATTGTTAGTGGACTTTGCCTGCATGAAACTGATCATCCTTTTAATCTACTCATCTTCACAGGGTTAACTGTTAGAACAATTATTTTCATAAGTGATTCATCTGACGATTATTATTTTCTGAATTAATCAGTAGATAAAATGTCAACAGAAAAGTGAAAATGCTCATCACAATTTCCCAGAGCCCAAAGTGACATCTTTCTCTGGCCAAATGTCCAACACAATCATAACTGACAAAGAAAAACACAATATATTTGACATTTTTGCTCAAAATAAAACTGAAACTTTTAACCGGTTATAAAAATATTTGCAGACTAATTGTCTTTCGATCAGTTTAGCGACTAATTGTTGCAGCTGTTGTTAAATATGCCAGCTGGGTGTTTCCTCCCAGAGCCCCACTTCCACCTTAATTTAGGGGGCTTTACAACAGTCCCCTGAACAACAGTCCCAGTCACACAATACTGCCTTCTTCATAACAGCAGAATAAAGGCCTCTCTGTTGAGGAGAGCGTGCATGACAGTGAAGTTGTGGTAGCATTAGAAGTGTCATGGAGTTTTCACTGTTCTACTAAGACTAAAGACTAGACAGAAATTAGTGTTGACACGCATTATTGATACACATTAATCATGAGGCAAGGCCATTAGGAGCCAATCCCATTACAGATCAGCGGTGTCGCCGTGGTTAAGCGTGCAAGTCAGGGGGTTACCGTGTGCTCACTTATCATAAAGTGACAATACACAGATGGCTGCATCGTGATGTTCCACTGAGATACGTTAGCGGCTTAAGAAAGAAAAGTGGACCTCTACAAATGGTATGGACATAGACGTGCATGCTGCTGTTTCTGTTGCATGGGAGTATGATGATTACAGGATCCAATCAGATGGGTACTTGGAGCATATTATTACACTGTTGTCTCTGGGCTAGGGATGTAATCTAAAACGTTGAGTGTGGAAGGTTGCATTTATATGGACATTTTCTAAAAAGTGGCGTGTGTGTGTGTGTGTGTGTGTGTGTGTGTTTATTTCGTATTACAGAGGTAGCCACGGGAAAACTTCTGGATTTGGCAGAGGGAGCCAACGTGGCGCTGGTCCACTCAGGAACAAAGCAGACCGACTCGGATCCCTTTATGGTGCATAATCACGAAACAGAGAACAACAATACTGTATGGGTAAGACAAGGGTTGGGCTGGTCAGTGAGTTTCAGCTGTTTTAGCATGATAAGATGGGAAGGGAAGAATGCCATGCAGGAAACACTGATTAATTAGCCCAGTGATGTACTGTACCTACTATATTCAGAGAAGTGAACTCTACAGTTATACCGCTTCTATGTGGACTTAGACAATAGCCTATTGAACAGAACTGGACTCATCAAGTGGCCACATAGTTAGAGAGGGTGTCGGCTGCAAGTAGCCTAGATTAACCTCATTTTAGGCTTGAGAACAGTGGCAACAGGGTGACTGTGTGCATGTGTGAGTGAGTGTATTAACATCTTACAAATAAGCATTGTTTACTTATCATCTCTCGACACTTTTGTCTTTAACCAGTATGTTTATGTTGTATCTGGCAGGAGTTGGAGGACGGTCTGGACGAGGCTTTCTCAAGGTGAGAATCGGTGTGGATTTGGGTTTTCCCTAAAGCTGGGGCTCTGCTAAAAAGCCACACAAGCTGCTGTTCTGGAAATAGCCGCCTGTGGTTTGGGCCGCCCTTGTAATAAACACTCCCTCTCCCTCTGCTCGGCTCGGCCCGGTGCACTCCCACAGGCAGGAGACAGGCTCAGCTTACAGGCCCGGGCACATCCGACATCCGCCCTGAGTCATGCTGCTGTTGTAGGCTCCGTTTACCATCATGTCAGGCTCACACACTGATTTCCTGAACTCAGAAAGCTTCTGATCACAAGTGGATGTGGCTGAGGAACACATAGTTTATGATTTATATCCCAAACCCAAAGTAACTTATTTTGCGGTGTAAAATTCCCATTGTAATAGAATAAAAGCACAATGACAAGAATCTGCGGTCAGGTCTCAGCATTAGCAGGTTCAAAGTCTATGCCCTCAAACTAATCAGAACTGAGTCCACTGTGATTAATGTTTGAATTTAGTCTGTATCGGCGTGTGTAATGGCACACTCCGATAAGTTGTGGTGGTCTGCAGCAGGTTGCAAAGTGCAACTGTTAACAGATGTTTGTTTCGGACCACCACAGGGACTCGTTCAGCACTTTGTTGGTGCGTTTATTTCCATTGGCTCTGCTTTTCATTCCCTCTGTTAATTTGATGGTCATTCTCTCGCTTTCTTTTAGTGAAAGGGAGGATAGGCTTCACGGTCTCTGTAATCAAGCGCTAAGAGGCCATTTTAGCCCGGTTTATCAGGTGATTATTTTTCTGCACACACTGTAATTACACCCTGACGCCGTTAACCTCCTGCTCTGTGATTAATGAGGATGCTCGCAGCATAAGCAGAGATGCATCCACATGTAGATTTCTGTAATGGAAGGAAATTCAGGGACCCGCGAGCAAGGTTGACGTCTTTGTCCACCAGGATTAGCTTATTGTACTGGTTGATGTTGGTGTCACAGTGGAAGAGAAAATTAGAGACACTTCCTCATTCTGTGAATGAAAATGTTACAGAACAGCACACATAGTTTTGCGTGAGACTGAATGAAGCTCCGGATTAAGGGATGGTTTATAGTTGAGTAACATAAATGTGCCTTGTCATCACTGTTCTTTCTGAGTAAGCTCTATCTTTCAGGAAAAAAAAGACTATAAACAGCAGAGATCCATGGGTCAGAGGGTGTAACTTCTAGAGACACATGCACCATACAGTATACAGCTACTGTGAGACTGGGAAAGATTTTATTTATTCTTTATACTTTCCTTGTGACACTCCTCAATTTGATCAAAGTACCCTGTATGTAAATATCATAGACACGGGCTCCTCCCTCCCAACATAGAGATCATGTAACAGGCCAGGGAGTTGTGGGCATCACAAAAACATCCCTCCCTTACTGAAGCACCAACATTTTTATTATGAAGGTTGAAGTGACTGTTACTAAGTTTAATTCATTTTCATTTTTTGATGAGTGACTATTAAATTCACTTAGATGAGCCGGTTTGTCACTGTCCTTTTCAGTATGAACTGCAGATAAATTCAGGTGAAGATCGTTTGTGTTGCTATTAGAGAGACTGCACTGCCACCTGCTGGCGGAGTGTTGATTACTGATGTCGATGCCTATGAAGTGCCTGTTGATCACAGTGGGGAAACAGTCCAGTATGGGTTCATCCCAAGTCTCATATCATATTTCATTGCACCTCAATCCTCGCTTGAACTGGATGTCTTTTTGTTTCGCCGTTTTTCTTCCCAAAGCTCTTATTTCTGCTACAAGAGCAGCCTTCACAGAAGTCTTTTACACACCACCTTTTTGGATATCAGTTATTGATTGGAGGCTGCAGCTGATTGGATGGATCTGATGCATCACAACATCACTGGAGTTTCATATCAGATTAAACGCCATGATCATATTCTGGGTTATTCAATAATCAATTCACAGAATATCCATAAATACAGATGCAAACAGTGAATAAATAATAGAAACACATTCTACCAGTAGAAATGATCCTATGCTTCTGAGTAGGACACAGTATAAATACACAAGTTGGTCTTCATGTGCAGGTGTTTGTTAAAGTTGGTAAAGGTTGTAGTAGTGACAAAGAGACTGCACTGCCACCTGCTGGCGGAGATGATCCATGTTGTAGATGCTTTAGAAGTGCCTGTCGATCACAGTGGGGAAACAGTCCAGTATGGTTACATCCCAAGTGTCTTATTTCATATTTCCTCGCTCCTCAATCTTTGCTTTAACAGGTACAAGTTGTTTTGGCCCACCATCTTGAAGGCCATCCCAAAGCTCTAATTTCTGCTAGAAAACATGCTGCTCTGTCAGTGACTGTGCCTTAATTAGTATTAGGACAGATCACAGACTCCATCAATCTGTGATCAGAAACAGACGTCGCTCCATGTGACACTTCAGAGCAAAGGGCGTCTGATAGTTCTAAAAACACAATTCCTCGTTTCTTCTCCCCTTACGCGGTTTCCTTGCGTCTCTTCATGCGTCCCCGGTGGGAGGGACTAAAGCTGATGATACACGGGTACGATTGCTCTGAAAGTTGCTCTGTGTATCATCAGCTTAAGAGCAAGGAAAACACACAAGTGAGGGAAACATGGATGCAATAAAGAGACTTGGGATGTACCCCAGTATGATGTATGTATGTTTTCTTTCCAGCAAAGACTGAAGAAAAATAGGCATGTTTACTAATAATAATTACGGTCAACCCTAATGTCTTATTTTGGTCAACTCTAATCATAGTAATTTGGACTAAAAGTCACACTGGCCATATAAACCCATTCACATTATCACAAAGCTGTTCAGAATAGTTCCGACTTTAATTTTTGCCTGACTTGTGATGTTTCCTTTGCACCCCTAGCCGCAGTCTGGATAGCTTTGAATCCTACTCAGGTAACGATGTCATTCACTGGATCTAATGACTTCCACCTCATTCTCCCGTAGTCTACCCACTATTCACGCCTCTGCCTCATCTGTCTGGATATCAGTGTTCAACCAGGCTGATTAAGACTCATGTAGTTTCATTTTTTCTTTCAAGGCCACATACCATTAACAAGACACCAAGGGGAGAAACTCCTCCATGTCATTCCACAGTTTGATCCACTCCTGAGCTTCATGTGGCAGGTTCACTGCCGCAGAACCTGATGTAGTCTGCCACTGTGTACACGTCTTCATCACAAATGTTTTGTGTGTCCCCGCCTCACATCCATCAGATTTGCTCCCCGTTAGTGGCATGCCAGTGGATGAGATGGTGTGTGTGTTAACATGTAGGTCTGACATGTTAACATGGTGTTTAAAAAAAAAAAAAAAAGGTTTTGGACGTGTGTTAGGGCGGCTTCATGTTGCGTTGCCATGAATAGCTCACATAGGGAATCATTTTATTGCCACATGTTGCTTTGCTTTTTTTAAAATTATGATTCTTTTCATTACAAGTAGAGATGCCACTGTGTTCTTCTGTGTAGCCTATGTTCATGTCCATAAATTCTATACACACTATAACCAACGTTGTTCACTAAGTTGTTCACAAGCTTTTTGTGTAATGAATTGTAATTAGTAACATCTTGTCATTAGTTATCTTGATCACTACCCAGGTTTCCTCGTAGCAGCTAATAAAATGTCTCTTTTCCTCTGTTCCTCTAGACTCGCTGAGTCTCGCACTAACCCCCAGGTCCTGGACATTGGGGTAAACCCTCAGGACTTCAACACTGAAGAGTGCCTGTCCCCAGGCAAATGGGACCAAGAGGACTCAGAGTTCCCTGCACAAAAAGACACTTTTGGGTTCTAATGTGAAGCCTCTGCCAAGAAGGGAAAACGGAGAAAGACGAGGGGAAATGGTGGAAACTGGAGAAGTGACAAAACGAACATTTATGGCATCAGTAAGGTTTCCCGTCTTCTCCTTGCTGCCAAGTCCTCTCAGTGCTGCTGTCTAGTGGCTCTCTGATGCTCCTGGATCCACACAACCACAGAAGGACAACATGAGCAGGGTTCTCACGGAAAAGGCCAAAGCAATACAAACCAATTTATCCCTTTTCTATGAAAAAACATGCAGTCATTTAATGTTTGTTACAGTCAGTGTATTACTTCCTTTTTTGTGTATGTTTACCTGTTCACTGTTTGTAATGTGTTTGTGGTATGTGCTTGTGTACATTGTGTTAAAGAAAGTGTGTGTGTTTGTGTATGTGTGCGGATGTATAGTATATAAATGTACAAGGTGAGATATGAGAACTATGACGTGAGTTACGTTTGGAACAGCTCATCAAGGTAAAGGTCATCAAGGGTACTGTCACATATTTGATTTACTTAGAGATGGAGAAACTGGATTAGAGGGAAAAGTCAGCAATGAACAAGTTCCCATAAAGTTACTACCTATGTGCTTCAAGAATTCAGCCTTTTTCTGGGCTAAGCTTTAAAAAAAAATTGTGTGTATGTTTTGATCAAAGAGTGTTTGTGTGAAAGTGAAAAAGAACAAAATGACAATCTTATTTTTTTTTTTCTATTGCAAAATCTATTTTTGCACTCAACATTCATCCATTTTTAAAAAGCACATATTTCATATAAGGGAATTTTAATGTCCATACGCATCAAACTTATTTTTCAGGCTTATATACAGTGCCTCTATTCAAACTCCCACTTGGACTTGTTCATGCTTTATTGTTTTACAACTTAGAATCACAGGAGCATTCCTGATGTTGTATTCACTGTGATGTTGACTACAGTCTTGTACATCTCAAGATTTCCCAACGTTGTAGAGAACTGTGAAGCCCCCTATATCACCACATTTCAAAGAAAGCCAGTCATGTTTCCCACTCTGGCTCATTGACAAGAGTTTGATGGGAAGGGAAGTCCAGAGTTGTTTTGTCTTCACTTCAACAGTACAGTCTCTTTTTTTTTGACCATGTCAGTAAGTTTCATTAATCAACTGTGATTCAGTGTTGGAGCAATAAAACATGAAGTCCAAGGGTGTGAATGTGTTATAGCGGCACTGTACCGCTGTATGTTAAATTATATTGTTGCATTGACTTTGCTAGTTTATTATTTTTTTCCCGGGGAGTGTTCCCAGTGTTATTTTTGCAGTTTGTTTATGTATGAATTTAATTTAATTCATTAAATAACATAAATTTCAATCAAAGTGTAACAGAGTATGTGTGATGTTTATTCCAGAATCAGATTTGCCAGATATACCGCTTACTCCAAAAGCATCATGGTATCACTGTTACCTCTTTGTGAGTTTCTTGCATCTTTAGTCTCAGTGCAACCAGTGTACAAGCTTGGAAGAAGCACTTTTAACAGTGAAATTTTGTTTGAAACTGTATTGAACCAATGAAATTAGACCTAAAAAGATAATTAAATGGCGATGAAGATTAAATTAATCAGCAACTACTCTGATAGTTCATGTTTAATTTTTCAAGTAAAATGTCAGATATTCTCACACAGTATTCACATAGGGATTAAGGCAATGCAGATCGTAAGTTATGTTCTTAAACTTGAACTGCCTTTTGTGCTTCTTTATTTGCTGTATATGTACATGTTTAACACCAGTTCAGCAAACATAAATGAAAGATATGCACAAACAGGCACATGAGATCCTGTTGTTGTTTTACAATTTGGAAGATTAATAGCTCTTCTGTCAGTTTATTAGTGTTATTATTGACAAACAATCAATTCATCCTCGGGATTCTCTTCAGTCGACTCTTCTTCACTTTAGCAGGTGCATGCCAGGTGCTTCATCAGGTGACCCATCAGCGGCTGATATCTCCTCAGCTGGACCGTTACGGGCTGCATCTTAGCTGACAGCATGGTTCCTCTTCAGCTGAGCCAGTAGTGTCTTCATCACCAGCAGAGCTGCTGCTCCGTCAGGCATGTTTGAAATGCCGTCAGAGGAGCGGCTGAGCCTGCGGCATCAGAACAATATTTAGACTCCTCCTCAGCCTCGTTGTCAGGAGTTAGTTACTCCTCATCCATCTGGCAGACCTTCATTTTATCGATGTATTCGTCCTCACTGAGTAGAACATGACAGTCGATACTAAATAAATCTATCCAATCACGAGTCTGACAGACCTCTCCCATAGTTCAGACTCAGGGCCAGTTGCCATCTGGTATTCCTTTGAACTCTGCAGGAAAAAAAACATTCTGCTACTTCCTAAATGTTTTAACCATTTAAACAGTTCAGCCACCATTCTGAGCAGCCTAAGTGTTGTTTCACCTTGAAGAACGTGTCGGTGTAGCTGCCAGCAGGGAGGAGGTGGTCAGCTGGCTGGCCCGGTATGTCTGCATTACTACTCATATAGAGGGTGACGTCCTACATCAGGTCTGTGGTATGTCAGAAGCTGTGCAGTCAGATCCAGATATAATGGGTTACTTACCACCCAGTACTCGCAGGGTGACCCAAACAGGTGGTTGGTCGGTGAGAAGGCGAGAACACAGCCAAGACACCGCATGTCTATTGCCTCAGAGACTGGGGAGGCAGTCAGCAACCGCAGGGACAGAAGAGGAAATGCAGAAGACTAATGGTGCGTTCCAGTTGTACTGTTTATTAATCATTAAAATACCATTAACATTAGGAGAAAAAAAAAGACAAAACATGGTTTGTATGAAGTCATAAATTTATTTATTTAATCAAAACCATTAATCAGTGTTAAGTTTCTCAGGTGAATAAAGCTTAAGCTACTTAAGAATTTGAAAAACGTTTTTCAGATTTCTAATATAAGCCAACTGCAAGTGTGTGTTTCTAACACACATCCCAGCTCAACAAAACAATACATTTACACATCAGGAGGATAGCGTATACAAGATCCATACTAGACATAGTGAGCTACCCTACCCTAGCCTTCAGTTTGTTGTTGTCAACATTGTGCCATATAGTGTAACAAAACACAACAATCTTACTACCTCAAACGCAATAAAACACTAAATTAGGGAATAAGGACCTTGATCTGCTCTCTGATATTAATTCACATTTAACATTATCCTGTACCCTGCGTCTTGGCCACAGAGCTCTCTAAACTCAAAATCTCCTTAAAACAAATTCCTTTGTGGTATGCAAAGCGTGTATGGTTGCTTCCATGGTGTTGCCGCAAATTTCTTTGCAGCAGTTTTGCCAGCCAAGATAATACGACATAAAGAATAGGAAAGTTGTATCCCGTTTCATCACTCAGTAGCCTAGTCTAGATTAAATGCAGGGTGAAAATGTCCATTCTTTCCAACAAGAGCCAGAAATCTGTTGACTGCTGTACAAAGAAATGAATTGATCTTAAATAGTGAGACGAAGAGCAAATACCTGTCAACTAAGCACCCCCCCCACGCTAAAATTGTGGTGATCACACAAAAACATGCTCCCATTATTGTGCACTTTTATCAGATCAGCGGTCTTCATTAAACAATACAATTCACTACTGTGACATTAAACACAGCACGTGAGGTTTCATCAACATCCTTTTACTTGCAGTTACTCACACCACCTTGCATCAGCACGTGACGTCAACCAGACAGCAAAACTATGTCAAGTTTGCATATGTAGTTTCTTGTTTATATTTTCTAAATAAAAGCAGAGAATTAGCGTCATATGGACTCTTGATAGTGCACTATAAAACATTAAAACAGTCAAGGCACTGAATGCGAGACAATGAGACATTAACAGGAGAAATTCTGCGCGTGTTCTTTGTATGTTTACTCGGAAGTGTGCTGGATTTAAGAGAGCGTAGCCTGCCCACAGATAGGCAGAAAAACTTGACAGAAGCAGCTGAAGAAAAACATAGACACGGTCAGTTGGATAGCAAGGACGCGAGGAGGATGCGTGTCGCGGCGTGGTGCTTATGTTTGTGTAAGTAGCCAAATGTTTCATTTAGTTGATTAACTGAAACCAACGCATGTCCCGTGCACAGCAAAGACAGTTGTTCAAAGTGAATCCGCTAACTCAGAGTTTCTGACTCAAAATTGCACCACTCGGTGGGTCATATCTAACTCAGCCGTGAGGAAACTGCTGAGTTGTTTCGTGAGATCGTAGCCTACACAATGCCTGCTATATAAACTGTTATTTTAAAAGGAAGGTTTTAGCGACATTTTAGCGTTTCAGTTAACCGCTTTATTTAAAACTTTTCCTAGGGTCCAATGTCACCTGTAGTGATTTGGTAAGCAGAAGTTTGTGGAGGTCTGAGTGTATGTAGCGTTAGATTTAGTATTTTCTATGTATGTAACTTAGGCATATTTACTGTATGTCAGTATTTCCTTTGTAACGTTTCCCGAGCCTAAAATATCCGGATAAAGTTCTTTATTATTTGTCAGAAGCGATCACAAACTATTGGTAAGAAATGTTTTTGTTGCTGGTGTTACATGTTCGTGGTTTAAACCGCGTTCCTCCGCGTTTGTTTAACAACACTCACGCGTGGGCTGCCTCAGCTTTGATTCCCATTCATATGACAGCGTGCATTGCCTCATTGGTAGCGCGCACACACCCGGAAACACTACACTCTCGCTCGTGTCTCCGTCTTTTTTTCAAATCACACGAAGAGCTGATCTTTATAATAACCTCATGGATTTGTAACGTAGAGGTTTTCAGGTGTTCCTGGAGGTTGTCTCTGTCTGCTAGTCTCTCTCGCTCTCTGTATAAAGATAACTCTTTCCACCAGGTAAAAAGGACCGGCTGAGCTATAATCTTTAAATATAACCCTCAATCGTGAATCACTCTGAGGCATAAAGAACCTTTAAGTTACAAGGCTGAAGCTGCAGTCACCTTTTTGCAAGTGCAAAACTGCATTGTTTGGGTTGTACTGTCTATTTAATTAGGAATTTCACCAGGTAAACACGACGGGTGGGCTATAATCTTTCAAATATAACTCACATGAACCACACATTTAAGAGACTGTGCGTGCTCCCGCGGGCAAAAACCAGTTTCTGGCAGATGAATGCTTTTTAGTGTAATTGGTTCATCTGGGCGGCCCTTATTCGGCAGTTCAGTTGTAATAGTGAAATGATAGGAAGGCTTAGAGGCAAGGCAAGCAGTCCAAACAGAAATATCCATAATCCTTTAACAGGACCACGGCAGGAAAAGGTGCTGGCAGGTTCAGATTCAGGTGGAAGAGGCTGAATGCAAAGGCACAAAGCAACACTGACAATCTGGCTACTGACAGGGGAAAGGGGCTGCTACGGACAGTATAATGACATGGAGAATTGAGAAACTGGAGAGAAGATAATTTCACAAACAAATCTTGCTTCTGGTGACATATTTGTCTTATTGTCCCCAGGCTTCCTGCAACTTTGCAGTGCACTGAACATTAACTGTACAGTCACTGATGATGACCAAACAAAGTACAGCATCTCAGATGTGTCTTGGGTCTCAGATGCCAAGGCGATGAAGTGCGAGTACTCATGGACAGGTGTAAGTAAGACAAGACACAACAGCCCACTGTTTCTGACATGATACATTTTCAGTTGTCCATATTTCAGAAAAACCCTATTTTAACTAATAACATTATTATTATTATTATTATTATTATTATTATTAGTAGTAGTAGTAGTAGTATTAGTATAAGTATGTTTAGTATAACATTGTTCTATTCTATTTAAATGTGCTAGTAAGCAGTGCCACTTGGCCAGCTTGCACAGTAGCAGGGCCCAAGCACAGGCTCATCTGAATGACTCATAAAGACATTATGTTAACTTGCCGTGTGATGGCCGAACTTGTTACACTGTATCCTCGCTGCGACAGACATGTGCCTGAGAGTTTTTGTTAATGATTTGTGTTCTCTACTAATTAATTTTTCCTATGTTCTATGTTAAGACGCAAGTGATTGCGAACCAGAATGGAGAAATGCCTGAGCTGGTGTTGACAAACAACATTAATACTCTTGTTATCTTGAAGTGCCTCGACAACATTGTCTTCACACGAAGCTGCGTCTCAGAGGTATACACTTTTAATCTGAAACAATATTTTGACCAACTTAAGGCATGAGCTCTTTTTATGCAAAAATACAAGATGTTAAAACAATGCAGCAAATAACTACTCTCTGAATTTTAATAATAATATTGTGTTAGGAGGTTGAACAGTTAGATGAAAGTTTCTTTTGGCACTATGGATAAGATATGATAACTTCATCATCAGACATCAGAGGTCCGAAAAATGTAAAGCCAAAGACATAGATTTAAAAATGTCGTTTTTCTGCCAAACTCCAGACAATAACAATCTCACTGTATTGTCCCTTTTGTTTCTTCTCAATAGGGGACAGAATACACAGCCAACTGTACTGGTGAGTATTATTTCCTGTCAGAGGTAACGCTGTATGCAAGGGGTATTTTAAATTATAAGTAGATTGTCACTGTAAACATTTTGTTCAACCATTTACCTTGTGTAAGATTGTCCCGCTGTATCGTTCATAGTCATAGAAGATAGTTTTCCTTCATCTAATTTGAAGTGAAATTTGTATTTCCATTTTATCTGATATAATATAATGATATTCTGATATAAAAATGTCTTCTTTTTACAGTCAACTGCACTCTAAAGGCTCTCAGACTGTCTCAGAAAGACAAAGGTAGGGACGAAAAGTCATAAATGATATAACATAATAATAATCCTTTGTATCACATATGGTTTACATCCTAGAACAGATGTCAGTTACAAAACAATTCTTACAGCAACAGCTATTTATAAAGAGATAAGAAGCATTAGCCATTGTTAATGTAAGATTATATCATGTGTCTGTACTTCCTGTTTGACTTGAAGTGACAGTAGGGCTGGACGATATGGCCAAAAATGTTATCACGATAAAAAGTTTTATATCTTAATATCAGTTAATTAATTAGTTGTCATTTCAAAAGTTACACTGGCTTTTCCAAACGCAAAGAATGCCTTTTGTAGGCCTGGGGCACCACTATTTGTCTCACTATGTAGACAAGTTAACCGTCACTCTTATCACCATTTAGGTTAGAGCAGTAAAGTACAGGATAAATGCTTGGATTTATTCATTTCTGCTCAATGACTGCATGTTTAAGCCCATTTGCATCCCACAGATTGGTTATTGCTTGTGTTCTATATACATGAGTGTAAGAGGGCCACACGGCTCCCATTACAGTCGAATTGTGCATGCACTGTAGTAAGCTAAAAGAAAATGGTTATTTAATGTAATAACTGTGTTATTTGAATGAACAGTTGGACTTTTGAAATATAATAAAATATTGTCTGTTGGTAGATTAACTGTGAAACTCTCTTTTTTTACCTGACAGAGACCCGTTACTGGATACCTAGTATTGTGGTTCTCATTATCTTTCTGCTAGCGGTGGTGGTGCTGATGTTCCTTGGTTTTCTGTACTCCAAACACAAAACTTGCAGGTATTTTTTATTACGTCAGTATATAAAGTGACATGCATTGCCACCATCTCATATGTTTTAAATAATGCTTTGTTGTCATTATATGCAGCCAACTGGGATGCATCTACACTGTTGTGACGAAACAGAGCGCTGACCCAGATGCATCTGATGTGGAGGCGGGGAATGAGTAGAAAGACCGTCTTATTTTCACCTTTCTAAGATATTGTGATTTAATCAAATTCATCTTGCCATTTACTCGGTTACAGGATTTGATACTGTGCCTGAGAATGCGCCTTCCAGTTTCATTGTAACTCTGTTTATTATCATGAAGTATGTAAAAGTATACCGTCATCTGGAGTAGTTTCTTAGCATATAATGTGTAGCACCTTTTAAATCTACTGAAAACTATATTCATGCTTTTTAAATTGTCTTCCGTACATTGTTTTAGTAGCTGTGTGCCTTTCTGTAGGGAACCATGTTTCTCCTGTCCCTCTTTAATCCATATTTTAGCAATCTTATTTATCTTATGCATTCATGTCACAGTTTACATTGTGTTACCGTCACTGTTTAATCACTCAAGGACAATCATGTGTACATTCATGTGAGTCAGGGAAACTATAGATGTTTTATCACTTTCGACTTAAGTCAGGACCAGTCAGGACCCTGTACTGGTGTTAACTGGAACCAAAGCTGTGGAAGCTACGAGACTTGTAATGCAGTACCAGGGGGTGCCCTTTCAGTGTCCTGTAGCATTACAGTAAGCCACTTTTCAGTCATTACTCGCACAGAGACGTACAGATAGTTTCAAATGTAACAGTCTGAAAAATATAATATCTGAGATAATATGGTTTTGAAATATATTAATTTAAACAAATTGTATATATATTCATATATATATTTATTGTTGGAAATACACTAAATATAAGTGAAATATTAAATGATACCTGATAGATATTTATTTATATATAAATAAATAAATAAATATATATATATATATAGTGTGTGTGTTTGTTATAATGTGTATATATTATGCTATATAGATGATATATATGTATGTGTGTGTGTGTGTGTGTGTGTGTGTGTGTGTGTGTGTGTGTGTGTGTGTGTGTGTGTTGTGTGTATATATATATATATAATTTTATACACTAATTATAAATATACTACAGGGTTTGGATACAATAATGTGCGAAATATAATTCTATCCAATACACGTTTGTTGTGGAGCGAGAGATAGTGAAGATAAAGTTCTTGGATTGCATTATTATGTGAGGTGGTCCAGACATTATGGTCTTAAATTGTACATCATGAGTCCTTGTCTTAACCGTGCCTGCTTAATGAAATTTGTAATTTATATCATTCGTCAAATCATGTTTTTGTATCAGCACTCTATTCCAGCTGTGTCACTGTGATGTGCTTTCTTTGTCAAAAAAAAAAGCATTAAAAAGCTGCTATAAAACAAAACAAAAAGGAGTTTTTATTGTTGGCAAATACAGTAGCTGTAGGCTGTTTATAGTAAGAAGGTGTGTCCTAATATGGGGCAATTTTCCTCAACCAATGAAAGGTGGGTGAGGTGTGGTCAAGTCTTGTGGTGTGACACAAACTTCAGTTTTTTTGCAGCAGCTATCTCACAGAGAAAGCCCCTGAGCGGCAAAAGTATTCAACAGGTGTTAAAACTATTACCTTACGTGTTATGAATCCTACATTAACATGGTGTGATCATGGGGGTGTGACCTGTTCAGCCAAAGAGAAACAGGCTTACTGTTGCGTGTTATGTAATAGAATGTGGTCACAGATAAGCAAATGTAGTTAAGTGGCACACAACAAAACTTTTTTTCTTTGTATTGACAAAGAAAAGTTTTTACTAAACTTTATCACCTGCAGTGACTTTGTCATAATCAATCAATTCCCAAGACTTACAGCCATGATGGCGGTTCGGTGAGGCTGTATTTAGACACAGAAGGGCTATCATCATGCTAACATGCTCATCAGGAAAATGCTAACGTGCTGATGTTAACAGGTATTTTGTTTACCATGTCAATCATCTTGGTGTAATGGTTAAGAGTACTTAGTATAATATTAGCAACATACACAAGTGGGAATGTCATTAGCTTTGCAGGAATTTGGTCACAAAGTAACATTGTGAAGTTAAGGGCTCACCAAAGGTATTATAATTCACCCTGTACACAATGTCATTGTAGTTCATCTTATAGATATTTAGATATTTCAGTCTGGACCAAAGTTTTGGACCAACCTAATCAAACCGCCCCACCATGGGCTGTTTTCAAATACGACTCTGTGTGCATTTATATTGACCCTCGTCTTTTACTCATTTTGAATAGTTGCTTAAAAGTGTGTAAGAAGCTGAATTGAAGGTCATTCAACCTGCTTATTGTTGAGACAGGATGTGGTCGAGGCTTCCTCACAACAGAACCTCATTTGTTGTTTTGGACAGTGATATATTACCAAAACTAAAGTGTCCAGACTTGTGGGAACTCTAAACTTTATGAACTAATCGTAACTCAGAAGTCATTGTTTGGATTGAGAATCTGAGTGTGTGTGTGTGTGTGTGTGTGTGTGTGTGTGTGTGTGTGTGTGTGTGTGTGTGTGTGTGTGTGTGTGTGTGTGTGTGAGTGTGTGTGTGTGTGTGAGAGATACACATATGGTTGTGTTTTCACTTACGGGAAACAATGCTTGTGCAATGTGGGAATTTCCCCTTGTAAAGAAAAACAAAGCGTTTGACATGATACACTTAGATACACTTGCATGTATCTAAACCCTCATCTTACCTTCATGCCTATATGCACAAGTTTTCAAATGAGCTTCATCTGAAACTGTTTACCACCAAAGACATCTTACAGTTCGTTAGTCATCCCCGTTTCTCTGTTAGTGTTACTCTAGGTCAAGTGAGTCTTTGAGGTAAGCATAGCTGTGACGTGATGTGTAGCTTGACATGTGATCTCTCACCCAAATCCAGCAAAAGTGGAAGATGTGTATTTGCTGTCCTGAACAACATACTGACACACCCAATTCCTATTGCAAACAAATGACCTGAATCACTCACTCAGTGAGGGAGTGTACTGGACATGCATTACTAATGGAAATGGTACTGGCTTTTTAATTAAAATTACATCAGAGCACTGTATAACGATTTCGTTAGGGACAAGGTACAAGGTAGTTTTATTTATCATTTTACAACACAGGGTTGTACTACGAGATTAAGTAGTTGTAGTAGTAGTAGTAGTATACACACTAGATTTAGACAGAGTAAGTTAATTCAGATTTTTACCTTATTACTTTCTAAAGGTTTATGTCTAAATGTCATCTGATTCTCTCAATATTTAGACATTTTTATCATTTGTCATCAATTAACATTACTCATTTTTACATGTTACAAATGTTGTTCCTCCAGACTCGCTGGGACTCGCTCTAACCCCCACGTCCTGAACGGAAGAGTGCCTGTCCCTGGGCAAACAGGAGTAAAAGGACACACTGGACACACAAGAACTTCACTGCACAAAAAGACACCTTTGAGTGCTAATGTGAAGCCTCTGCCAAGACACCAGTAAGGTTTCCCACCTTCTCCCTGCTGCCAAGTCCTCTTACTGCTGCTGCCTAGTGGTTATGTGATGCTCCTGCAACAACATGACCACAGAAGGACAACATGAACAGGCGCAACATGATGCTGAAGAAAGTGTGTGTATATGTACAGTATGTGAGATGTAATTAAATGGATATGTTGAGAACAGTTCATTTTGCGAGGTAAACATTGACAAGGCTGCTGTCATACATTTTATTTAAAGAGACTGAGAATGTGCACATTTAATATAATGGATTTTTAAATTATGCTTCTCTAATGTTGACAGCGTCTTGTGCCTCGACCCATGTTGCAATTAAGGCTTTCATCAAAACTGGACTTGTCAAATTACTTTTTGTGAAGCAATCGTTCAAGTTCAAATTTATTGTCATGCATTAGAAGCAGTGCAATGAAAGCTTGTGCTCTAGCTACCTCCCTGCAGTGCACAGAAGAGATACGAATGGATACACAAGTACACACACTCTCATCTAGAAAACAAACTCACCATACAGATGACAGTATGAGACTCCTGCAAAAAGCCATTTAAACCAAGTGTTTTGTCCCCAGACGTTGGCTGGTCAGAATATTCCTCTCAGAATATTCCAGGATGTTTACAGTGATAAGCTGGTTGAAAAGGGATACGTTCATAAACCACAATGCATACCTGTCCTTTATTTCTTAAAAAGAAACTGCCCCTTTTTTCATTTAGGGGCACTAGTATAAAGTTGCACAAAATATTCTCAGAAGTTTCTTCAGTGTGCAGGTCCTCAGACGCAGACTTATGTCCCCAAATACAGGAGAACTGGAAACAAATATTTGGTCTTGTTTCAAAGGTACATAAAAGTCAGATAATTCCAGATCCTATTTTGATCATTCTTGGACCTTCTGAGAATTCAAGTAAACTCTTGATTCCCCAGCAACAGCTCTTATCCTATGGCATTCCTGAAGAAACTCTTTGAAACTGTTGAGTTAGGTGAAGATTAGAAAACCTAAACAGCACTCATGGGTAGAAGGGAAGGGAAGTAGGCAGTGGGCCAAGGCCACATATCTGCTTAGAAAATAATGATCCCCATTGAGGGAGCACCCAGATTTTGTGAAGATTATTTTATTCTTAGAATAAGATTCTGTTTGCTGCCACTCAAACTTCTTGCACATTTTTTCAGAATCTAAAGTTTGTGAAGTTTGCCGGCAAACGCTGCTTGAGTGTTTTGTTTTTTAGTGTGACTAAACTGATAGTGCTTCACAATGAAAACATCTGAAACAGATTCACCTTGAATGACTAAACTATGAGTGATTTTCTAATTTCATTGGCAGGTGGAGTGTGCTCATTTAAATGTTAAAATTTTGATTTTTTGAGTTATTAAATTGGCTTTGAGGTGAGATTGTTTTGCCAATTACTAAAGATATTGAATGTAGAGTGAGATATGGACTTGTGCTTAAGGTCCACTTTACTGTGAAGGAGGGAATCATTTCACGACATTCAAGTGTTATCATGCCAAAATACAATTTGCAGACATACATTTCACAATTTGTGATTATATTTTACCACCTTGAGTGATAATTGTTTCCAACAAGAGTGGACATTGACACAAGCTATTTTGAATTTTCACATTTGATGTGTTGTATCCCTGCGATCCAAACTTTGATATGAGGATTATGCTCTAGAATTAAAATTACTGGATTACATGTTATCATGTAGAAAATGAATCTGTATTTATGATAGCTTTTTCCTGGTGGTTTCTTTCTAGTCTCTGTTTTTCTGATTAATGGATATCTTAATATGTTTGTGGATTCTGGATATATTTGTGGATTGTACGATATGTCTCTCTGCTGAATAATGGAGCACATGTCCATATTTGGACCTAGTCTGGTTCAAATATGGGGATGCTGTCTGAGGAGAGCTTTGTTCAGATCTCAGCCATGTGGTTGGTGTGGTGTTTGGGGGACATGGTGATTATGTATTTTCAGACCCTTGCGGGGCCTCACTAGGAGATTGCTGTGTAGAGTTCTTGTCGCACTTTCAATAAGGAGATGTAGCAGGTGGATATATTACACTGTATTTGGTCAAGTCCTGGCTAAAGTTTGCTGCTATTGATATACTCCAAGTTGCTCCGAAGTTAGTATCTGTGTATTTTAGGTGTTGTGGTTTCCCCTTCAATTCTGTCATAGAGGTCTTTAAAATTTGGTAGTGGTGATGTAGGTGATGATGACCCTGGAGAGTCAGGGAATGGCATTTGTTTCATGTCTCTACTGTGCCTGGTCCTCCTGCCTGCTCCTGGTCAGCATTCTCCTCATGGCTGAGTTGCGTAGCATCCCATTTGTCTCTTCCAAAGAGGCCTATGCAGCTGCCTGTGTTTGTCCTTAGCCGGACAATGCATCCAACCCGGTAAGCGGGGTCACATTTAACACACATCATCCCTGTGAAGTGTGAAGAGATCACTAGGAGCCCAACAGAGGAGGTGGATACAACGACACACGCCAACCTTTCATATCCTCAAATGGCCCTTTGTCTGCTGTTTTTTTAAACCCAAATCCCAGAACGTCCCACAGATAAATCTTTCCGGTACTATCCCCAGTCAGCCAGTCACCAGTCAACATGGTGGTAATGACTGCATCTTCATCATTCACTGCCCTGAACTTTCCTAACAGACCCCCCTTACTAATAAAAGACCAGGCATGGATGTTGCCATCAGCAGAAGTCAGCAATGTGGCTATTCAATGCCTCTGGATCTTTTGAGTTTTTGTTATTTTGTAATCTTCAAAATCTGAACACTGACCATTGGTTCAATAAGAGGTTTGAAGGGATCCAGATCCAAAGAATTAGTAGACTTATGAGAGAGCATTCAAATACATGTAGAGCTGTGCCTACACAAGCTGTCCTTCTGTACATATTGTTTCAAGTGTCTCTGCACGCACATTGTAAACTGGATATATAATAAAAGTCACAAATATAAGCATATTTTCACTGAGCCTCAGCCCAAGTACTCAAGACAACTTGCTTCTAATAGGGACATTCTGCTGAAACCGTGCCATTTCCGTTCCCAGGACATAGAGAGTGCATGAAAATGAACTTCAAAATACATTTTATTATTAAACCAAGTGTCCTGTACATTGATCTAATTGCAAATGCAATATATAAAACTTAAACATTAATAAAAACTACCTAAAACACTGAAAAATAGCATTTGTAACCTGTCCCCACTCCCTAAAAGTAAGGTTATCCTTTACCATGAAATGGCCTATAATCATTAAAATCCTTCAGAAATCATGCTGTTTTTGTTTGCATTGTTGTGTGACTCCATGCTGTTCAGCATGCGCAAACAAGTGCACTCTCAAACTCATACAGAGCAAAATACTTTAGACAGCTTTCACTGTTCCTCTTGTTTCTTGGTCATTTGTAAGATTTCATATTTTGTAGGCGATGGCTGATCTTGTAAATCCAGCGAAAATGGCGAGTTTGGTAAATTCAGAGGCCGCTAATAGCCGAACAAATAAAAATAAGTTTTTAATGTTTGAATTTTAACAGCGCCCCCCATATTTGACTTCCGTATACACGTTCTTGTATTAATTACCTGCGTGCCGCGCGTGGCCTAGAGACTGAAGCGCGTGTGATTGAGCGGAAGGTAGATTTTTCGGTTGGTTGATTTTCAAAAGGAGCTCCTTTTGGTAAGTTTATTTTAGTGATCTTACACACTGGTAAGACATTTATACTGAATTTATTTGTCTCGCATAAAGTGATCTCTTTCGTAAAGTATGAGTCACGTTAAGTTCCTGACGCTAGCTAGCTAACATTACCTAAAGTCTGAAGAAAGTATTGCTGCTAGCATTAATGCCCGCCGAGTCTTTCTACCGCTGAGACCGTCTTTTGCACGACCTTGAGTAAAAAATAGGTTTGCTTAGCTGAATGTTGGGAACTCTTACTGTTATCAAGGTAACGTAACAATATAATGACGTTTGCAATTTAAGTGCGACTTCTAATTTTTCACATCACCAAGCGTAACGCTAAAAAGTACTGGGCTTCAGTTAGCTACAAACTTAAAGCTGACGTTAACCTTACATTGAGGGAAAAAAATTAGTTAACAAGAAGTTAAAACTCATGACAGGTTAACCCTGAAACTTTTAGCTGTTACGCGAAAATAATGTAACGTTAGTACATAACATACAAGTTACAAGGATGCACAACTTACCAGATGCACTGTAGCGAGAGTTTGGGGCCCGTCTGCCCACAGAAGGTGTGATAAGTGCCTTAAATGTAGGAAGAATCAACATTGTGTATCTGGTATTTTTAGAAACGATTTGTTTTTATCTTTTTTTTCTTCTTTGATTTGATTATAAACCCCTGTGGGTTTGACCCAAGCTTGGCTGCACATCATGAGTTTGTGAATATAATGTATAGCAAATGTGCATTTCTGCCCTAATTGAGTCCAGATTTAGTGTTTGGGGGTATTCATGCACTTCTTATTAATGAGGCCTCCAAGGAACCAGTACAAGTCTGTTTAAACATGAACCCTGAACCAGCATTGTATTTTGCTCAGTCTGAACATGCATTAAAATCGAATAATAACAAGGTGATGTTACAACGCAAAGTAGCCATGTTTACTTTTGAGAGAGAACACTGTTAGAAAACACTATTTCCATCTGACTGTTATCAAAAAGCCTTTTTGATGAAGTAGTAAAGACTCATTGTCTTTTGTTGGTAGCTCAGAGGATGACTGTTTGTGTGAGACAGTTTGTTTTCTTTCTTTCAGACGCTGGGCTTTGATGAAAATGAAGAGTGGCTTCGAAAGGGAAGAGGTGGTGGACATGGCACATAGAGTCAAAGGTGAGTAAGAGCTAAAGCCATGTTGGACTGATGAGCTGTCTTATTAGGGGGATCATCTTGTTCTTCTTAAGTGAACAGACATATATTTGCTTTCCTTGAAATACATAATTTAACTGACTATCTGATGTATGTTGTTTTTTTCTTGTTTTTTTTTTTAAACAGACACCATTTTCAATAGGCTCACTCCACCCAAATTCCAGCACTTGAAACCTCTTTCTGTATATTCAAGGATGATCACTTGTGACCCAAAGGCCAGTGTGCATTGCCCGAAAATGTTTTGTAATCCATTTATTAATTTTAAAATTGAGGTAGTGAATAATTGTGCTGCAAAAAGGAAATTAGATGATTCCAGTCCCGATGATGGTTATGAGACTCCAGCAAAAAAAGCCTCTAGTCCAAAGGCTTTGTCCCCAGACGACGGGTGTTTCATGGACTATTGCAGCTCTCCTGCAACACAGGATTCTGTGTCACCTTTTGCCGTCTCTAAGCCTGCATTGTTGGATAAGAAACAAGCTATTTGGGGTGAAATAAAAGAAACTGAGAGCTCTCAGCTACACTCTGAGCATGTGGAACGTGGGTCTTCAACAGAGACAGGTGATAGTAAGGGGACTGGACCACAAAGTTTGAAGTTTGAGAAGTTCCTCTTAAATTCGGCACCTGCCTTTGACTGTGATGTTGACGACATCTTGTGCCTCAATCCCTTTGGTATTTGTACTGCTGGAGGATTGTCTGATAATGTCGAGAGCTGCAAAAGTCCAAGTAGCAACCCATTTCAAAAAAAGCCAGTCTTAATTTCCACTGTGGCACACGGACAAGAGTTAGAGAGAGGAGATGGGCGAGTGGGGAAAGGACAAGAGGAGCTGAAGAAAGTTGTGTGTGAGAATGTAAGAGATGTAGAAGAGGACATAGGTTATATCTCCATGTCCTACAAAAAGGAATTAGGAAAGGACCCCTCTGATTCAGTATGCACTCAGCGCCATCCAGCTACCTCGAGCCCCATGTTCAAGATAGGTGATGTTAAAGCACCAGATGATGAGCGCCATGCTGAAAGTTCTTCTAAGACAGATTGTCATAAACAAGCTGCTCTGTCCGGACAGCACGTTTCCTTTACAATCAGTGATTCGTGTCCTGTTGTAAGTGATCCGCTGTTGGAGTCTGTGAACTCGCCTGTGGAGCTTTTAGATGGAGATGTTGAAGAGGAGTGGAATATTGGTCCCCCCACGTTTGAATCCTCAGTGTGTCACAGTGTCACAGTGAAGTTGAATGCCGGTAGTGAACCGAGTAGACATGCGTCAGAGGAGATGCAGGGAGGTTTGAGTGAGTCTGTTAATGAGTGTCAGGCCACACTTGGAGAAGACGACACACTAGACACCAGTTATGAAACTACGTTACCTCTACAAGTACAGGTAAGCTGTTTCACCCCCCCTTGATGTGGTCCTGCACACATGCAGTCGTGTTTATCATGTGTACAGTATAGTGTGTATTCTGTAAGTTCTCACACACAACCTTTTGTTCTTTCTCAAGGTGAAATCAGTTGTGGTTGATCCCAGTCAGCACACCTCCAGCAGTAAACCAGTTACGCCTCCTCTGTCAGAGCACAACGCCAAGCCAAGCCCAAAGGAGAACAGAGGCCATGTGAGGAGACAAAGGTATAATTGCCTCTGTCACCTCTAGGGGGAGCAGTATGACCATATAAAACACAATGTGGAGGTTTTGGTTGTAAGGGCAACTGTGTATCCTTGATGATAGTCCCATATTTTTACCTGCCTGCCTTTCTGTGTCATCAGTGTCTGTAGGCCCATTGAGCGTGGCTTTGCTTTCACCCTACTCAGATTTCTGCCTGGAGCGTGGGGTGTCTTTTGTGGCTGAATGTGCTTGTATAGAGATTTTGACTTTTTCAGGCCGGTGATCTTCGACAGGGAGGTGGACTGGGAGCGTGAGAAACGGTTGTATGTCCATTCGGTCACCAGACACATAAATGAGAAATCAGGATCAGGCCAAGGTATGACCCTGAGCTCTACCACAAACACCAGAGAACCACACTGAGATGGCCTTTAATGGGATTTTTCATAGCTGTCGATTGCACCATTAATGCGAGAGTAGGGCTCATTGATATCATCTAAAGTCTCTATCTATCCATCCATCTCATCGATTATTATTTTTTTCTTTTTTAAATCCGTTTCCTGAAGATGTCATGGCTGAGCTGATGAACCTGATGACCCATGTGGCTGACCAGACACCGGACACAAATGGCAGACAGTGGCAGCATCCCTCTGACCTCACACGCAGGTACATCATCCTCATTGGGTTTTATAATTTTGAAGAGGTGTGGAATTAAAATACTCCTAAGGCAGATTTGCTTCAGCCAACATAAAATATGTGGCTTGGGATCTGTGCTTAATTTCAGAAACTACCAAAGACGGTTTGGAAACATGACGCCAACAATGGCCCTCTGTGAATGGCAGGCCAAGAATTTTGCAGCACACAAGCGCTTTGCCAAGGTCCCAAAAATCTTTGAAAGAAGTCCATTTCCCTAAATTAGGCGTTGTGGAATCTTCTTGTGAACAGATGGCACTTAACTTCTTAAGAGATCTTAAGTTGTATCAGGTATGAAGTGGGCCTCAGATCAATGTTTGCACTAGTTTTGCTTAGTTGAATTTGTGGTGTGTATTTTTGGTTTGTCAGTTTGAGTGTTTCTCTGTATTTTTCTTTTGAACTATGCATGTATGTGTATATAAAAATTAATGCATGTTTTGGTGTTGTAATACTGACCTTTAGTGCGTTGTCTTTTTACTGTAAGAACTATGCCTGTTTTAATGTGAATATAAGTATGTCTTGTACTTCCAAGTTTAACATTTGTACTTTTTGTTGTGAGTGCCAACGGATTCCCCGCTCATGGTTTACTTCCTCTGGATATGATGCAAACAGTCCAGACCTATACTGACATGTTTCTTAACTGTTCCTGGTAATTTCTTTCCTCTTATACATACAATAGCCTCCCATCAGTTTCTGTAGATGATCCTTCAAATGACAGCAGCTAGCAGAATAGAAAATGATAAATTTAAATACATTTAGGAGGCATGTTGGATTACATTGTATCAAGTGTTCCTGTTACGTTGTCCACCCTTGTACATCAAGCCTCATGTGTGGATCAGATGGGAGATGTTGGTTTAAGGTGTAGTGCAGGGCAAAGCTGAGTAGATGATTATGTAAGTCTGGAAATGTTTACCAAGAGGTTTTAGTCCAGTCATTCATACAAACCTCTAGAGATTTATGTAAGCAGGCATCTCTGCATGTTTAACTCAAGACTGAGGAAACAAACAAATATTGGATTACTTCTTTTTACAACATGACATTCAGCATATCTTTGAATTTATAATGTGATATAATGTTTTAGGCAGGCAGAATTTGTTTAAGTTTTGTGCTCCATACATTGGCATGGTGTTAGATGGAAGTGTTTATTAAGGTCAGTGCACCCATATCATATGAGCATTTTTCAACCATACCCTAAGTTGTAATGGGGGAATGTGTCCGTTAATAATGTCCTGGCTAATATGGATTTTCTCAGACCACTGGCCATTTTTAACAACTTTTATTATATCTAATAAAATAGGAAATCTGTTCACAACAAAGTCTGTCAATTATCCATAACAATCCAGAAACCCTGATTTTCAGGTTTTCAAAAGTAATTTTGTGAGGACCACAAACAAAATTCCTTTGTACCTTCTTTTTGGGGTGTCAGCAGAAGTTTTAGTTGTGGATATTTAAAAACCTGCCCACTAATGTAAACACTACCACTAGGGGTTAAATGGTCAAATGTTTTTAGTGATTTGTGTGAACTGACCTTTTTAATTATAGAGCAGCAGTGACCACAATGTACACCCAGCTTTGGTTAAACCCATTGTAAGAAAAGTGTAAGTGCCACTGAGTGGAGAACTCTGTCCATGGAGTCAGAGCAGGGCTGTTTGTGTGAGAGCGAGGCAGTGCTGTTGATGAAGTACTCAAAAATAAAGCCCACTCTGTTCAATTTACTACTGTCGTCATCCTCTGTTAGTATTTGCTGACCAATGCGGCATCTTTGTCAGCATTATTTCAGAGTCTACTTCGCAGCCTTAGAGTTGCTGTGCACAGGTACAGGCTGGCAGAAGTGACCCCAGGGAACCCAAATACATGGAACTCATCAGCATGGGTCCTTTCTGTTGAATAATGCAGGCTGTTAAAGTAATCCTGTCTGTAGAGATAGCAGGGCAGTCAGTCCCTGACCAGCCATCCAGAAGGCAGAGGTGTGTGGGTGTCAGTAAAGGCCTCGTGACACATGCTGTCCGGACTGCAGGGCACGTGTGCAGGCGAGCAGCCACAGCACCTCTGCACAGCTTCCAACAGTGTTTTACCTCTCCAGAGCCATGAACAGGATCTCTGCAGCGATGAAAGCTGTTTGTGTTGGTCTGACATGCCTCGCAGTGCTTCTGCAGCTGTGTTGGGTTTTGTCAAAACAAACTGCACGACCAAAAACAAAAGACTGAGCTATACATGGCATGAATGCGAGATCATGCGTGTCAGCTACAAAACCCTAGCGCCTCGTTTCTGCTGCTCAGCCAGGGAGTCCAGCCAACGATTGCTCTTGTATTGATGCATGGACAAACAATCTAATGTGGGACCTGAGTAAGATCCAATCCATGTTGGGTTTTCTATTTAAGTCTCATTGATTTTGAAGTGATTGCAAATTCAGCCTAGTTTTCTTACACAAGTTGCTTACTTGTTTAGCCTTAAACCATGTTGGGTGTGTCTCCGGAGGCGACTCCATCCCTCCCCTGTAACAGTAAGATGCTTTTATTTATTTATTTTTTTGATGGAGAAAACTCTTGACAGTTGAAGTCTGGGATTAACACGTTGTATTAACAAAAGAGAGAACTTGACATCCTGGATTCTGTAAACTGTTTAAAAAACTGACTTCACCATCCTGATTATCTTATCCAGAAAGGTTGAGACGATCTCATATTTTCATTCATTCAGCGACTTGCAATTGAGAGATAGATAGATATATAGATGGATAGATATAATCAGGTTGCACACCTCTGGAGCGTACCAGGGGGTTAAGTGTCTTGCTCAGGGACACATTGGTGTCACAGTGGACTTGAACCCGGGTCTCTCACACCAAAGGCTTATCCACGGTGCCATCACCATCCCGTATTTTGTTGTTATTCCCAAACAAAATCAAACGCATAGCTTTGTGGAAAATATTAGATATTTTTATTTTATTTAAGCATACACAAGTAAGCATACACCGTGTTCTTCATAATTGAAGTTGTGTAACCTTGTGCATAATCGTTATACCATGCTAGCCCTCATTATGCAATACCTGCTGTACACTTCATACAATGAATATAAACATGATGGCACTAATAAAGCAGTTCATTTTTCTAAACCATGCTTCTTCGTGGATCTAATTCCTATAGTTAAGAACCCATAATGAAATAGCTTCTCTAACATCACAATGATGTGTTTCAGTTTCCAGGTGTGTTTCGAGTCTCATACAAAATCCACATTTTGTAAGTTGTTAGGAAAAATCCAATGTCTCTACTGCCCTTTCGTCTTGTTGCAAAATAGTCCATTACTGCTACTGAGCATACTGTATTTTTCCGGCATACAGTAGCATGAGAACACCATGTGCCTCTCACACTGAAAGACAGTCCTCGGTGTGTTATTAAAAGAGTGCTTTACCACCGCAGGGACGAAAAGGAATGTTGAGCGCTTACAGTCGTCACTATTAGCTGAGTGTGACTAAGGAAAATTATTTTTTATTCGTGGTTGACAGTTTAACCTCTCCTCGAAGAAACACCAGTAGTGGCTGGATGTCCTCACGGGATCCAAATTATTTTGGATTATTATTATAAATGATGAGTTTGTTTCTTTAGCAGTAGGACGAGTTGGATACCCAGGTGTCTTCCACTAATTCAGTTATTTAACATTGTCATGTCAGGTCACTGTCAAATGATAGTCCACACAGCTGTTAACCATCAAACTGAGGCTGCTGGATTAGCCTCTCTGTGTAGAAGATCTCACTCAAACACATTGCTAATGTTCAGATCCTTAAAGGAAAAGTTTGACATTTGGAGAAAAATGCTTATTTTACTTTTGTGCCAAGAGTCTGATGACAGGAGAAATATCATATGTAGCTGAAATACCATAGTAGTAGCTTGGCAGCTTAGCATAAAGACTTGTAATGGGAACAGCTTGCCTGGCTCCATATTCTCCTCAGTTTACAGTCTTTATGCTAAGCTATGCTAACCAGCTGCTGACTGTAGCTTTACATTTAATAGAGGTACAGAACTAACTCTCTGCATGAAAGCAAATAAAAGCATTTTTTCAAAACTGTTAACATTAAAGTTGGACAACAAACTGCCAGAAAATAGGATGTTAACAATAGCCCTACATTTAAATCAGTAGCAAGGAATACAATATTTACAATGGCAACCTAGAGGAGAGTATTGTAATTTGGAGTTGGTGATACGCATAGTTTGTATTACCAGGGTGATGTTAGGTTAATGTTGAACATTTGCCGGTTTTCGTGGCTGTTACCTTCAGTAGCTCCGTGTCTAAGCCTTGACTTCTCCCTGATTTAGGATATGTTGGAGAGTGTGGTGGGAAAAAGCCTAATTTAGGCAGACGTTTCACAGTTTTGATCACCTTTAAATCAACAAAGATGACGATGCAGTTGAGATTACAAAGAAACTGAATGTCTGTCCAACGCACCTGTCACTACAGGCGTAGTTAGGGGCCATCGTAAAAGTGCAGTAAGACCCATTTCAATCTTCAATAACCTTTTTGTTTTTCAACATACAAATCTCAAACCACTGCCATTATAGAGAGTGACAGCCCTAAAACATTTCACATCTCAAAAAAGCAACACAACTCAGCTAATCATGTTTATCAATAACCTATTTCCTTAATTACGCACATTCCAATGTTGTAATTTCAAGAGCTTGCTCATTTGTAAACATATTGATCTGTCATCTGTCTTGGACATCCCTTCACAGCTTTCACAGCAGTTAGTTTGTGAAAATGCCCTTAGCAAATCCCTTACATCATTATAAATATTTACTGTATTATTATAGATATACACTTCAGCTTGAAATAGAGAGAACCTGATCCATTGGGAATGAATGAGGCATTGACTTCTATAGTCAATACAATGTTTCTGGAAGTTCTTACCTCAGTCTCCGTAAAAGCAAAATATAAATCGCATTTAGGAAATGGAACACAAAAATATTTTGGTACAGTGCTGATTTATTTTGTGCATAAGATGACAAAAAATACTTCAAACATTTACAAAATATTTACAGAGAAAATGCACAGGACATGGTCCCAGCACACCAAATCAGCTACCTTGCCATGACAACCTTGTACTGACAGAGGGGCTCCTGATGCACTGATGGCTCCCCCCATCAGACATATTCACTAAATCTTAATAATGTTTAAACTTTATCTCACAAGAAATGCAAGCTATTGAAATGACAACTGTGAAATGTATGCACATAACTGTGTTAAGAGATTTGTTTCACAAACTAATAGCTGTGAGAGGTTAAAAGACAGATGAGAGGTGATTTGATGTCAGTATGTTCAGAAATGACGAAGCCACTGAAATTAGAACCTTGAAATGTGCATATTTAAGGCAATCATTTTGTTTTGTTGTCTGAGCACATGTCTGAAATGTTTAAGAGCGGCAACTCTCAGGATTTGTATGTTGGAAAAACAGAAAGTTATTGTGCCTCAAAATGGGTCAGCCCTTAATTACGCCTATAGTGACAGGCACATTGCACAGTTCTTTGCGCTCTCAACTGCATCGTCATCTTTGGTGATTTTGAGTTGATCAAAACTGAGAAAGACTGGGAGAAATCAAGACTTTGAGCTACTGAAACATTTCTAATTTTGCCATATTAGGAATGAACTTTATTCAGCTGAACCAATGTGTCAGCTTTAATAGACTGAAACCTCTTATGTTGCTAGTTTTACTAATTCAACTGAGGTGGAAGAAAGTAAATAATAAAATGCAGAAGAAAAATATTGTTGGCAAACTTAAGACATGGCCCTCACTCAAAGAAATCATCCAGGGAGACGATCATCATCATCTACTGCTTAGATGAATGCCTATCGATTGGAGAGCCAGTGTTCCAGGGAGAAAATGGATTCAGCCTTCAGAAGTCTTTGGTGAAGCGCTGATCACTCTGGGTAAAGCAGCAGATAACCATTTCGAGGCTTCACCAGGTTTGTCCTGGCAACAGCTAAGCGTCCGTGTTAATCGGTACCTTTTCCCACTTTGTGACTTTAACTTAAAGCGGCTATGCTCCTGACATGAATCAGTGCTCAGTGGAGGAGCGCAAGCTTGAGCCTTTCAACTCTTATTAAGCGAGGGCATTGCTAGAAGCCTACCAGTGCACTAGTCATCATTCTTCCCACTCCTTCCTTCCTCCACAACCTTCCTTCCTCTCTTAACCGCCTCTCTTCCACCACACTCAAGGCTATGGGAGTTGTGACGTGTTGTTTTTGTGTGCACACATGTATTTGTGTCTGAATTTACAATGAATGTCTATTCATAATTGGCAGATTGAGATGGAGTCCGTGCAGAACAAGAGTAGCTGGTGTGTTTATCGTGCTGCCTGTCAATACAGATCTCCAGCGGCTGAATGGCTCTCAACCATTAAGTTTGGATCATTATTTAAAACATCCAGCACTTCGCATCATTTTCCCTCATCAAAAAAAAAGTATTTTCTTCTTGCACATGAACAGCACAATGACATAATGTAATTTAAGTAGATAATACAGGAGTGTTATAAAAAAGCTCATTACTGACAGGACTAAGCGATTTATTAACAAAAACGAATCACCTACATTTTCGCCAGTCGCGGTGTCCTTTTACATTAGGAGTTGATACATTTTCCACATTAGTCTTGTCGCGCTTCATTAAAGCCTGACACGAACAAACAAATATGAAATAAAAAATGTATTTACACATTAAATGCCAACCATTTCTTCCAGATTTTCAAACTTACCTCAGCTAATGTTTCCTTGTACTTTGCACACACATTTAAATATCATGTGAAAGCTAATTAATATGACACAAAAGTGAGATATAGGGCCTTCCATCTTATTAAATAAACCATATGATATTATTATTTTTAAGGCAGCACTACTGAGATTGAATCAGCCCTCAAACATACCATTTGCTGAAACAAGTTCCCTCACAGTATACAGTGCACAGTACTGTATGGCGACAGTTGATCCCTTATCCTTGTTTTTATCCTGTTCAACATGGAGTTCCAACACAACTGTTGACTGTGATTTGTGAAAAAAGTCTTGATAGAAGCCCTTCTGTTCAGGATGTCATAAAGATGTCTTAGGGTTTAAGGTTGGGCGCTCTCCACGCTCTCCATCAGAAACAAAAGTTTTTACAACAGCGCTGAAATATTTTTCTCTGAAAGTTCAGGAGAGGGATCACCTGCAAATGAGGCTCAGGATTCATTCCCTCATATTCAATGTGCAGTTTGTTCATCTGTCTGAACGTTGCATGCTGGGAGGTTGAGCATTTGGACAAAGAGGCTACAGAGTCCTTGCTTCCGTGCTTCTCCGAAGGCCGTTATTGCTGATAATTAGGGATCTCTTCAGCGTCTCTACAAAGGCAAGTCCATTTCTCCGGAGACATCCACAGAGTCCTGTCCCTTTTAAAATTCTTTAATTAGATGAATGCATTGTTCTTTTTCCTCCCTAGAATGCTTTGAAATTCACCGCGCTCAAAGAGAAAGACACGAGGAAATACTAAAGGGCTCATCCTGGATGTGGAATGTAACATTTCAGAAATCTATAATAAAAGCATAAAAGAAGTAGAAGAGGACAAAAGCGAATATGAGAAAGATGATACTAAATCATGCCCGTTATGGACCTTACTGTGTATATGGGTTCACATGAGAAGATGCCTTTCAATATCAGTGCGTGAGTTTCATCTTCTCTGACAAGACTGTGTGATTCAGCTCTGGTGGTGAGCTGAGTGATCCCTCTAAAGCTGCTCTGGCGTCATCACAGCACGTCTAAGAAATGGCTTCCTAAATTAGCCAGGTGGAGTCTGGATTCCCTGAGGGGGAAAAACGAGCTCGCCAGAATGAAAACATTCCCCAAAGGACGGCAAAGAGTTTCTGCCCAAGGGAAGGACCCAAACGAAACAAAAAATAGAGAAAATCGAATACCAGAACAACAGGACTGCTCTGGTGGCACCTTGTTAAAAGTGAAATACTGGAGTAGTAAAACCAAAACTACAGGGTACGCTTAAATGATCTACAGTGTTTACCTTCAATTAAGAAAGTGTAAAAAACAAACAGTTAATAAATAAGGTGTAAAAGATGAGAATAATGTACAGGGGACGATTGTGAGCAAAGGGGATGCATCTCAGTGCCCCCCAGGTTTGGAAAAATGTACAAGTTTGTGGTCGTTAATGTACTGAAAGACGGCGAGAAGAAAGAAGTGACGGAGGGAGAGATAGAGATTGAGAAGTTCTCTGGGTCTGTTCATCGGCTTTGGTCCCTGGGGTTGGTTTATCTGCAGTCTCTCTGACTCCGGAGCCATTTGGCCCTAATCTCTCCAGCCCCATGGTACTATAGGTATTGAGCCCACCGCAGCCATTGAACTCGCGCCACAGTCACTCCACCACCGAATCTGCTCTCAGACCAGGACCGGCCAGGCCGTGCCTGACCCCCGGAGTCCTGCAGGTTCACTTTAGCGCCAGGCGCCATGCCAAAGGAGAGTAAGCGCCGCCGAGGGGCCCACAGTCCCAGCCTCATCCTGACAAGCAGATGGGCTTAAAAGGGGCTCGCTTGTTTGTGAGAACACAAAGTCTTTTGGATAAAGAAAAGACGTCCTGGCAGTCACACCTCAATGATGTTGACAGATGGCATCCTATTGTTGTTGTTGTTCTTCTTGGGGAACTGTGGGAGGAAAGAGGAAGACGACAGGTATGAGAAGGTTGGAGGACTCACAGGAATCTTACAATATGCTTCTTCAATGAGCATGAGGATGCCTCTGTGCTTTGGATGCTTTATCGATGTTTATAGCAGGAGAGTAAAAGGAATAAAGAATTGACTTTTGTTTTCTGCACTGGTTGGAGCACAGGAAATGGATATGGTATGGGGCTCTGTGCAGAACTTATAAGAAGCCATGACTTGAGCGTGCTGCAAAGTCATGCACATAATAGTGCCACAATTGTGGTGAAGTGGCCTGAAGCTGAGGTTCAGATGACACTATGATTTTGCATGAAGTGTCAGTGTAAAAAGTCTAGAAGTGGCCGGGACCATTCACCTGCCCGGCGCCGCAGAGGGGGAGGCACCCGGGGAGAGGAGGGGGTTGGGTTATACCTTACTGCGCAACAGCCCCCCAGTCGGATGTTCAGGAGTGCTGCACTCTGAGGAGTTTTTGGCTTTGTCCTTGTTGTTGTTGGGCTCATTGTCTTTGATTATGTCATACTGGCGACAGAAGAGAGCGATCACACCTGGCAGGAGGGGGAGAATGGATTCATGATCAGACATCTAAACGCAAATGCAGGACTGTCCGTTATTTTGAGAAAGATTATGACAGAAACACTGGGAAACGCTGATCCTGGTTAAATAAACACATGTCCTCACCTGCCCACATGATAAGTACCACCACGATGATGATGAGCTCCCCCGCCCTCAGCTGGGTGGTCTGGCCCACTTCCTCCATCGTCACTTCGTCTGAAGGAGTCAAGGGGCAACACGTTTATCTGACTGTTACTGGAAATGGATTAGGGTTGAGCAAACATTTCAAATTCTGTACCATAACTAAAAAACAGTAGACAATTATTGAACATTTGGCACTGGATGACATGGAGGAAATTAGCTTCAGACACATATTAAATTATTAAATTAAAATGTCCCATCACACTGCCTGACTGTAAAAGACACAAGGTCAATGTGCTATTGATCTTTCTTAAGAGCCCATTATTATGAGCAACCTTTTCAATTACATTTTCTCTTGATGTTGCCAACACAACAGTATTGTGCATTGTCTCACTTTCTCAGATGGTCTCAGAAGTTTAGGTCATTTCCCTTTTACACTCACTGGCCTGTCATAAAGCTTTTGCATCGTCACAGCCTGTTTTATGCCTTTCACTTTTTCTTGAGTCGTCAGGCGTTGTTTACAGGATGAGGAGCTAATTAGCAGCAAAACAGCAGAATTATACAAGATATCAAGAAAAATGTTTTGCTGTAACATTTAATGAGTGACACTTGACGTGAGTGACGCATAGTGAGCTTGGGGGCAAATAAGTCAGCATCACTGTGTTTATGCTGTACAGGGATCTTGTGATAAGAACGGCCAGGTTGCACACAGATCCTGTGCGTGATATAACTTTGCATCAACCTTCTCCTCAGATGTAAAACAGCCGACGGTTTACGGTGGTTTGGATTTTGAATAACTTTAAAATGTGTGACATGCTGATATATCAATTAGATATTAAATGGTAAACAACACCTAATATCATTTCCTTCCTGTATGAAAATGATCAGGGAAGGAGGAGGGTCAGAAACAGGGGAGGTTTATCTAGTTTCTCTTTTGGCTGAGGAAGTAGTCTGATTTTTGAAAGAGCACATGTATATTTATTACAGCCTTTCTTTGTAAGATTAATTTAACAAAGAAAAGTTTAGTGTGTAGAGATGGTTAAATAGTGGTGGGGAAAGTCTTCAGATCCTTTACTTAAGTAAAAGTACTATTACCATAATGTGAAAATACTCCACTACAAGTAAATTCTGCATTCTAAAACATACGTAAGAGTACTTACGTAAGTATTATCAGCAAAACTTTACTTTTATATATGATGTTTTGGGTCATCATATTTTGTAGGGTCCCTGTCATGCAAGAACCATCTTTCAAAAGTCAGCTTTCCATGAGCTCAATAAAAACAGCCCTGCTTTCAGCTTTGTGACAATACATTTCCCAGCTAATCCAAGGTTTTTAAAAAATAGTTTTCTTAGGAAGTAGGAGGAATACTTAATACTTCAGTTTATCGGAAAAAATCTAATTCTAAATCACCAAATTTGGAAATACATGGTTTTCACTGGACAGGAAGTGTGATCTGAAAAGAAACTATTAACTAAAGGTGTCAGACAGTGGAGTAAAAAATGCAATATTTTCTTCTGAGAGGTGGTATAAAGTTGCATAAAATGCAAATATTCAAGTAAAGTACAAGTACCTTGAATTTATTTGTATTACATACAACCACTGGGGTTATAAAGATCCCCTTTTCCACATGCAGAGGGACAACAGTCCTGTATGTTTCATCACATTCAGCTAGCTACTAGGACTAATATGGTAGCTTTGAGAAACATAGAAAATGCATGGATCTTAATGGATATGAGAGAATGAATGTTATCTCTACCAATAGTTGTTTCCACCTTAATTTACATTTCATATCATAAAGTAAAAAGTTATATATGTCATAAAAAGTTGGTCTATATATTTTTCAAGTTCAGCATTTTATTTATCTCTTTATTCAAAAATAGAGTACCACAATCCTCAGCATATTGTTATGTTTGCCATAAATGTGATTATTTTCATAAATATATTAAGGTTTAAATGAGATTATGTTAATGTTAATGAAGAGGCTCAAAAACTACTTCATGGTCATGTCTTTATAAGATCATTAACTTTATGGTGTCTGATCATAAAGCCATGATCTACATCTATGTCTTATGTCTTATGGAATATCTGAATGCTTCTTTTTCTTTGATTGTGTTCAATACTAAGACTCTTAGTGCTCCACTGATTATATTAAAGTCACCCTTTTCCCATCATCCCCTTGTTTGCTGTTGTTCTTGTGAGGATAAGATTCTTCTCCCTGACTTTGCTGTCCAAGTTCTCTGCCGACTTGATTGAACCATACCCGTCATTTTACCCATGTGGGGTTTCACTGACAAACTCCACACACTTTAATTTTAGAAAGTTGCAATTCTATATTCTAACTCTTGAGATCTTGAACTTCCTCACATAGTGTTTGAGGGTTGGCGTCTTATTCCCTGGATGTTCTGTGAGCGCTTTTACCGCTTCAGATGTCTGTCTATACTTTGTATATCCATAAGGAATACTGGCACTCGTCAGCGCTGACGCCGTTACGTCTTAAATTACAGGTGCAGCAAAGTAATAGTAGGGATCTGTAGCACAGGTGCTGATAAGGACCTTGGTTGCAGCAGGAAACAGATGTGATGATTTTCAAAAGACTGCCTTCAGGCAGGGATATTAAAACTATATGAACACAGCCAGATGCACGCGTACAGCAGCTATAGAGATGTGTTTTGCATTGATCACTAATTGTCTGTGATCTCCTGTTGGAGTCAAAAGATCACACGGAGTCAGAACATGAAGAGAATAGTTATGGCTTCATCTAGGCTGTTGGGGATCTATTGCACTAAAGCGTGATGGGGGGACAAAGCAATGCAAGCAAGTTAATCACAGTGGTCAGGATCAATCTACACCAGCCTCAATAAAAAACCCCATTATCACCTTTAAAGCTGTATGACCATCAGGAGAAATATCAAAGAGCGAAGTGTGTTTTCTCCTTGTTTGCACCTTCAGTGGTCTGCCTGTAGATGCCATCAGGTTTCTATCAAACAAAGCAACAACACTTTCTTAACTTTCTTCTTGCACTGCTGAATGTTGTAGAAGTCAGCGGCTTGATTTAAAGTTCACCGCAGCGTAAAATCTTTTTATTAGATGCAGTGGCTGGCATTTGGAGGGCACGGTGTGACAGGAACCCCACGCCCCAGTAGCTTTTAGCAATAAGCAATTCTGCCGATCGATTGGCTTCTGTTGCCCAGCATTAACTAATCAAAGTGCAACACCCCAAGGTGCCTGACACTGTTAGCAGCCTGCCTCACTGGGGCTAACTGGTCAGCTGTGACACCTCTCATGCGCACTGACCATTCACTAGACGAGGCTCTGGATTTTATTAATTAACAGCTCTCAAGTGACCTTCAAGATATCAGCAGCGCTAGAATCTTTCTGATATGTCATCTTTAATTCTATAAGATAAAAAAGAAACTGCTGTTCAAAATATGAGACAAGAGCAGACTATTTAGCTCTTGTGTCACTTTCAAAATCTAATATTTAGTTTTCATAAAGTGCAAAGCTGAAGATCTTAGAGACGGACATCCTTATAACCATGGATGTACCTACATTACTACTAGATTGTGTGTTGTCATGACGTTGTAAACTATCAGTTTTACAAAGTCATGATGACAACTCATTTGCTGGATTAAACTGTGGGTTTAATTTACAAGAATGTTTGTCCTTTAAAGGATTAGATTAGTTTAGATTAGAGATTAGTAAATCTTTACATGCATTATGTGCTTATTGTTTTTGGCGAGCAATGGCTGGGTGCACTGCAACCAAAACCTACAGTATGCTCAGCAAATGTATCTGGTGAACCTTGCCATAGCTGGAGTCAAGAACAGAAGAAGTGGGCAGTCCAAGAAGTCCACTCACCTCCAAATGATTTTGAAGCCAAGTTTTCTTTTCATTTGGATATTTGTTCATGTTTAATTAACTCAAATGTTCTCTTTCTTGTTTTTAATGAACCTTTCCAGAAATGGATAACAAAGATTCATCTTATCTTATCTTATGTTTGAACATTTTTAAATTTAAAACAGTTGTATGTCTCCAGAGTTTCTCCTTCTTTCTTTTTCTTACATGAATGTTTTATACTCCGTGCCAGGAATAAATTGTTATGTTGTTGTAGAATTCCTTTCTGTATTTTTTTAAATTGTAAATTTTAGGAATGCAAAATATATACTGCACTTCATGTCTCCACATTCCCAGAAAAAAATACAGCACATAACCCCTGTGTCTTCAGCTGTAGCTACAGTATGGCCCTGCTGGGTGGACAAATAACCATTTCCCCATTTACAGTCTTTATGCTAGGCTAAACATATCCTGACTTAGCTCCGTACTGAATGCACAGACATGAGATCGATATCAATCAGAAAGAAAATGAATAAATGTATTTCCCCAAATGTTGAGCCTAGGTAGGTTCCCAGCCAAATAGGATTTTTCCTTTGTCTTGTATGCAACTACTTCCACTTCAGTGCCCACAAAGGGGAAAAGAAAACCCATGAGTAGTTTTGTTTGTCCTATGGGATGTAGCAGAGCTGAGGCATGCTGTCTGGGGAGATATCTTACAGTATTTTCCCGCAGCCCTGTTTTGACATGCATATCAAACTCTTACGTGACAGAGGAAATGACAAATTTTTGTTCCATCCCTGTTACTGAGGATTTCCCTGTGGGCCATAGAGAGAAAGTTCTCAGTTTATCAGATCTGAGGAGACCAATGAGCCCCGTTTCCATGCTTGAAAGTGTGGTTCAAGAAATTTGCCCATGGAGAGTGTACATGTACATCTGTGTGAAAACACACATATTATATAGTTAGTTTGTGTGTTTTTAGGGAGCAGTAGAATTTAATTGTCTCTTGCTCACTGGCAGGATTTCTTATTTTCCTGTACTGCTGCATCCTCCCTTTGTCTCCTTTCTGTCAGTCACTGTTACCCTCCTCTCTTTATCTGACTCCTTGTCACTTCCTGTTTCTTCTCTTCTATTTTGTGCACAGGTTGTTCTGTCTTTTTTTAATCTTTCCTTTGATTTCTTTTGATCTCCTGAAGCTTAAAACCACTGTGACAGACGAAATTAGAAGAAATGTGGAATAATCCAGCATTTTCCTTTGCTCTTTCCACTGAGATCAGCATGATATGGTAGAACAGAAGGGCTGAGCAGTTGAGCGAGGATGGTTAAAAACCTCCCCTTTTCTTCTGGGGACGTTCGCCTGTCATATCGAGACAATGGACTAACAGCTGTACTGAGAGACTATCTCTCCCTCACTCTTTACTCTGCACAATTATCTGCAGTAACAGACAAATTCTATTTCTCTCTTTCTGGCTCATTTTGTGCATCAGTCCTTTACACTAACCACACATCCCATTCCCTACTGATTGGATAGTCATTTTAATCTCTAAAGAAGGTCTGAGATAGTGAGAAAGTAAAAATTAGTAGTTATCACCTGCGCAGTTTCTGTCTGATTGTTTACCTTTAGAAAATCATACAAGATAAAGCCCTCCAGTATAAAAGCCAAACAAACAAATCACTGTCTCGCTCTTATTTGGAAAATGAACTAACATTCATTCATTCATTGGCACTGTGGTGGATTCTCAACTACACTGATTTCCCACTGCATTACAAACTTGTTAACTTGACAAACATCTGCTCATCTGTCATCAAAAGGTTTCATTGTTTCAACACAGCTAAGCTAATTAAACTGACATCCTTGAGCAAATGCTGCCAATGAGACTGAGACTGATGTGTGCCGTTGAGCTAGACGGTGAAGCTGTTGTTGAGTACGAGAGAATGATGATTACAGACCTGCTCTCTGTGGAGATTTGCTTTGTGAAACGTGTGCATGGTGCAAAATGTGTGGAGGAGCGGGGAAATCTTTTTTGCCTTGCAGCGAATAGGGACTTAGACTTGCTGAGTGTGTGTGTGTGTGTGTGTGTGTGTTTGCAGACTAGAGCCTGCCAATATGTGGAAATCTTACACTTTTGGGCAATGGATGAGTGAACTGAGGCTTTCTCTCACAGCCTTCCAAATAAAACAAGGAAACAAACATTTATATCACAGAGGAATCTACTGCGTTTGACGCAGTGATGACCTGCTCATTTTAAATGAATAATTCTTTTGGGGCATTTTGGAAAATACACTTATTCCCTTACTTGCTGAGAGTTAGATGAGTAGAATGACACCAGTCTCATGTCTGTATGCTAAAAATGATGCTACTGCATGCAGCCAGCTAATTAAGCTTAGTATAAAGATCAGCCACAGTAGTAAACCGCAAATCTGGGTCTGTGTAAAGGAAACAAAATCTGCCTTCCAGCACTTTTAAAGCTTACTAATTAACACATTATATCATGTTTCTTTAATCTGTACAAAAAACTTTTTTTTTTTCCTTTTAGGTACTAGATTATTTCTTGTTCCGGCCAAGAAAGTCCAGCACATTAGTAAAACAGTCTTTATGCTAAACTAAATAAGATGACTGATGGCGGTAGCTACATGTTTAGCATACAGACTTGGCAGGATCTTGGCAAAAATGTGAAACTTTTCCTTTAAGGAGTATATACTTTTCCTGTTACAGTCCCTCGTAAAAATGTCTGTGTTTGTGGTCACGAGGCACTGTTCATTCTGCCGTCATGGGTTCCAAAAACAGCAGGAGAAAGAATCATATCTGGAACCTGAGGGGAAAAAAGCATGTACACAACAGGATGGAATCTAAAAAAATAATCACTTGTTTATCTGGATCCTGTGCAGTTATTGATTTTTGTAAATTCTTCCCCTTGCAGAAACAACACAGACAACACTTCCTGTGCTAAATTGGCCTCAGCGGTGAGAAGAGCATGTCTTTGGTGCTCTGCAATGATTGTATTTATCCTCTACATGTCTCTGCCAGCCCACTCGTCACCATAACAGAAGTTTAGACTCCTTCTGGCTCCACAGCCTGGGAAGTATCAAAGTATAGTGGCAGCTCACATGAGACATGAGTGTAAATGAGAGGAGGAATAGATGGAGCGGGACTTCAGCCAAAAGCACATCGATTCGCCACCCCTCGCAACTCTGACTGCCTCCTCTCTACATCCGATAAATGCCTTTCCTCATTTTGGTTTACTGTGCAGCTGTGCTGGGTGCATGCAGGGTGAGGCCTGCAGAGGCATGTCAATACATGATGAAGCACGCACCCCCCTCGGACATTTTATTCCCGAGTTGTGATCAGCGGGGTCGAGCTTAAGAAGCACTCTGTTGTGAAATTTCATTTCACGCTTTGTGTGTCTATTGATTTTTATTGGTCTTTAGACAAAATCAGTCAAGATATTGTCAAAAGGCCAGGCCCCTTCTGCACACAGAAACACAGTGAGGAAATGTGCATGTTTCTTTGTGCTGTGACTGAGCAAGTGATCGTGTTTGTGTGTGTGTGTGTGTTTCTTTCTTTGTGCCACTTTACCTTTACCCTTAGAGGCCTGAGTCTCGGCCTCCTTCGGCGTTCGGAAGCGCAGGGGTTCGCTCAGTGGGCTCGTCCCAGACATGCTGATGGACTGGACATGCACAATGTAGTCTGTCTCCTCCTCCAAGTCCCATAATGCACAGGAGCGCGTGGTGGTGTTGACTTCCTGGATGAATCGCAGCATGCGCACGTCTTTCTTCTGTTGGTGTTTGACACGGGAGAGGATGGAAAAATTTTGTTTAGGAGTCCTATTAGGGTGGGCAGAAGTCCTGGTTGAATAAGAGTTACACTTAACGAAAAAAGTTTGACACTGTTGTAAAGGTCAGGCTGTCATACGCAAACACCTTACTGTTAAAGCACTAGTTCAACATTTTAGGAATGCTTCCTAGCTGAGAGTTAGTTGGGATGATTGACACGACTTTCATGTCTGTACGGTGAATATCACGCTGGAGCCAGGAGTTGGTTAGCTTAGCTTAGCATAAAGAGTGAAAGCAGGGGGAAACTGCTAGACTGGCTCTGTTTCTGTTTTGTATGGATTAGACAAACAAGATATAACATGTTATATATATATATAAAAGTGAGCTTTTGATGCTGGTATATAGAATTTTTTAAATCTTGGAACAGAACCAGGCTAGGTGTACAGTCTTTATGCTAGTTTAAGCTAGCTGTCTCCTGAATAAGACTCCTTCATGTTTATCAATCTTCTTATTGTTAACTCTCTGCAAAAAAGCCAATAAACATTTCCCAAAATGTCAAACTATTCCTTTTAAAATGTCATCTACTAATGTGAAAATACAGACAAAAAGCATGTAAGTGGAACAGGTACAGTAAGGTAAGATGAGAGAAAAAATACATTAGTATACAAATATCACAATATACGAAGACGTATATTTCTGCTGCTACTTTACTTGCTATTTATTTGGAAATAACATAATTTCATGTTTTATTTGTACCTTCAAAACATCACAGCATTTCTATTTCCTCTTCACACACAAGTCAGTACCACTGTGAGAAAGTGACCCACACTGACCCAGCAGCTGTCCTCCTCAATCATATCAGTCCTGACTCCTGTGAATGAGTGTGTATTTGTGTGTTTGTGTCCATAAAGTCATGAGATGGGAGCTTGTACAGTAATGCCATTGATGTAGGTGTGAACAATGTGAGTAGTAAATAAAGACCAGCAAAGCGCATGCATGTGAACGTGCACGCGCACGATGCGCGTAACAGTTGTGCACGTGAATACATTTTTGATTAATAAAATAATTAATTAATCAAAAACTAATTAATCAAAAAAAAATATTAAAAATTATATAAAAAAATGTAATTACAAATTATATAAAAAAATTAAAAAATTTAAAAAATTTAAAAATTACAAAAATTAAAAAAAAAAAAAAAGATTGGTGGTCATAGCAAGGTTGAACAACACACACATGGGGGGGGGGGTGAAAATGGGTGTGTGTATTAGGGCGTGTCTGGCCTCATCCTCTAGACGGGTGTGAAAAGGTGGGTATATGGGAAGGCCGGTGTTATCCTCTAAAGGCCGATGTTTGGGAGTGGCTTTAGCATACTGTGTATATATATAGCGGGATAGTTTTTGACTTACATCTGACCGAGAGCGTGGAACAGTGTGACTGAATGATTTTTTGGGTGAATCCGTATTGGAAAGAGCTATTTTCGTGCAGAACAACAGCGCCATCTTTGCAGCATCACAATCATGGACGTCGCAGGTAATCAATTAGGAGTAATGACTCCAAAATGACGTATAATTATAGATCCTGTTGCAATGAGTATGGCTCCCAGAAAGAAGACTCCCCCAACAACATTGGCTGATTTTCTGGACCGAAAGGCCTGGGCGCCTCAGTTTGAATGGGCGGTGGAAGATTTTAGAATGTCAGGATTCTTGTTTGAGCACGGAACAGTTCATCTTTATACAAGAGAGCTTGATGAAATCTTTCTTCGTGAAAGCACACCACACATTTGTTTTTCAGCCAAAGACTGGAATTACTTCAGAAACAAAGTCTGTAAAGATATGAGTGCTTCAAAAGGAGTCTATACCACACAATGGTGCGGGTCTGTGCCAGGAGAGCTCTACCGTGTAGAAACAGACCTTGAAGTCTACGAGCCAGAATCCTACATCTTTTTTAGATCGTGCAAGGACGATTCTATCATTCAAAAGGCAAGGATGGGAACCCCAGAGCAACAAAAAGGCTACCCCATCACGTCTAAAGAGTGGGAGATGTCTATGATGACTATGGCAAAGAACTGGGGAAAAGAAAACATTTCTTGTTCCTGAAGAAAAAGCAGAAGAGGACAAGAGCTGGGCCAAGCCGTTTAAGGGTACCTGTTTGGACAGTTGTGATAAGTACACATCTCCCAACACTACTGTTAGCGGTATTATACAGGTAACCGTAGCTTATTATTTATACGATATACTGCAACAAAAAGCTATACAGACATGTGTGTATTGTGCATATACAGATGAATGGTGCAGAAAACAACTTCACACATGCATTGACATGCTACCCTTCTTTTATATTAAAGGACATAAGAGAGAAATTACGCAGAAGCTTTTTAACAAAAATTTCGCTGATGCTCAAAAGTATGTACTACTCATTGCTTTGCTTAAACAGGTAGTTAGAGTGGAGGACAGTGTGAGCACAGTAGTTAAGGATTCTCTGGGGATCTGGAAGGGGGAACAACACTACAAAAACAATGGGAAATGTGTCTAGTCTACTAAACTATGTAAATATAGAGATACATCATGTATAAGATGAGAACACTGTTGTGTGAAGCTGTTAACGATGCGATATGTGACACAGATAGGACACTATGTTGTTCTAGATTTGACAAACAGACAGAATGTGTTAGACGAATGACCTCTGGATGGCGGATAAATATGCAGATGTGAAATCTACCCTACTCCATATAGCAAATGTTTTTCCTGTGAACGATAATGATTTTCATAGGGGTCATGTGTTTTGTTTTTGTACTTTTAGCATTGATTTTTGTGTTTTAATGCTAACCAGAAAACAACATGTCGATGTTGCTGATGTGATGTATTGCTTAACTGAATCTTTGGTTTGTAAAAACATAGGTGCTTGTACTGATTTTCTGAAAAGTGTATACTTGTAATCATTGCTGACGGATATGTTGCGTATGTTGCTGGAAATAAAATACTTGAACAGACGTTGAAGCGTCAGTCTTTGTAACAAAGATCATGGAGGAGGTGATGAGGAATATATACTATGTGACTGAAAATGCAGGGGCAAGCAAAAACTTAAAAAGGCCATATTTGACACTACTGCGGTTCAGACGTAGAAAACTGGCTCATGAAGCCAGATGCCTATACTCTACACAAGACGGCTCCAGTGCATTTTAAGAGAAACAAGGTTTTAGTGAATTCAATAGATTGGATGGATTTAGTCACCTCCTACAATCATAGTTATCATCGTAGTATTAAAATGAAACCGAATGATGTAAAAAAAGACAATGAAGATATCGTATTTAACAGCTTGTATAAACAAAAGATAAAAGAGTAATTCATTTCAAATATGAGGTGGGCGATACTGTAAGAATTTCAAAACTACGCGGCCCTTTTAAAAAAGGTTATGAGCAAAATTATACTGATGAATATTTCACTGTAAAGGAATGCATGTCAAGGGACCCTCCTGTTTACAGGTTAAAAGACTATGACGGCGAAATATTACAGGGGACATTTTATGAGCAAGAGATGCAAAAATTTATAATAGATAAAAACAAAACATTTAAAATAGAAAAGATTTTATCTAGAAAGAAAAGACAAGGCCGGGACATGGTGTTAGTCAAATGGGTCGGATGGCCAGATAAATTTAACTTGTGGATTTTGGAAAAACAGGTCATTCAGCTACCTTAGTAGATTACAAACACATGTATAAATGGACACAGAGGATTTTTTTGTCACCCTGCCCAGCAACTCGTCTGCATTATTTTACCCGAGAAATACAATAGCAAACTTTAGAATGAAACTATCCAAGCCTTTACACTTTAAATCAGCATACGAGGTGGGTTTGATAGAAATACAATATCCAAAAACATGGAAACTGTTTTCATCAGAAGACTCAAAATTTGTCGTGTTTGATAAAAAATCCAACAAGAGGGTAGTTCTATCAGTGACACAGGGGTTCTATACAACAATATCACAGATCATAGCTGAACTAAACAGTTGTTTATCTGAAAACGACATGGGTCACATTGACCTTGATTACAGCAACATTACCAACAGAGTAAGCCTTTTACCAACGAGAGATTCAGAATTAACGTTTCAAGGAAAACTTGCTCAAATGTTGTGGGAATTGCAACAATTAGATCTCAGCCGCGAACTAACACAGTGTTGACACAGATGCCGTTATTTGGCGCCACATCCTGCCGATGTTAACATAGGGATGTATAATATATTTGTTCATACCGATATTGTTGATCATCAAACGGTAGGGGATAGTTACGTCCCTCTTTTAAGAATAGTACATATATCGGGTTCAAACAACCATATGATCACAAATACTTGTGGCAGACCACACTATCTGAGGCTCTGCAAAACACACATCGACAGTATTGAGATTTCTCTCAAGACAGATCAGAATCAACATATCCCTTTTACGTACGGCAAAGTGATAATAAAGCTACACTTTCGACCCATAAAATATCGGTATTAGACAAGGAGCAAACATGTACCATATGCTCACAATGAGGACAAGTACGTTGCATATTATACAGCCCATGCGGGTGGTGATTTACCAGGATACAGCGGGCTCGGTGCGCAGTATGGTGCATGGTTAGGGAGTATCTTTAGGGGATTGTTTAGATTAGAATTCCCCTTATTCAAGAAATGATTTACATTTGTTGCCCCTCATTTAAAAACATAGCTACGGATGTTATTACTAACGTCATGAACAGACATCAAGAGGGGTCGGGTATAGTGGCCGCGGCCCCCCGACCAATAAAACGACCTCCTGGGAAAAGAGCGAGTTCCCCACCAAAGAGGCGTAGCCGAACAACAAATAAGAAGACCCATACTAAGACTAGAATAAATAAACAAGCAAGGAGAAGCAAGTCGACAAAATGTCAGAAGACAAGAGACATTTTCTAACGAGAATGTCGTTGGTACATAGCCTGTCACAAGAGTGCGTCAAGTCGGAGCTAGACCTGTTTATGGTGCCGTTAACACAAACAAGTATTGAGAAATGCATCTACATCAAATTCCCTCCTCTAGCAGCGATATCAGACTCTGCACCCCTTGAATTTTTCAATCCAGCTAGTACAGTACCTGGATCTAAACAATACGTTTCTGTACACGCGCGCAAAAATCACCTAAGCTAATGGTGGAAACATGGATCAAGCAGACGAAGTGGGCTTTATCAACTACCCTGGATGTACAATATTTTCACAGGTCGACATATTGTTGGGGGACCGACTCATAACGCAATCATCAAACACATATCCTTACAGGGGTATAATAGAGTGCCTTTTGAACTACGGAAAGGACGCTCTGCAGACACAGTTTGGATCCGGACTATTTTGCATGGATACAGTCGGTCATATGGACGACACAACGGCTGGAGGACGCAATGAGGGACTAGTTAAAAGAATGGAGTACACACAAGGCGGCCGCGTAGTGGAGCTAATATCCCCTTTACATTCTGACTTGGCAAGGCAAGTTAATGATAAATGGCGTAGACCTCAAGATAAAATTCATAAGATCTAAAACCGAATTTTGCTTAATGCGCAACACTGTAGACGACTTTCCGGTTAACATTATGTCAGCAAGCCTGTTTGTAAAGAAAGTCACCGTATCTCCGGCTGTTAAGCTAGCGCAGCTAAGGCGTTAACGGATGGCAACGTTAAATATCCCATAGACAGAGTCTTTCCAAATTTTAGAGTCCCAACGGGCACTCGTGTTTGTAATCAAGAAAATGTATTCTTGGGACAAATACCTAAATTTATTGTAGTAGGATTTGTAGATCATGAGGCATTTACAGGTAGTTATGCGTGTAATCCATTTACATTTAACCATTATGATATAGAGTTTTTATGTTTATACGTTGACAGCCAACAATATCCTTCAAAACCCTTTCAACCCAACTTTACCAGAGGGAATGCCATCAGGGAGTATCATCAATTGTACTCGGCAACTGGAAAGTATCTTAAAAACAACGCTATGGCCATAACCCGCGACAAGTTTTGTAATGGATATAGTCTGTTCTGTTTTAACCTGAGCCCTGATGAAGGATGCGGAGACCATATGTCGCTCATTAAAAACGGTAGCGTTAGATTAGAGGCTCGTTTTAGAAATCCGCTTCAACGCACAATAAATGCGGTTATTTACGCCACATATGATTCTATAATTGAGATATCATCAAGAAGACAGGTTCTCATTGACTTTTTCTAACTTTAACAAACGATAGTATGAATACGATAGAATTGTCAAAAGTACTTGATAAAGTAGTGAAGCAAGGCGTCTTTCTTGGAGTATTTGCTAGTGACCAACTTCCTAAATCAGTTATTCAAAAGAGACCCGCCATGTTGGTGGTAAACACAGACCCCTCCCACCTGGGAGGACAACACTTTGTCGCTATCTATATTGACAAGTAGGGTGTGGGGTCATTCTTTGACAGTTTTGGGAACTCTCTGATATACTCACATTTTCCTGAATCCTTTTCTGTCTTTCTCAACAGTAATTGTAAGTCCACGAAACATTCTGTTAGACAAGTGCAAGATGTGGATTCTGTAGTGTGCGATCAGCATTGTGTGTTTTTTCTTTACCACATGGATAGAGGATTATCTTATGACAATGTAATGACTAAATATAGTAGTAAACGGTCATGCAATGATTTTATGGTGTGCAAATTTGTGAAAAAAATACGACCCTCGGTTGAATATGGTCAAAATAATTATGCAGAATGTAACCAGTGTGTCCAAGTATCAGATTCTTTTAAGTGTGTATAATAATATTAGAAGTTGTGTGCCATTCATTATCAAAATGATTTATAGATTGAAACGTGTACGACAATGTTTTTGTTATTATGGTGATATAAATTAAAACACTGAAATGATAAAGTTATGTCTCTATGTATTTATTTAAAACCGATAACGATATACAATTAAAAAGTTATCCAATCCCTCAATCGCATTTTAGGAGATACAAATGGACTTGTTTCATTGTTTGCTAATCGATGTCCTCTGGTAACAAGAGGTGTAGATGGTGGTCCAGTAATAAGAGGAGAAGATTCTCCAAAAGTCTTTCTCTTAATCTCGTCAATTTTTCTTTTGACCTGTTGATTTGGTACAACTGATAAAGGTATATTCAATATAGCCAACGATTGCAGATATTCATCCCAACCTGTAGGTCTCTGGCTGTCAGACACGTTGTGAGAAGCAGTTACTCCTCTTATCAAATCATACACGAGACCCTTTAATAACATTACTGTTAAACACAAACTCCCCACGTTCAGTCCATGCAGATATTTTTTTTGAGGAGGACATTTTATCCAAAATATGCTGGACTTTATTCCTGCTGTTTTTTGACATGTTTTTTTTAAAACTTCTTCAAAAACAAAGTCTCTTCCTGCGTGATTCTTCTGCTCTGAAGAGTGTAAATCCTCAGCGACCGGCATTGACAAAGTTAGTGTGTTCTGGTCTTTTTCTCCTTTTTTTACCATGGTGAGAAATCTCTGCAATGCGATGGAATATTTTTTTGCTTTTTCATGAAGATCTTCAGTCTTTTGATCCAGAAAGTCTTTTATAGTACGATCCAGGTCATTTTCAACAGTTTCTCGAATTGACTGGTGTGCCGGAGTTCTTCTTAAAAGATCAAGCTGTTGTTTAGGTACCAGAAACATTTTTTGTGCATACTCCATAGTCATCTAAGCTTGTCTTGAACCAATAAGACTCATTATAAAAGGCACAGCGATACTCAGGAGGGGGAGAAGAAAACCGCCAGACTGTTTAAGCAACATCTTCTTTTTCTTTGAAGCGCAAACCTTTTTATTGGCAAGCAGTCTAATCCCCGCCTGCTTCTTTTTAAATTTTTGATACTGTGTCTTATTTAAAGGAATTTTACCTTTTAAAACATTGTAAGCTATTTCGCATAACGCTACCAAAAGGTCTGGTGATGCAGATTTAATAATATTCACTCTCTGAGATGGAGATGCTCCGTGCATAGTTTGCAGTAAAGACAGGTTTCTTTTAAAGCAATCAGACATGTTTAATTACTTTTTCTTAGGCACATACACAACAGGCAGGTCTGAAAGCAAGTCGGTTCTGAGCCTGAAATCATCAGGTGTCTTAGCTTTAAAATCAACCATCAAGTAAACATAAGGAACACTCGTGGCATCCTCAAACAATCCATAAAAAAATGACTCTTCCCAGGAAACATTTGTCTAGCCATTAGCATGACTTGGTATTTATCTCTGGGATTTTTAAACAAAACAAGATAATTGGTATTCAAATTAATAGTATGGCTAACTTTGCCTTGAAAAAACAAATTCTGAACTAGGTATAAATAACTTAAATTTCTATGATGCACATATTTTGTAAGCACATTTTGGACCTCAATGTTATTGCTAGCATCATTCATTAAATCATCAATAATCAACAAATTGCTTTTATCTAAAGGAAACAATGTATCATCACATAAAGAAGATCGCAATCCTTCAACGAAATTCACATTTCTAATTTTCAATAACTGGTCATATAATGGTTGCCAACACGAAAAAATAAACAACATTTTCACTCTGTTTTGAAATGAGCTTATCGGCATTTTCAATCAACATTTTCACAAAATATGTTTTACCGCTGTTTGAAGGACCTGACACAATTAGACTAAAAGGATGTTGTGGTCTAAAATCAAAACCATCAGTCCCCCTAACAGCCATGGCATGGTAAAGTTCTCAGATCAGGAAAAACTCTGCGTTTTGTGTACACGGCCTGAAGTCTTGCGGCTAATGTTTTATTTTTTAGTTCGAAAGCCTCTCAGATACTTAAATTGTCTCCTATTGTTAGATATCACCCTATCTACTATCCTATCTCAGTTGAAATCCCATAATGTCCGACGCTCTGTGATACAGTATAAAACCGGAAAATGGTATGGATGTGATGCGCTGTTTGTCATGGAAAATAACACTATTTCAATGTGGTTTACAACAAGTCACAAGCTATTTCTTTTAACTCATCGCCAGGGGTTGCCCTGTATTGCATGGGTAGGGTCCCCCTTCGATCAGTGACGTCACTACTCAGGAGGAATGCGAACAAAAAATAACCAAGCATGCATTTGAAACATTTGTTTTTTACGTATCACATCTGAAGTATCTTGTTTACTAGCTAATAATCAAGATGTTGCCAGCAAAACACAATAGTGAGTATGTTTCTCATGGCTTCCAGTGGAATTTGAGGACCTTAGCCTATCAGCGTTAAAGGCCGTCCCTCAGACATCCCGTGATGCATATCGACAACGGAAGCTTTGATAAAAATACTGAAAAACCTTCTATTTGTATACAATTTGAATACAAAAGATGCTTTGGGGGGGGGGTTGGTACATTTACATATACAGGTAAATCCATGTAGTGCCTGTGCCGTGTGTGCGTTGCTCACCTGCTGTGTAATGGCAAAGCCAATGACAGGATCTCCCTCGGGGATGTCCCATGTCACCACAGCAGAGTTTGCTTTCACCGCTTTGATGGTCACATTGACAGGAGGGGACAAGCTATCTGGAAACAGAGGGAAAGAGAAACAAACGCTTCTTTTATCTTCTGCGGTGTCAAACGAGAAGTTCACCTCAGTTATGTTTTTGCTGGTTGCAGAAGATGGCCACCAGGATGGCAGGAAGCCAAATTCAGCGGTGTGAATAAAAGGCTGTGCTGAATGCGCTATGTAAAGAAGACTCTATGAGTATGGAAACACAAAACAAACAAACAAAAAAAATGCAGATCTCAATATGTTAGACACTCTAACTCAAAGTTTTGTAACATTAATATTAAGCTGCAAATATTATGGTACAAAGCAATTGTGAGACATAAAAATTTAAACCCACCACCCTTTCTGATTAGTTTTATTTATTTATTTTTACCTCCTGTTACTTTGCAAAGCTAGACAGTAATATGGTCTTATCAATGGATCTTTGTCTCTCTTTAACTGATGGCTCAGAGCTGATAATGAAAGTCTTGGCTACTCATTAAATTCCACTGCTGAAGTGTACAGTGACTGCCCTATTTAAATATTCTGTGAAGTTCAGAATCAGAAGGAAGTACAATTAAATGAAAAAACATGCAGGGTCACAGGGTACACGCGTTGAGGATAATGATTTGGTTTCATTGTATAATTAAGTGTGAGAATATGTGTGTGTTTGTGTGTCCATGTGTACTTTGCTGGCCTCTGCTGCCGCCAAATAAGACTAATTACTGTATGTGTTGCTCAAGTCTGCACAATAAACACACACACAAGTTATGGCTATAGTCTTAAATGACCGTGTGTGCAGATCAGAAGACCAGAGTTACATCAGAGAGGAACACAATAGTTTGCTTCAAATGAGTGTGAAATAGATTTTTCTTTCACACTGTTTACACCATCTCATCTGTATCTTTTCTTTTGAAATCATTTGAAGTGTAAATTGTGTCAACAATAATGAACAAAAAAGTTCTGACTGTTCACTGTCAGCCTCATGACCTCATTTCCTTGCAGTACAGGTGTGACAAGATCCTGGGGCTCGATATTTTGCGACACAAAAATTTTACAGTATGCACAGTGGTTACATGGGGATCATAATTCATATTAATCTAATCAGTGATGACTCCCAAAATGTGCATTTGTTTTATGCAAAATGCAAGTAATGCTTGAGGGGCTAATTCAATTGTATAAACACTGTGATCTGTCAGAGATAGAGACAGTGTGAAGGCCAGAAAAGAATCAACCAATGCATAAAATCAGCTGATCTGAAGATGCTGTATTTCAGTTAGGATTTGCGGCCAACCAAGTTCAGACATCAGCTTTTAATCTTAATGTTGGAATAATTCATCAGTTTATATATTATAATTTTATATAAATGGTTTGCTTGTTAAAACAGCTGTCACAGTAGTGACACACAATGGTAATGACTCATACAGTACAGTCCTAAATCTTAATTTACTCTTCACTACAGAGTAATTTATTTAAGATTTAGATTGACATTTTGTTGAATGCACTTATTTGCTTTGTTACACTGAGTTAGAAGATATCAATATCACTGTCATTCCTGTAGGCCTACAGTAAATGTTAAGCTACAGCCAGCAGCCAGTTAGTTTAGCTTAGCAGAAAGACTGGAAACATATATCTCCTCGTGCCATGATGTGAGGACAACCAGTAGAAACTCAGACTGAATCATTTAATATAATTAAATAATTAATTTAACATATTATTATAACAAACGTTGCAGTTGCATTTATTTAGTTTACTTTTTTATATTTATTTTTACGGATGTTTTACAATTATTATTTAATTTTTTATAACACACACAAACACAACTTTTACTGTTTTATTTACTTATTTAATGAAATGAATGAAATTAATTGTTCTTATGTCATTTATATGTAGCTTTGGCAATTTTGTTGTTATACATTCATGCCAATAAAGCTGATTTGTATTGACTGGAAACAGCTAGACTGGCTCTGTTCTTAGCTGAATCAGCTGTCAGTTTTTGTACCATTTTGTACCACCGGTGATAGCTGCATATTTAGGGCACAGACATGAGAGTGGTAGCGATCTTCCCATCTAAGTTAGCACATTTCCCAAAAAGTCATACTGTATGTATAAGTGTTTATCATGATAATTGAAACAGGAAGTGGTTTCTGTCAGTTTGTGTTAATGTTCAACTGACAACTGTCACAGTTTGCTTTCATTCAAATTACTGGCAAATATTGTATCTGTATTGAACCATAAAGTCTGTATCCTGTATGGCACTGGATCTTGCGAGGACTCTGCTGTTATATCTTTTCTTTGCAGCAGACATCAATTCTTAGGAATCAGTGGACTTTTGGGATTGATCGCTATGTGACTGTGTAATGTGAAGCGGAACTTTTAGAGATGAATAGGGACGGGGAGAAGTGGTCACTCTCAGTGTTGCCGCTCTTCTGTCTTTAATAGGATATAAATCTAATTCAGCCCACCAAATGCAGTCAATAAGTTATTGAATAGGTTAACGCTCACTTGCCCTGGGTATAAATCACACAGCTGGTAATTACAGGATGATAGGCTGTTGTTGCACTTGTATACACTGTGACACACTGTGCATTCAGAAACAGCACACCATATCCAAGCCAGGCGTCTGTGTTACATTCCCACCCGCCTGCTGCAGACGTTTTGATGAATGGCCTGGCTAACAGTAGATGACAGGATGGAGACCTGCTGCATCTCTTCATCAGTGGGGACAGTGATGTTTGAAGTGGCTTTTTTGGGGAGTTTTTTCTGTTGACAGCTTATGGGACTGAAGAAGTCACAAATCAAACTCATTATCTCTCTGTTTGTTCTCCCTTTCTCTCTTTCTTACATACAGGGACATACAACATTTAGCTCCTAATGCATTACTGCGCTACTCATTATGGAGAATACTGACTCTAACTGTCTCAAAGACATGTTTAATTGAAATGTCTATTTTGTATATTTGTATGTGCAAGTTCATGAATATTTGAGTTCATACAGCCATTTAAAAATAGGAAAAACGTGAAGATGTTAAAAGGGGTAACATTCACAAAAATGTCTTTAATTTAAATACTGTTAAAAATGTTGCGCTTTTATGTAAGGTTTATTTCAACGAACAGCAGAGAGTAATGGGAAATGGGTCACATGAACAGAGTTAAGATAAGGGCATAACCATGGCATTATGGGTAAGAGATAATGTGGAGGCAGAGCAGAGCATGCAGAGGAACAAAATAAAGCCCCAAAATAACCGTATTCTGCACTTGGTTCAAGAGGCGCACACGGTAATTGCCTTTCATTTGTTTACCTTTGTGTATGGTACTTGTTTGTGTACTTTACGTGGACAATATTTATGTTTGGTTATATTGTATGATTTCATTGCATTTCGCATGTGTTAATGTGTTTGGGCCTGTTTATCAATGGACACTAGCTTGAAAGGCCTTAAAGTGAATGTGAGATGAATGTTTTAAGCTGTTATGTCTTTTATTTTCTTGTAGTTTTCACGGTGTCTGCTGACGAAGGAGAGAGTTGCGATAAAATAAATCTTCAAAAGACATCTGTATGATGCGTGGCCATTATTTCTTGGGACCAGTGTAGCTACACTGACCAAAATGAATTACATTACTAATAACTCAGTACCAAAGTAATGTGTTCTATTACTCGCTACTTTAGGGTGCCACTCCAACACCTCCACGCACACACACGACACATCTTCTGTATTTAAGTGTAGAAGGCTGTGAGGTGCTCCTTGTGACTAGTTAACTGATCTGCATTTGTAAAATTGGTGGACTGCCTCTTTAATGGGCAAGAATAGATTTGACTTTTGACATGACTTCGATTGACGACATTAATAGAAGAGACAACGTTATCTTCCAGACATGAGAATAGAATCTGGTGTCATTTGACCCCTCATTCTTCTCCATAATTGCCTGACAACAGTCTTACCTGTAAGGCTCTACTTGCTCCATACCTCCCACCTCATGTCTTTTAAATTTGGAAATTTTGCACAGAGCTTGTTAGGTTTTAATAAAGCCTCTAAATTTCTTATCGTGATGCGTGTACTTTCTCTTTGCTCTGCCTGCTGCAAAGCCCCTTGAAATTAGAAAATCTTTTCCCACTGAATGATTTTAAAATAATGACATCTCATTGTCACTTTGTATAGTGTAGTAGAGAGAAGCATTTCTTTTGTTTTCTCCTTCTTTTTTTGTATATATTGCTGGCTGCCTGTTGGAATGTGTAAGTTAATGATTGTGATTTAAGTCTCTCCTGCTAAATCAGAATCAGAATCAGAATCAGTTTTATTGCCAGGTATGTGTACACATACGAGGAATTTGACTCACTTAAAATAATAATATAATAATAAAATAAAATCAGACACAAACTAGAGTAGACAACACTAATATACACACTATGAACAAAACAATATAGACATATTGCCAAATAGTGCAGTAATCAGAGTGCAAAGGATGCAAGAGTAAACTATTCTCATTATGTATATGTTGAAGGTGGATATGATATACAGGTACACACACATACATGTACACAGTGTGATGGAGCATAGTGCAAAGGATGCTGGAAAAAATAAATATGACCTATGACCTTATGACCTGAGGTAAGTGTATTGGTATACAGTATATACAATATGACATAGTATGAACAGCACTGAAATAGAGAATGGTGAAGTGGAAACCAGTTAACAGGTGCTGATTAGAGGCAGAGTTACTGGGTTATTGCACAGGAATTGTTCTTGACACTGTGAGTCAGAAATCAGCTGTTCATCAGAGTGATGAAACTGCTTCTGTGTCTGTTGGTTTTGGCGTACAGAGCTCTGTAGCGCCTACCAGAGGGGAGGAGCTGGAACAGGTTGTGTCCGGGGTGAGATAGATCTGCAGTGATGTTTCCTGCCTGTTTCCTGACTCTGGAAATGTAGTCCTGAAGTCCTGAATGGAGCGCAGGTTGGCACCGATTATTTTTTCTGCAGTCCTGACTGTCCGTTGTAGTCTGCTCCTGTCCTTTTTGGTGGCAGACCCAAACCAGACAGTGATGGAGGTGCAGAGAACAGACTGGATGATGGCTGTGTAGAACTGGATCAGCAGCTCCTTAGGCACAGGAAGTACATCCTCTGCTGAGCCTTCTTGATGATCGTGTCAGTGTTGGGCTCTCACTTCAGGTCCTGGGATATAGTGGAACCCAGAAACCTGAAGGATTCCACAGCAGACACAGGGCTACTGAGTATGGTGATGGGGGGCAGAGTGGAGGGGCTCCTCCTGAAGTCCACGGTCATCTCCACAGTTTTGAGCGTGTTAAGCTCCAGGTTGTTCTGACCGCACCAGAGAGCCAGCTGATCAACCTCCC